>NC_079191.1:257453147-257758747 GCF_029499605.1 Hyla sarda | reverse complement strand
GGGGGCCATTCAACTGGCCCACGACGACCAATCCATTTTCCAGCAATCTGTTCATCTAGGAATGCTCGGACCTGACACCCATAATGTGGTGGTGCACCATCTTGCTGGAAAAACTCAGGGAACGTGCCAGCTTCAGTGCATAAAGAGGGAAACACATCATCATGTAGCAATTTTGCATATCCAGTGACCTTCAGGTTTCCATTGATGAAGAATGGCCCCACTATCTTTGTACCCCATATGCCATACCATACCATCAATTTTTGTGTTCCAATAGTCTTGGAAGGATCCATCCAATGTGGGTTAGTGTCAGACCAATAGCGGTGGTTTTATTTGTTAACTTCACCATTCACATAAAAGTTTGCCTCATCACAAAATCTTCTGCGTAAACTGAGGGTCCAGTTCCAATTTTTGTTTTGCCCATTCTGCAAATTCAGTGCACCAATCTGGGTCATCCTCGTTGAGATGCTGCAGTAGCTGGAATTTGTAAGGGTGCCATTTGTGAGTAGCTAATATCCGCCGAGGAGATGTTCAACTAATGCCACTCTCCAGTGACATGCGGCGAGTGCTATGCCGTGGGCTCTTGCTGAATGAAGCTAGGACAGCCACTGATGTTAATTTATTAGTGACAGATTTCATGCGTCCACATTTTGGCAAATCCAACACTGAACAAGTTTCACAAAACTTTGCAAGCAGCTTGCTAACTGTAGCATTTGAGATGGGTGGTCTCGTAGGGTGTCTTGCATTGAAATCTGCTGAAATTACCCAATTACTGCGTTCACCAGACATCAACACAATTTCTATCCGTTCCTCACGTGTTAACCTCGTAGACATGTCAATGGTTGTATACAAAAATAAACTTATAAATAACTCATGAAAGAATAAAGTTACATTAAAACCAAGCACACCAGTGTTTTTCTTGTGAAATTCCCAATAAGTTTGATGTGTCACATGACCCTCTTCCTATTGAAAAAAAAAAGTTGGATTAAAAATGGCCAACTTCAAAATGGCCGCCATGGTCACCACCCATCTTGAAAAGTTTCCCCCCTCACATATACTAATGTGCCACAAACAGGAAGTTAATATCACCAACCATTCCCATTTTATTAAGATGTATCCATATAAATGGCCCACCCTGTACTATGCCGAAGAAAATGACAGCAATAATAATTCAGGGTCATCCTGCCTACTTTCCTTCCCGCATTGCCTTCCCGTCTTCCCAGCGTTCGTTGCCCCATGTACTGACATGTGGATCCGCAATTTTAGATGCCCTGGAGCCTGCACCGCAGTAAGTGGAGTTTAATGAAGCGATTTGTGCAATAGAATTGCGGCAATATTCGCATTCATTGCGAATCAAATGTTTCCTGAAATTCGTAATGAATTCCGGTTCGCCAGCTTCGATTCGCTCATCTCTAACAATGAGAATGTTCAATGCAAACAGAATAGTATAAGTATGTTCAATAAAAACATAATAGTATGAGTATGTTCAATGTGTTCAATGCAAACAGAATGATATGAGTATGTTCAATGCAAACAGAATAGTATGAGTATGCTCAATGCAAACAGAATAGTATGAGTATGTTCAATGCAAACAGAATATTATGAGCATGTTTAAAGGGGTACTCCGGTGAAAACCTTTTTTCTTTTAAATCAACTGGTGGCAGAAAGTTAAACATATTTGTAAATTACTTCTATTAAAAAATAATTCTAATCCTTCCAGTACCTATTAGCTGCTGAATGCTACAGAGGAAATTCCTTTCTTTTTGGAACACTGATGACATCACGAGCACAGTGCTCTCTGCTGACATTTCTGTCCATTTTAGCAACCATGCATAGCAGATGTAGGCTAAGGGCAGCATGGTGGCTTAGTGGTTAGCACTGCTGCCTTGCAATGCTGGGGCCTTGGGTTCAAATCCCACTAAGGACAACAATAAATAAAGCATTATTATTATTATAATAACGTCAGCAGAGAGAACTGTGCTCGTGATGTCATCAGAGAGCATTCCAAAAATAAATCAATTTCCTCTGTAGTATTCAGCAGCTAATGTGTACAGGAAGGATTAAGATTTTTCAATAGAAGTAATTTACAAATATGCTAAAACCACTGAAGGAGGAGAGAGCACACCGTGCAGCTAAACATGCAGATATACGATACCGCTGGTGTACACTGGCAGCCTCCGGACCCGATAAATTACAAAGCAGCACCTGCGGGGTGCACACACTAGATAAAGTATCCAATAATACAATGAAAAATAGGTAGCGTGCACTCACCGCGGGTAAACAGCTGCAGGCCCAAGGTCCGGGATCACCACGGCATAGACGAAGACGGTAAGGGGCGCTCAGAGGCTACGCCGGCTGTTTCGGACGTAGGAACGTCCTTCTTCCGGCCTCAAGGCCGGAAGAAGGACGTTCCTACGTCCGAAACAGCCGGCGTAGCCTCTGAGCGCCCCTTACCGTCTTCGTCTATGCCGTGGTGATCCCGGACCTTGGGCCTGCAGCTGTTTACCCGCGGTGAGTGCACGCTACCTCTTTTTCATTGTATAATTTACAAATATGTTTAACTTTCTACCACCAGTTGATTTAAAAGAAAAAAGGTTTTCACCGGAGTACCCCTTTAATGCAAACAGAACAGAATGAGTATGTTCAATGCAAACAGAATAGTATGAGTATGTTCAATGCAAATAGAATAGTATGAGTGTCATAACCCGGGGTGGATAGGGAGAGTGAGCCCTAAGCTGTCCTTAGGAAACTCTCACTGCCTACTTTCCCATCCACCTTAACGGCGGATCGACAACCACAGTGTCGGTCCCTACCTGCACTTAAGTACAGTGGGTGTAAAAACAAATAATAATATACATAGTCGGTCAAAGGCCAGAAACATAACATAAAAAGTACCAAACAACCAGATATACCAGACAGAATATAAACTCCCAAACAGGGCAGATATAGTGTATTAACAAACAGTTAAGAAACCAAAATCCAGATAAACAGCAGACAAGAATAAATGAACAAGACAAGGTATGGAATAAGTATACAGCAGAAACCATAATATGGAGGGGATGAACAGAAGAACTGAATGTTAAACACTAAACTGATCAGGAACATAGAACACTGTTCACACTAGGACACAGAACTGAAACACACCGGACACCCCTCTCCACAAAAGAAGTAGACAGCAATAATAACTCCAAATAGACTTTTAACCAGCAGGCACCCTCCAGCGTGTGATCAAGATACTAGCCTAGAAGGAAGCAGAAATATAATACATGAAATCCTACATAAATGGATACTAATTCAGAGAACACAGATCAGTGAGTAAGCACAAAGGACACAATAGACCAATGTTAAAGCACAGAGGAAACACAAGATCAGTGATCATGTACTCTATTATCAGTGCATGTACTATAAACTCTAAAGATCAGAAATCATGAACTCTATATATTCAAAATCAAACTCCACAACGTGGAGGGACACAGGTCAGGATTCTCACAGTGTGAACACGGACTAAGAAACAAGGCTACAAGCAGAACGGACATACAATAATTCTAAAAACAGACAATTGTATTTCAGACTAAGATTTACAATAAACAAGACTATTAACCATGGTTAAAAACTCAGAAATATCACAATAAAAATACAAGGTGCATGATAAAGCAGACATGGTCAGAATTACACAAATCACCAGCCACCAGAGTGCAGCAGAGTTAGGGTTGGAAAGCCACACCCGAGCTGCAATAGGATGAGAACCTTAAAGGGATACTTCTGTGGAAAACATTTGTTTTTTCATCAACTGGTGCCAGAAAGTTGAACAGATTTGTGAATTATTTTTATTTTAAAAAAATCTTAATCCTTCCAGTATTTATCAGCTGCTGTTTGTATACTACAAAGGAAGTTCTTTTTGAATTTTTTTTTTTTTTTACCACAGTGCTTTCTGCTAACACCGCTGTCCACTTCAGGAACTGTCCGGAGAAGGAGAAAATCCCCATAGCAAACCTCTCCTGCTCTGGACAGTTCCTGACATGAACAGAAAGTGTCAGCAGAGAGCACTGTGGTCGGGCTGAAAAGAAATTTAAAAAGAAGAACTTCCTGTGGAGCATACGGCAGCTGATAAGTACTGTCAGGATTACGATTTTAAAATAGAAGTAATTTAAACATCAGTTTAACTTTCTGGCCACCAGTCGATTTAAAAAAAAAAAAAAAAATTAACACTTCCAAGGCTAGAAAGAATTAGAACAAGAACTGCTCAGACATAAAAACCAATATCTGAACAAACCCCAGGACATACAAACACAAAAACCTTCATTACAATGAGTATGCCCAATGCAAACAGAATAGTATGAGTATGTTTACTGCAAACAGAATAGAATGAGTATATTCAATGCAAACAGAATAGTATGAGTATGTTCAATGCAAACAGAATAAAATGAGTATGTTCAATGTATTCAATGCAAACAGAATAGAATGAGTATGTTCAATGCAAACAGAATAGAATGAGTATGTTCAATGCAAACAGAATAGTATGACTATGTTAAATGCAAACAGAATAGAATGAGTATGTTCAATGCAAACAGAATAGAATGAGTATGTTCAATGCAAATAGAATAGTATGAGTATGTTCAATGCAAACAGAATAGAATGAGTATGTTCAATGTGTTCAATGCAAACAGAATAGTATGACTATGTTCAATGCAAACATAATAGAATGAGTATGTTCAATAGAATGAGTATGTTCAATGTGTTCAATGCAAACAGAATAGTATGAGTATGTTCAATGCAAACAGAATAGTATGAGCAGGGCCGGACTGGCTTACCGGGATACCGGGAAAATTCCCGCCAGGCCGTCTGCCCTGTGGGCCGGCAGTGTATGGAGCGCAGGCTGTCTGGGGGCAGAGGCGGCTCTAGCATGAGGCCAGTTAGGCCACCGCCTAAGGCCTCGCACTAGTGGGGGCCTCGCTCCGGCCCTGACCGCCGAATATTACATTAAAAAATTAACAGCGCCTAACAGTGCTGGGGCTGGTCCCATGCGGCACTAAACCACTCCTGATTAGTCCCTACCGTCCCGACCCGCCCCCAACTGCTCACTGCAGTGCGGGAAAAACAACTGAGCCGCTCACCACTTCACAGCCTCTGCGGCTCTCCTCTGCTTCGCTCTCCCCTCCAGTGATCTACTCCGTCCTCCTGCAGATGCCAGTGGCCGGGCAATCAGTGACAGTGTAAGAGGTCAGTCAGGTGCTGTACTGCAGACAGTCCTTCATTCTTACCCACAATGAGCTGCAGCATAAGGGCCCCAGCCAGGCCGAGCTGTATATTATTAGTCACCAACTGTATAAAAAAAAAAAAAAACCCTCTCTAAAATGCCTCGCTTCCACACTGCCACTGAAATGACGGAATTCTGTTCCTGGAATCTAGCACTTTCGGTTAGCTGACGTGATGTCACACAGCCAGCCATCCAATCAGTGCCTGAGGCTGGACATTGCTTCAGCCCATAATTGAATGAGCAGCGGTGTACAATCATGTAACCTAACCCAGAAGTGCTGGACATGGGGAGCTCTCTTATAGAGGCCTGTGAAATCAAATGTCAGGCTTTCCTGTCCCTTCCCTGCAGCCAGTGGCTGCCACAATGACGCAATGCTGTGGGGCTGGTATGATAATTTTTCCACGGCTGTTTTTTAGCCCCAGTCTGGCCCTGAGTATGAGTATGTTCAATGCAAACAGAATAGAATGAGTATGTTCAATGCAAACAGAATAGAATGAGTATGTTCAATGCAAACAGAATAGTATGAGTATGTTCAATGCAAACAGAATAGAATGAGTATGTTCAATGCAAACAGAACAGAATGAGTATGTTCAATGCAAACAGAATAGTATGAGTATGTTCAATGCAAACAGAATAGAATGAGTATGTTCAATGCAAACAGAATAGTATGAGTATGTTCAATGCAAACAGAATAGTATGAGTATGTTCAATGCAAACAGAATAGAATGAGTATGTTCAATGCAAACAGAATAGTATGAGTATGTTCAATGCAAACAGAACAGAATGAGTATGTTCAATGCAAACAGAATAGTATGAGTATGTTCAATGCAAACAGAATAGAATGAGTATGTTCAATGCACACAGAATAGTATGAGTATGTTCAATGCAAACAGAATAGTATGACTATGTTCAATGCAAACAGAATAGTATGAGTATGTTCAATGCAAACAGCTTAGTATGAGTATGTTCAATGCAAACAGAATAGAATGAGTATGTTCAATGCAAACAGAATAGAATGAGTATGTTCAATGCAAACAGCTTAGTATGAGTATGTTCAATGCAAACAGAATAGTATCAGTATGTTCAATGCAAACAGAATAGAATGAGTTTGTTCAATGCAAACAGAATAGAATGTCTATGTTCAATGCAAACAGAATAGTATGAGTATGTTCAATGCAAACAGAACAGAATGAGTATGTTCAATGTGTTCAATGCAAACAGAATAGTATGACTATGTTCAATGCAATTAGAATAGTATGAGTATGTTTAATGCAAACAGAATAGAATGAGAATGTTTAATGCAAACAGAATAGAAAGAGTATGTTCAATACAAACAGAATACTATGACTTTGTTCAATGCAAACAGAATAGTATGAGTATGTTCAATGCAAACCGAATAGTATCAGTATGTTCAATGCAAACAGAATAGTATGAGTATGTTCAATGCAAACAGAATAGCAAAAGTATGTTCAATGCAAACAGAATAGAATGAGAATGTTCAATACAAACAGAATAGTAGGAGTGTAAAAGGGACTGTAAGAGTATATTCACACAACAGAATGTATGTGCGGAATTCTGCATGAATATTCCACATGGACAGTTTGCTGCAACAGAGTCCCACTGATTTCAATTCTGCACTGTGCACACGGCAAAATTTGCTGCTGCAAAAATCCTGATTTCAATGTCCACAGTGTTTCAAATGAGACGACACATTTCCGAGCGGTCCTAGTGCCAGCATGTTGTGCCGGTATTCCGTCATCCGTGGAATGTCCACACAGAAATTTTCTGTGCAGACATTCCACCGCGTGAACATAGGGTCCCATACGTTGCCTTTACAAATTGCACTGTATTCTTTGCACTGGACGAATAGTTCCTTTACCCTATTAAGAACACAGCCCATTTTGGCCTTAAGTACACAGCCAATTATTTATTTATTTATTTATTTATGTTTTACATTTTCGTTTTTTTCCTCTTCGCCTTCTAAAAACTATTAACTCTTATATTTCCACCCATAGACCAATATGAGGGCTTGTTTTTTGCGCAACCGATTGTTCTTTGAAATTACATCACTCATTTTACCATAAAGTATCAATTTGTGTGGGGGAAATTGAAAAGAAAAACGCAATTTTGTTAATTTTGGAAAGTTTTGTTTTCATGCTGTACACTTTAAGGTAAAAATGACATGTTTTCTTTATTCTGTGGGTCAATACGATTAAAATGATACCCATGTTTAGATACTTCTACAGTGATGGCCGTAAATGTTGGCACCCCTGAACTTATTCAAGAAAATTAAGTATTTCTCACAGAAAAGGATTGCAGTAACACATGTTTTGCTATACACATGTTTATTCCCTTTGTGTGTATTGGAACTAAACATAAAAAAGGGAGGAAAAAAAGCAAATTGGACATAATGTCACACCAAAATGGGCTAGACAAAATTATTGGCACCCTTTCAAAATTGTGGATAAATAAGATTGTTTCAAGCATGTGATGCTCCTTTAAACTCACCTGGGGCAAGTAACAGGTGTGGGCAATATATAAATCACACCTGAAAGCAGATAAAACGGAGAGAAGTTCACTTTGTCTTTGCATTATGTGTCTGTGTGTACCACACTAAGCATGGACAAGAGAACTTTCTGAGGACTTGAGAACCAAAATTGTGGAAAAGTATCAACAATCTCAAGGTTACAAGTCCATCTCCAGAGATCTAGATTTGCCTTTGTCCACAGTGCACAACATTATCAAGAAGTTTGCAACCCATGGCACTGTAGCTAATCTCCCTGGGTGTGGACAGAAGAGAAAAATTTATGAAAGGTGTCAACGCAGGATAGTCCGGATGGTGGATAAGCAGCCCCAAACAAGTTCCAAAGATATCCAAGCTGTCCTGCAGGCTCAGGGAGCATTAGTGTCAGTACGAACTATCCATTGACATTTAAATGAAATGAAACGCTATGGCAGGAGACCCAGGAGAACACCACTGCTGACACAGACATAAAAAAAGCAAGACTACATTTTACCAAAATGAACCTGAGTAAGCCAAAATCCTTCTGGGAAACATCTTGTGGACAGATGAGAGGAAGATAGAGCTCTTTGATAAAGCACATCATTCTACTGTTTACCAAAAATGGAATGAGGCCTACAAAGAAAAGAACACAGTACCTACAGTGAAATATGGTGGAGGTTCAATTATGTTTTGGGGTTGTCTTGCTGCTTCTGGCACTGGGTGCCTTGAATGTGTACAAGGCATCATGAAATCTGAGAATTACCAAAGGATTTTGGGTCACAGCCTAGTGTCAGAAAGATGGGTTTGCATCCGAGGTCTTGGGTCTTCCAGCAGGACAATGACCCCAAACATACGTAAAAAAGCACCCAGAAATGGATGGCAACAAAGTGCTGGAGAGTTCTGAAGTGGCCAGCAATGAGTCCAGATCTAAATCCCATTGAACACCTGTGGAGAGATCTTAAAATTGCTGTTGGGAAAAGGCGCCCTTCCAATAAGAGAGACCTGGAGCAGTTTGCAAAGGAAGAGTGGTCCAACATTCCAGCTGAGAGGTGTAAGAAGCTTATTGATGGTTATGGGAAGCGACTGATTTCAGTTATTTTTTCCAAAGGGTGTGTAACTAAATATTAAGTTGAGGGTGCCAATAATTTTGTCCAGCCTGTTTTTGGAGTTTGGTGTGACATTATGTCCAATTTGCTTTTTTTCCTCCCTTTTTTGATTTAGTTCCAATACACACAAAGGGAATAAACATTTGTATATCAAAACATGTGTTACTGCAATCTTTTCTGTGAGAAATACTTCCTTTTCTTGAAAAATGTCAGTGGTGCAAACATTTACGGTCATGACTGTATAATTGTATTGCTTTTTAAAAGAAAACTTTATTTTACAAATGTTAAGGGCTTATTTTTTGTGCCATGATCTGTAGTTTTTATCATTACCATTTTTGTTCTGATGGGATCCCCCTTTTTGATCCCTATTCATAAATTGTTTTTCCAGTATATGAAGTGACCCAAAATACGCATTTCTGGTATTTTTTTATGTCTACACCATGGACCATGCGGTTTAGTTAACATTACACTTTAAAAGTTTGGACATGTGGTGACACCACATGTTTATTTTTGTTTACATTGTTTTATATGAAAAATGGGAAAAGTGGGGGTGATTCAAACTTTTATTAGAGTAGGGGTTGAAAAATGGGAAAAGGAAGTTCATTCAAACTTTTATTAGGGAAGGGGTTAATTTAAAAGTACATTTTTTTTTACCTTTTAAACTATTATATTATATGCTATATTTAGATTGCATACACTGTTCAATGCTGTGCTATAGCACAGCATTGATTAGTGTTATTGGCACTCCATTGCTTCAGGATGCAATGGCTTTCTGCAGCATTGGAGCGCCGATTAGAAGGAGAGAAGGAAGGTATGGGCCCTCTTGTCATCCTCTGATCGGGACCCTGTGATTTCTGAGCTAGCCGGAAACTAAATTTACCACATTTAGATGCTCCAATCAACTTTGAAAAGTTATGAACTAGTAAAGCCTGCTTGTGGTAGGTTGTAATAGTTGATTTGAAACTAGGTTTTGCCCGCAGCTTCGCTCGCGTTAAATTTGGGGTAAGATATATCTACTTTTTACGATCCTATAGTAATGAGGCCGCTCTGGGGAAAGTCTACAGGCATCCAAACAACCCGAATTCTTTCAACTTTGATTGCCGCATCTAAAGAGTTAGTGCCGGACATCTGCAAGAACGGCGATGTCCGGCATTAGCCACGGGTCCTGGCTGCTGATAGCAGTGGGACCGTGCAGGTATGATGTGAGCTCAGCTCCTGAGCTCGCTTCATAACCCTCCCGTGCTGCAGCGCCGGGTATACCCGGTGTTCTGCGGGAAGGGGTTAATTCATACAAACTTTGAACCCCCGATTCCCCCCTTCAGGGGGGGGATTTTAGAAAACGTTAAAACACGTGTTTCGTTATCTCTAATTGTTAGCCTAAAAACAAAGTTTCATGCTTCTAGCTTCAAAAATGACGGATTTCCATACAAACTTTCAACCCCTTTTTCACCCCCTTAAGGCTTGAATTTTGAAAAATCCTTTCTTATTCCTTGTCTAGGTCTTAAGAACAACACCTGTGAAAAAATGTTGCTTTCTAGGTCCTAGGGTTTAGGCTGGGCATTGATGAGTCAGTGAGTCAGGCCTTCTCTTTTTATATATATATATATATATATATATATATATATATATATATAGATGACAGGTCTAGAAGCTTCCTATCACCTCCTTAGTCTCTCCTAAGGAGGTTAGAGCGGAGAGGAAGGGGTCTAGATTAAGACCATATCTGTGTTTTTGCTTACATAGGGACACCGTTTGTAGTTACTTTCATTTTATGGTGTTCCATAGTTTTTTTTTTAGCCTAAATGGCAATTAAAACATTAAGACTTTTCAAATAGGTTTCAACTATTCTATGAAAACCGATATTGGATGACATTGCCTGCTGTGCTGACCTCTTCTATCCTTACATCCTTTCATCAGTAGCTTTACCCTGTATTTCTCACAGTACAGTGATTTGTGGAGTGATAAGTTTGTGTAACAAATTTACACCTGAGATACATGAACTTCCCCTATTCTTTGTGCCACGCTTCCCTTATTGGCATGCAGGTTGTTCATACAGTTACTTTACTGTTATGTAGTTTGCCTATAGTTTTTCTCTTCACAAGCATCAAACTTTGTGTATTACAGTTAAATGTATTTTTATGTGTAGTGTGATGTAATCTAGTTGTCTTTATGATATGCTTCATTGTGGTTCCTTTCCATCTTATGAGGCAAACATACCGTATATACTCGAGTATAAGCCGACCCGAATATAAGCCGAGGCCCCTAATTTCCCCCCAAAAACCCAGGAAAAGTTATTGACTTGACTATAAGCCTAGGGTGGGAAATACATCATCCCTCCTGTCATCATCCAGACCCCCGTCATTAACACCCTCATCATCATCACCGCCTGTCATCATCCCCCCTTCATCATCATCACCTGTCATCATCCCCCCTTCATCATCCCCCCTTCATCATTACCCTGTCATCATCCCCCCCTTCATCATTACCCTGTCATCATCCCCCCTTCATCATCCCCCCTTCATCATTACCCTGTCATCATCCCCCCTTCATCATTACCCTGTCATCATCCCCCCCCCCTTCATCATTACCCTGTCATCATCCCAAACCACCCCCTTCATCATCACCGCTTGTCAATGTCTGATTTAACAGTGGTCTTCAACCTGCGGACCTCCAGATGTTTCAAAACTACAACTCCCAGCATGCCCGGACAGCCATCAGCTGTCCGGGCATGCTGGGAGTTGTAGTTTTGAAACATCTGGAGGTCCGCAGGTTGAAGACCACTGCCCAGGCCTTCATCATAATGCAGCCCCCCATCCCCCCTTTAGTTTTGTACCCACCTCAGCTCGGCGGGACCTTAGGGTGAGCTGGTCCGGGCCATCTGTGCTGCAGGACCGTCCGGTGGGGAGGGATAATCGTTCCGGGCTGTCCATCTTCACCGGCCTGTCCATCTTCACGGGCCTCTTCTCCGCGCTTCGTGCCCAGCCCCGGCATAGTGATGTTGCCTTGACGACAACGCACAGGGACGCAACGTCCCTGTGCGTCGTCGTCAAGGCAACGCTATTATTCTGTGGCCGGGCCCGAAGCGCGGAGAAGAGGCCCCCCGGTGAAGATGGACAGGCCGGTGAAGATGGACAGCCCGGAACGATTATCCCTCCCCACCGGACGGTCCTGCAGCACAGATGGCCCGGACCAGCTCACCCTAAGGTCCCGCCGAGCTGAGGTGAGTACAAAACTAAAGGGGGGATGGGGGGCTGGATTATGATGAAGGCCCGGGCAGTGGTCTTCAACCTGCGGACATGCCCGGGAAGCAGAGCGTCGGGGACAGCCCGGGGATGCGGCAACAGCGATGGACAGCGTCATCCAGGGCAGCGGTGATGAGCGGTGACAGTCCAGAGTGGCGAGGACATGTGAGTACAACCTTTAATACCAGTGGTCTTCAACCTGCGGACCTCCAGATGTTGCAAAACTACAACTCCCAGCATGCCCGGACAGCCGTTGGCTGTCTGGGCATGCTGGGTGTTGTAGTTTTGTAACATTTGGAGGTCCGCAAGTTGTAGACCACTGTCTTATACTTTACATTCCACGGATCCTTCAACATACAATGGTTTCAACAAACGATGGTCAGTTTGGAACGGATTACCATCGTATGTTGAGGGACCACTTTATCGTATATTTTTCTTAATTAAAGGGGTATTCCAGGCCAAAACTTTTTTTATATATCAACTGGCTCCGGAAAATTAAACATATTTGTAAATTACTTCTATTAAAAAATCTTAAACCTTCCAATAGTTATTAGCTTCTTAAGTTTTCTGCCTAACTGCTCAATGATGATGTCACGTCCCGGGAACTGTGCATGATGGGAGAATATCCCCATAGGAACTGCACAGCTCCCGGGACGTGAGTCATCAGAGAGCAGTTAGACAGAAAACAACAACTCAACTTCAGAAGCTAATAACTATTGGAAGGATTAAGATTTTTTAATAGGAGTAATTTACAAATCTGTTTAATTTTCCGGAGCCAGTTGATATATAAAAAAAGGTTTTGGCCTGGAATACCCCTGTAATATCTGAATCATGTCTATTATTCTTTCTATAACATTGCCATCTCTAAAAGACTCTAGTCTAGTCTGTTTATTTTTCATTGATTTTTGCTCTTCATTTGGCCAGCAGATCTCTACGACACATAGCCTATGCCAGTATTGTTTAAATCTAAGAAAAGATGTCTTTCTTTATTATTCTTATGCAGAACAAATTCCTACAGGTAATTTTAACTAATGCATGCTTCTGTAACATGTAAATGGATGAATCTATAGAACAGATATGTGTCAGGACTTGAACTAGAAATAGACATACTCAGGGCTCCTTGCAATGAAGCAAGTGACAAAGATAGATTATTGTAATGGGTTTATGATTTTTATTTTTGTATTTAGCAGGGGAGGACAAGACTGTGATTATCCAGCCTCCCAGGGAGAAGCTTGTTATGGTCTGGTATGTGATTTATAGGTTATCTTGCATCCTACACACTCTGAAAGACTGAAATTCATGGCCTGTAGCATAATTTACAACAACATGTCAAATGATGTCCAATACATTCAGACAGTTCGTAACCTTAACCTTATTACACAACTCCCAATGGTTTCTCATCTGTCTGATTTTGAAGATTCAAATTGATTGGATATAACATGCCATGTGTTTAGTTATGCCATATATATGGATCAGCCATAACATTCAGGGTAGGGTCACATGTGCCGTATTTTCCTGCGTATTTGCTGCTGTGTATTTTTCTCCCCATTGACATCAATGGGTAGAAAAATATGCAGTAGCTAATACGGACCCGAGGAAGGCACAAAAGAGCACCAAAACGCGCTATCCTTTTCTGTAAATTTCAAAATAAATTGATCAGTCCTGTGTAATCGACGTGGCCTGGGATTTCTTATGTGGATTTGGCAGCAGTGCTCAGTCTAGACCCCCTTTTTGTTTTCTTCCTGATCTCCTTTAACCCCTTAAGGACACAGCCCATTTTTACCTTTAATGGGTACTCCGGTGGAAACCTTCTTTTTTTAAATCAACTGGTGCCAGAAAGTTAAAGAGATTTATAAATTATTTCTATTAAAAAACCTTAATCCTTCCAGTACTTTCTAGCTCCTGAATACTACAGAGGAAATTCTTTTCTTTTTGGAACACAGAGCTCTCTGCTGATATCACGAGCACAGTGCTCTCTGCTGACATATCTGTCCATTTTAAGAACTGTCCAGAGTAGGAGAAAATCACCATAGCAAACATATGCTGCTCCGGACAGTTCTTAAAATTGACAGAGATGTCAGCAGAAAGCATTGTGCTTGTGATTTCAGAAGAGAACACTGTGCTCGTGATGTCAACAGAGAGCACTGTGCTCCAAAAAGAAAATAATTTCCTCTGTAGTATTCAGCAGCTAAAGTACTGGAAGGATTAAGATTTTTTAATAGAAGTAATTTACAAATCTGTTTAACTTTCTGGCACCAGTTGATTTAAAAAAAAAAAAATTCCACCTGAGTTCTCCTTTAAGGACACAGCCAATTTTATTTCGCCTCCTCGCCTTCTAAAATCCATAACTCTTATATTTCCATTCACAGACCCATACGAGGGCTTGTTTTTTGCATGACCAGTTTTACTTTGTAATGACATCTCTCATTTTACCCTAAAATGTATGGTAAACCCAAAAAATTCTTTTATGTAATTAAATTTTTATGAAAATCATAATTTTGCAAATTTGGGGATTCTTCGTTTTCAAACTGTACACTTTACAGTAAAAATATCATATTTTCTTTATTCTCTGGGTCAATTAGATTAAAATGATGCCCCTGGTTCCATAGACTTCTATTATTGTACTGCTTTTAAAATATCTCAGACTTTTTCTACAAAATCAGTATGTTTAAAATTGGGGGAGGGTTTTTTTTATTTTTTTTTACATTTTTTAAAAACTTTTTTACATTTATTTTAACCCCTTAACCTGTTAAGGACCAAGGGCGTAAACTTAAGCCCCTAGTCCCGCTCCCGTGATATAACGCGGGGTTACATGGTAACCCCGCATCATATCGCGGCGGGCCCGGCGTCATAGTGAAGCCAGGACCCGCCGCTAATAGCGCGCAGCATTGATCGCGGTGCCGCGCGCTATTAACCGTTTAGCCGCGCGCTCAAAGCTGAGCCGCGTGGCTAAAAACGAAAGTAAAAGTGCCCGGCTAGCTCAGGGAGCTGCTCGGGATCGCCGCGGTATAATTGCGGCATCCCGAACAGCTGTAGCACAGGAGGAGGTCTTCTTACCTTCTCCTGCGCTGTCCGATCGCCGAATGAATGCTTCAAGCCTGAGATCCAGGCTTCAGCATTCAATCGCTGAAAACACTGATTGATCCGTTCCTATGGAGATGGATCAATCAGTGTAAAAGATCAGTTAATGCAATGTTATAGCCCCCTATAGGAGCTATAATATGGCATAAGAAAAGTGTAAAAAAAATCATTAACCCTTTCAATGATCTCTTCCCCTAACAAAAGTTTGAATCACCTGGCATTTCCAAGAATAAAAAAAAAAAACAGTGTAAATAAAAATAAACATATGTGGTATCACCGCGTGCGGAAATTTCCGAATTATAAAAATATACCACTTTTTAAACCACACGTTCAATGGCGTACGCGCAAAAAAATTCCAAAGTCCAAAATAGCGTATTTTTGGTCACTTTTTATATCATGAAAAGATGAATAAAAAGCTATCAAAAAGTCTGATCAATGCAAAAATTATACCGACAAAAACTTCAGATCACGGCGCAAAAAATTGCCCTCATAGCCCCCTGAACATGGAAAAATAAAAAAGTTATAGGGGTCAGAAGATGACAATTTTAAACGTATAAATTTTCCTGCATGAATTTATGATTTTTTTTCAGTAGTAATACAAAATCAAACCTATATACGTAGGGTATCATTTTAACCGTATGGACCTACAGAATAAAGATAAGGTGTCATTTGTAACGAAAAATGTACTACGTAGAAACGGAAGCCCCCAAAAGTTACAAAATGGCATTTTTTTTCTATTTTGTCGCACAATGATTTTTTTTTCCGTTTCGCTGTAGATTTTTGGGTAAAATGACTGATGTCATTACAAAGTAGAATTGGTGGCGCCAAAAATACGCCATAATACAGATTTTTAGGTGCAAAATTGAAAGAGTTATGATTTTTTAAAGGTAAGGAGGAAAAAACGAAAGTGCAAAAAACAAAATGCGCCTGGTCCTTAAGGGGTTAAGGACTCAGCGTTTTTCAGTTTTTGTATTCTCATTTTTTCCTCTTCACCTGTTAAAAATCATAACCCTTTAAATTTTCCACCTAAAAATCCATATTATGGCTTATATTTTGCGCCACCAATTCTACTTTGCAGTGACATCAGTCATTTTACCAAAAATTCATGGCAAAATGGGAAAAAAATCATTGTGCGACAAAATTGAAGAAAAAACGCAATTTTGTAACTTTTGGGGGCTTCCGTTTTTACGCAGTGCATTTTTCAGTAAAATTGATGCCTTTTATTCTGTAGGTCCATGCGATTAAAATGATATCCTACTTATATAGGTTTGATTTTGTCGTACTTCTGGAAAAAATCATAACTACATGCAGGAAAATTTATACGTTTAAAAATGTCCTCTTCTGACCCCTATAACTTTTTTATTTTTCCGCATATGGGGATTTATGAGGGCTCATTTTTTTCTCGCCGTGATCTGAAGTTTTATCGGTACCATTTTTGTTTTGATTGGACTTTTTGATCACTGTTTATTCATTTTTGAATGGTATAAAAAGTGACCAAAAATATGCTATTTTGGACTTAGGATTTTTTTTTTACGTGTACGCCATTGACCGTGTGGTTTAATTAATTATATATTTTTATAGTTTGGACATTAACACACGCGGAAATACCACATATGTTTATAAATATGTATATACATTTTTATTTATATTTTGTTTATGAGGAAAAGGGGGGTGATTCTGACTTTTTAGGGAATGGGGTTAAATCACATTTATAAACACTTTTTTTTTTCACTTTTCTTTGCAATGTTATAGCCCCTATAGGGAACTATAATATTTCACACACTGATCTGTTACCCTGTTCACTGCCATGGATTAACATGGCATTGATCAGTGTTATCGCCGCTCGACTGCTCCTGTTTAGATCTCAGGCACGGAGGAGTCATTCAGCGATGAAGGAGGCAGGTAGGGATCCTCCTGGTGTCCTGCAAGCTGTGCGGGATGCTTTCGGTTTCACTTCAGACGCGGTGGTCAACTTTGATTGCTGTGAAGGGTTAATACCGGGCATCACCACGATCGGTGATGTTCGGTATTAGCCGCGGGTCCTGGACGTTGATAGCCGCCGAGACCGACCCGATATCGCGGGAGCCAGCACAGGACGTAAATATAAATCATGCATCGTTAAGGAGTTAAATTTTTTTAGGCCCCATAGGGGACTATTTATAGCAATCATTAGATTGCTAATACTGTTCAGTGCTATGCATGAAAGGCAGATCAGTGCAGAAGACCCGGGGAGACGGACAGAGGCTTGTGAGGGGACCTCTGTCCGCAGTGCCGTGGGCGTTCAGATCAGCCATTTTAAGTGCTGCACTGCCGCAGATGCCGTGATCTGTATTGATCACGGCATCTGAGGGGTTAATGGCAGACATCAGTGCGATCTCTCATGTCCGCCATTACCGGCGGGTCTGCGGCTGCTGCCAGCTGCCGGGACCCGCTGTGAATGAAGTGAGTGCAGATGTAAATGTACGGCGCTGTGCGCAAAGTATCGCTATGCAGCTCCGTACATTTACGGCGGGTGTCCTTAAGGGGTTAAGTGTCTTGGAAAGGGGTTTATTTATTATAGTTCTGGTTAATGTAGTATGGCCTGAGGATGTACAGTACTACCTTACTACATGTAATCAGCTTTTACCTGGAGAATCTAGCTCATCCTGAGAACATAATTCATCCATTGTTTCCACAATGTTGTCAACAAATGTCATAATGCTGTCTAATTAGTTAAATATAATTGGAGGACAGCGCCTGCGGAGGTAAAAAAAATTCTGTTGTGGGGCGTTTGGATTTATCTTACAGGTAAGCATGTCACTCTAAGCTGTTTAAAGGGGTACTACGGTGGTAAATTTTTTTGACTATATGGCATCTTCTTTGTAAGTTTAGTTTTTTTGCAATATACATGTGTTATATGTTTTGGCAGCATGTGTGTGTTTTTCTTACCTGTTTGTTGGGCAGGAAGTTCTGTAGTTTAGAGGGTTTTCTTTTACTGTTGTCCACAGTTCTGAGTCTATTGTGGACAAGATGTCACAGCTTTTTTTTTTTTTTTCTGTCTGCATGAGAGGAATAAGCCACGCCCCCTCATCTCATCCAGCTGAGTGCACAGCTCCTCACCTCCCCTCCCCCCTGCTCTGTATTCTGAGGACACAGGTCTGCACAGGAGAAGGACCTCACAGAGAAGATAAGTGTTATCTGAAGGGGAGGATGAGAAGGTGCACGGGCTGGGGATGTATGGACTGCAGGGGAATAAATCTCATACTGGGAATGATCTCTATATGTGAAGGGGGAGGGGGGACTCCTGAATGACACATGCTGGGAGTTGTAGTCCCTGTTGTGTGTGTGTGTGTGTGTGTATGCTAGTGTTTCCAAAGCAGTGTGCCTCCAGCTGTTGCAAAACTACAACTCCCAGCATGCCCTGACAGACTTTGGGCATGCTGGGAGTTGTAGATTTGCAACAGCTGGAGGCACACTGGTTGGAAAATACTGTTCTAGCCTATTCAGCATGTTACACCAGTGTTTCCCAACCAGTATGCCTCCAGCTGTTGCAAAACTACAACTCTTAGTATGCCCAAAGGCTGTGAGAGTTGTAGTTTTGCAACACCTGGAGGCACCCTGGTTGGGAAACACTGGTGTATGCCCTACAGAGGTGTGGTGAACTACAACCCCCAGGAGACTACAGAGGCAGCATACTGGTGTTATACCACAGACTGAAGACTCCTGAATGACACATGCTGGGAATTGTAGTCCCTTTTGTGTGTGTATGACAGTGTATCCCAACCAAGGCTGATTATATTAGTGTGCTGTGTATAAGTGGGCTGACCCGGGAAAATTGTGGGATGGGTAAAGGTTGGAACAAACAAAAAAAAAAAAAAAAGGAGCCGCCCCAAACCAGCAAGGCATGTGGCATGCTGGGATTTGTAGTTTTCAGTACAGCAAGAAACAGGAAATAGAAGCAAAGATAGGAAAACAAAGTGGGGGATAAAAAGACAACAAAGAATGGAAATAGAGTAGGCTAAACAACAAGAATAGAAATGAAACAAAAAAAATAGGGTAAGTCAAAAACAGAAAAACACGTTGACCACCGGAGTACCCCTTTAAGGCACAGGGGGATGATGCACATTGTAGCAGCCAGATGATGCATAGGTAGCACGAAACATACGTTGTTGCTCTCGCTATGTACCTGCTGTATGTACTCCTAATCGGACATGGAAAAAAGTATTTTTAATAAGACGTGGAGAGTGCAGCCCTTTTCATTCCTCTCTTATTGTTGAATCTTAAATAGAATCTGTCATATCTACTTGCTGCTTAGAGTTGCAGACTCAATTGGATAGCTGTTAGGCTAGGTTCAGACTTTCCTCTTTGAAATTGCAGGCGGAAATTCCGCTTGCTAAAATGTACTGTGTAGTGAATGGTTTTCCGTTCACAAATTCACACTTCGGAATTTGTGAAGCGGAATTTGTGAACGGAAAATCCGCTTGGAAATTTCCGCCTGAAGAAAGGGGTTGCTCTTTCTTCAGGCGGAAATCCGCGTGGAACACAATGCAGTCTATTGGAGACTGCAGTGTCCGCGCGGTCCTAGCGCCGACTGATTCAGTCAGCGCCGGCTGCACTCGGAATCTCCGGGCGGAAATTTTCTGCCTGGAGATTCCGTAGTCTGAACCTAGCCTTAGGGTATAAAAGCAAACTGTATGTTTTTTGGATCTGATGCTGGTTGCTAAACTTATAAAATTGTCTGTTTATTTCTCAGCCAAGTGTCAGGGAGACCTAAGCTGTTCAAGTGCAACAGGTGCTTCCTTCACACTTTCCCTCACCTCCTAGCCCTTCCTTAAAAGGGGTGCCCCGGCGCTAAGATATCTTTTGGATAGGTGATAAGATGCCTGATCGCGGGGGGTCCCGCCACTGGGGACCCCCGTGTTCTTTCACGCAGCACCCCGTTACCATCAGCCCCCAGAGCATGTTCGCTCCAGGTCTGATGACTGCCGATCACAGGGCTGGAATATTGTGACGTCATGGCTCCGCCCCGTGTGATGTCACGCACCACCCCCTCAATGCAATCCTGTGGGTGGGTAGGCTTGCATTGAGTGGGTGGAGCGTGACATCACACGTGGCGGAGCCATGACGTCACAATACTCCGGCCCTGTGATCGGCAGTCATCAGACCTGGAAGCGAACATGCTCCGGGGGCTGATGGTAACGGGGTGCTGCGCAATGAAAGATCACGGGGTTCCCCAGCGGTAGGACTCCCGTGTACAGGCATCTTATCCCCTATGCTTTGGATAGGGGATAAGATGTCTTAGCACCGGAGTACCCCTTTAACTGACATATGTGGCTTTTAGCAACTACGATAAGCTCCAGGAAAGGTAGAGTTTGCTTGTATACCCTGACAGCTACCAATGTTGTTTGCAGTTCATAGAAGCAAACACAGCTGACAGATGTTCTTTTACTCCATCATGGAAAATATCAAACTTAATTCAAACTTAGAGCATTGACTTTTGGGCAAAAAATGGAGCAATGCATAAATATTTTTTATATTGCCCTCCAAAAATATACTGTATAGCTGATGGTTTCTTATCCTTCAAGTCATTGTATAATGCATCTAGGTGTTCTTATGAATTTCTAAAATGTATCAACTATAAGATAAAATCTAAGATAAAATCTAAACAGTTAATTCACTGTTTTGTTTAATGTAATTCAAGTCGAAAACGACGGTAGCTTGCACTATTTTGAAATTATACACCATATCTGTGTGGCCTCAAAAAAAATTGATGTTATTATATTGTTTTTTACTTGTTACACAGTCAAAAACTGAGATTTTCAGAAAATAAATTTATTTTTGTAATTGCATTTGTTTATCTGAAAAAAAAAAATATTTAACATGTTAAATAATCTAATTATTGATAGATAGAGAATGAGTCCAATGACTGTTTACATCAAATGATCATGTGTCATTAACCCCTTAAGGACTCAGGGTTTTTCCGTTTTTGCACTTTCGTTTTTTCCTCATCACCTTTTAAAAATCATAACCCTTTCAATTTTCCACCTAAAAATCCATATTATGGTTTATTTTTTGCATCACCAATTCTTTTTTCCAGTGACAGTAGTCATTTTACCCAAAAATTCACGGCGAAATGGAAAAAAAAAATCATTGTGCGACAAAATCGAAGAAAAAATGCCATTTTGTATCTTTTGGGGGCTTCCATTTCTACTCATTTGCATATTTCGGTAAAAATTACACCTTATCATTATTCTGTAGGTCCATACGGTTAAAATTTTACCCTACTTATATAGGTTTGATTTTGTCGTACTTCTGGAAAAAATCATAACTACATGCAGGAAAATGTATATGTTTAAAAATGTCATCTTCTGACCCCTATAACTTTTTTATTTTTCCACATACAGGGTGGTATGAGGGCTCATTTTTTGCGCTGTGATCTGAAGTTTTTATTGGTATGATTTTTGTTTTGATCGGACTTTTTGATCACTATTTATTCATTTTTTAATGGTATAAAAAGTGATCAAAATACGCTTTTTTGGACTTTGGAATTTTTTTACGTGTACGCCATTGACCGTGCGGTTTAATTAACAATATATTTTTATAGTTCGGACATTTATGCACGCGGCGATACCACATATGTTCATTTTTATTTTCATTTACACTGTTTAATTTTTTTTATGGGAAAAGGGGGGTGATTCAAACTTTTATTAGGGAAGGGGTTAAATGACCTTTATTAACACTTTTTTTTTACTATTTTTTTGCAGTGTTATATGTCCAATAGGGACCTATAACACTGCACACACTGATCTCTTATGCAGATCACTGGCGTGTATTAACACGCCTGTGATCAGTGTTATCGGCGCTTGACTGTTCCTGCTTGGATCTCAGCGTTTTTCATTTTTTTTGCATTTTCGTGTTTCCCTCCTTACCTTTTAAAAATCCTAACCCTTTCAATTTCCACCTAAAAATCCATATTATGGCTTATTTTTTGTGCCACCGATTCTACTTTGCAGTGACATTAGTCATTTTACTCAAAAATACACGACGAAATGGAAAAAAAATCATTAAGCAACAAAATTGAAGAAAAACACCATTTTGTAATTTTGGGGGTTTCCATTTCGACGCAGTTCATTTTTCGGTAAAAATGACACCTTATGATTATTCTGCAGGTCCATATGGTTAAAATGATACCCTACTTATATAGGTTTAATTTTGTCTACTTCTGGAAAAATCATAACTACATGCAGGAAAATTTATACGTTAAAAAATGTCCTCTTCTGAGCCCTATAACTATTATATGGGGATGTATGAGGGCTCATTTTTTGTGCCATGATCTTAACTTTTACCATTTTTGTTTTTTAATGGTATAAAAAGTGACCAAAAATATGCTATTTTAGACTTTGGACATTAAACAACTACATTAGCGTGGTCTAAAGTGATAAGAGTTGCTCAACCCCAAGTGCAGTTGTGCACCTACGTTGGAGTGGAGGACCTGCACTTGTGGACCACAATATGGTTTCACTCCTGTGGTAGATGCAAACAATGGCATTAGCTAACCCTCAAAACTGATGTAAAATTGAGACATTAGACAGTATATCCTTATATGAAGGACACACCTGAGCCCGCACACCAACGCCAAGATTTCTCATATGGTGCACCATATTGTGACCGTTTGCAGACACCCTCCATTGTATGCATATTATGCTGGGGATCGCCCATAGCAACGAATGACAAGTGCAGGACCTCCACCCCAGCTTAGGTGCACAACTGCACTTGGGGTTGATTGTTTCCTGCCATGACCACGTTAAAGTTTAATGTGAGCCGTATTTTAGACTTTGGAATTTTTTTTTTGTGTACGCCATTGACCATGCGGTTTAATTAACTATATATTTTTATAGTTTGGACATTTATGCAGCGATACCACATATGGGAAAAGGGGGATGATTTTGACTTTTATTAGGGAAGGGGTTAAATCACATTTATTAACACTTTTTTTTTGCAATAACATTGCAAAACATTGCAATAACATTGCACGCACTGATCCCTTACACTGTTCACTGCCATGCAATAGCATGGCATTAATCAGTGTAATCGGCGCTTGACTGCTCCTGCCTCAATCTCAGGCACCGAGCAGTCATTCGGTGGTTGGACAGTGAGGAGGCATGTAGGGGTCCTCCTGCTGTCCTGCAACCTCTTCGGGACACCGCTATTTTATCGCGGTGGTCTCGAACTGCCGGGATGCTTTCGTTTTCACTTCAGACGCAGCGGTCAACTTTGATCGCCATGTCGGAAGGGTTAATACCGGACATCACCGCGATCGTTGATGTCCGATATTAGCCGTGGGTCCCGGTCGTTGATGGCCATCGGGACTTACCCGATATGACGTGGGGTCACCGCATGATCCCGTGTTATATCGCGGAAGTCGGCGCAGGGCATAAATATATGTCTATATTTTATGCCAATGTATGTTGTTCATCTTGTATAAAGTAAACTGTCTCTTTAAGGGAAAAGTTGTAGAGGTGTCATGTGATCACTGCGGCCAATTACAGCCTTTGGTCCTGAGTCAGTCTAGTCTTGGTCTAAGAGAAGTAGAGTGGATAGTCAGTGTGTAATGTGGTGTGGAGTTGGGGGTCAGTCCAGTGTTCAAGTCAGTGGAGTCTGAGGAGAAGTCAAGTGTCGAGCAAATACACTATATCCCAAACATCCCACTGTCCAGGTCAAGTTAGTCAAATTCCAGTTGTGGGGAGAAGAGTCTGAGAGCCAAAAGGGCCTCATTTCGCAAGTCAAGAATAGTGTCAATGGAGATCCGCCAGCCACTCCAGTCCATAAGTCAAAGTCCAACCCTGGGGGTAAGCAATTCCGTAGATCCATCTTGAAGTACTCCAAGTCTGTGTTAGAAAGCATAAAGTCAAGTTAAGTCATAACAACTGCACTATAACTACAAGTCCCAGAGTGCCCAGTGATCTAAAGAGACTATCTTTGCAACTTTACCCATGTATTGCACTACCAAATGTTTCCGTTATATTGCATGGACTGTAACATTTACCTTCAGGAAAAGTGGTTTCCATAACCCAGCATCTGTGGTTTTTATTGCCCCAGCACTTGGTCCAGGAAGATGCTTATCCTTGAAGTGTGGAGGTTAAAACTACCCTGGCGTCACATATCTTTGTCTGTCTGTCACACCACACCTGCAGAACATCTTACACGCCAACACCCTTTAGCCCACACAGGAGTTTATATGTACCTGAGAAGGTCATGGATGCTAAGACCAGATGTGCTTGGCTCAATGCTCAAGCCCAGGCTTTGTCACAACACAACAACACAGCAGGATGTTTCAGCAAAACACCAGAACTTAACCCTTCTATGACTAAGCGCATTTAAGCGCGAAACGCGTCAGAAAGACTACTTGTACCTGTTTGTCTTGCGTAATTCTAATAAACGAAAAGATTTTATCTGCATACCTAGTGCTGGACATTCGTTTGTGTTGGATCTATTGTGGAAGCCAGGGTGGTGCCGGCGGGTCCGAGACACAGGTGTGCGCACAGCAGGAGTGAGCTGTATCTTGCTTGGATAGAACTTAACCCTTCTGCCAGAACCAGATCGACTCATTACAATTGATGTAAAAAAAAATTTTCACTGTTTCACGAGGGTTCATCATTTTTTATGCATTCAACACATAGAAAGTAGGAGCAGTATTCGCATCAGGAACTATTAGTGCCAAAGCAGATTGAAGCCATTAAGGAATATTTTCAGCTGGATTTGAATTTTATGTATTTTAATAAACAAAAACAAAAAACATTGTCAGTACAAGGTGTGGCTTGTCTGTGTGTTTCATTCATGGATAGAGAACATCTTTAAAGGGGTAGTCCAGTGGTGAACAACTTATCCCCTATCCTAAGGATAGGGGATAAGTTTGAGATCACGGGGGGTCCGACCGCTGGGGCCCCCTGCGATCTCCTGTACGGAGCCCCGACAGCCCGCGGGAAGGGGGCGTGTCGACCTCCGCACGAAGCGGCGGCCGACACGCCCCCTCAATACAACTCTATGGCAGAGCCGAAGCGCTGCCTTCGGAAATCTCCGGCTCTCCCATAGAGATGTATTGAGGGGGCGTGTCGGCCACCACTTCGTGCGGAGGTCGACACCCGCTATCTGGCCGGAGAGCCTGGCCCCCGTACAGAGAGATCGCAGGGGGCCCCAGCGGTCGGACCCCCCGCGATCTCAAACTTATCCCCTATCCTTAGGATAGGGGATAAGTTTTTCTTTAAGGAAGACCTTTTTTTTTTGTAGCATTTTATTAGAATTATAAAAAAAACATAAGTGACCAGAGCCACTGTTAGACATAGCTAGAGATAACTATTATTATTATTAATATTATTATTATTATTATGATTATTTTGAAAGGGGGACGTAGTTAACATTTGTACTGTTGTTTTGTTGACTTCAAACAAATTAGTTCACATTTTTATATATATACTAGAGGCTGCTCAGTGAATTGCAATTTTTTGGCTACCGCAGCCTGAGGTCATCTAATTTTCAATTAAATTTATGTTTAAAAATGCCAAACCACATTATTTCATGGAGCCTGTGTGCTTATATTGTAATATTGTCTAATACCACAAACATTTATGTGCTTTGGTAACGAATTTTATTTTGCAGTACTTTCGGTCAGCCCAAACAATGGATTGCCTCATGCGAATCGTAACCATTTGTACTTACTTGTGTGTTAAAATGTACTTCTTTATAGGGTTTTGTTTTTTTTTATATGTAGAAATAAAAAGTAATTTCTTAATATTGCCTTTCTGGGCTCTTATGTTGTTTTATAATAAATGTTTAATTCATATATTGCTGGACACACCCTGTATAATCCACCAGAAGTTACCAAGCTTGTATCCCTGCTGTGCTTTAGGATCCCACAAATCCTGTACAATGCTGCCTGTGGTTTATGTACACCATTCTGTGTACATTGTGCAAATGCAATAAAAAGACATAAAATATGTGTTCAATTTATGTCTGATTCTAAGTATAACAGGTAAAGAAGCAGAATAAATTGACTAAGGCATACTAAAAAGAAGGTTTCAAGGTATGGCTTTGTCTATGGTGGACTTGCTCAGTCGAGTGTGTTAGACCAGAGCAGCCTTGGTATTAACATACTGTATATCAGGGCTGGACTGACCATTGGGCACACTGGGAAAATGCTCAGTGGGCCAGCCATCCCCAGGGCCATCTGCCTACCCTAAACACTCAAGAGCTGCAGGTCACGGTCTCTGCTTTTAGAGCCTTGGGGCCATGCCCAAGGAATGCTGTTGGCTTCAGCAGTGTGTGATGTGCCACGCAGGCACATCTCTAAAAGGAGTTGTCTCACAAAGCAAAGTTGGTAAAATCAGGTGTGACCACATACATATATGTAAAGGAGGACAAATGTGTTATTTTTAGGTAAAGTAGCTTACATCCCAGTAGTGTTCTTCTCCCCAAGGTTTCCGCTCTGAATTGTGACCCTACTGTTGCGAGGCAACAGAGCACGTACTTTCCCACAATCCCCCTTGCTTGCATGTGCAGTGGAGACCAACTGTCATTACCTTCAGGAGACTGCAGTTGTACTGAGCATGTGTGACCCATCTCAGTGGGTCGTAACCAGGGGCAAAACTTATCCAAACAAAGCAGGCACCTGGGGGATTAGTGATCTTATATCACTCAAACAGGACATTTTCAGAAATGCTTGAAATATGTTTCATTTCACATAATGCATCAGTTAAGTCCTATTTTTCTTAAATGGGACAACTCTTGAAAGGTGTACGTACCCAAACCTGGCACCAAGCCAACCACCTTTTATGCAACATTTTAAAAGCAGCCACATCTGGTCCACATTTGCCTCAGCAATGGAATCCCATAGTGAAGGTGTTCCAGTTAGTGTGCAATATCCTGTGTTTCCGACTCCATCTCTGCCTGATCCTCTGCAACGGTACAACCCCCAGCAAGTTCTCTGCATGAGTTCCATTCATCAGGAAAAGGCTTGTGCATGGAACTCACTTGGTGTCATAATGTTGCCTTGGCAACTGTACCACCTAACATCAGATGTGTCTTTCCGCACCGAACCGAGCAGATTGGGCAGGAGAGCAGCTTTGGACATTTTAACAAATCTTATATCATCCACATTTGGCTTACAATATTTTTCACACAAACAGAAATAAAAAAATTACTCAGAAGTTTATTATAATGTATGTGTAATAACCTCCCATAAATCACAAAAAGCGTGCAGTAACACTGAGGACAGGAAAAACCCCAGTTGAGGAAACCTGTAGGGAAACCATGGCTGCTGTATTCCCCTTCTCTGGGCATACTAAAGGAGGTTAACTCTAGAATAATGAGTATGTGTGTGTGTTTGTGAGGGGGAGGGAATATGTCTTCATCCATCTTCTTTGTAGGTCCGGTACCTCTTCTCCACATCCTGGTATCAGTATTTCTGAAAGTTATGGAAACAAAAGAAAAAATATTGTTTTAAGCCTGTATTTGTGCGAGGGGCATGAATTTTTCATGCCCCCCTGCACCCCTAGGCAGGGCATACAGGAAGCATGCAAGGGGCATGAGTATATAATGTCCCCTGCACCATTCAGGCGGGGCATACATGACGCTTTGCGGAAGCACCATGTGAGCGTGTATGTCTCCAAAGGGGAGGTGTTTCCATTTGCAGACTTCCTAGAAGCAAGCTTTCAGGTGTGGTAAGTGCTGGATTACCGGCAATACTTTCTAAGGTACACTGGTTGTCCCTCACCATTGGCAACTGCATGCCCCTGGTCCATTCTGCTGGACCAGCACTGGCGTGGAGAGGTGTCGGCTGTCAACTGGCGCTGTTCCACGAAGCCGGCAGAAGTGGCGCTGGCTGAGTTCACCTCACCCTGCTGGTATCTGTCCGGTCTGTCCTGCCGATCAGCACTGGCATGGAGCAGAGTCAGCTTGGGGCCATGGCGTACCCTGTGACGTCACTAGCTGGCACCGCCTCACAATGTAAGCGACGGGTGCACAGGCTGAACCCGGCGGTGTAGGACTCCGTCTCCACTATACCCTAGGAGGGTAAGAACTAGGCAGCTGTTATTGATTATAGGGGAAGGGGCTGCAGATAAGGGGGGTTTGAGGGCAGTGAGCGCAGGACTGGTCATGGTAGCCGGCTCCAGAGGCTGGAATTCAGCTATCTGTTGGGGATATTGCATGTCTGCAACTGTAAACAATGCTGCTGACCAGTATAACACAGATATGTTTCTCTCATACAGTTGGTTTCCGTGGCGAGAGTTTTCTGCTTGCGTTGGACAAGATCAGGCTACAGGGTTATTAGGTATTTAGAGTCATAGTGCATTCACTCATATGCATTTTTACCATGTGCATAGCTTTGATATTGTGCAGACAGCATTGAGTCATTCATTCAATCACTGCATTTATACTCTGCATTTTTTGTTACTTTTATTCTGTGCATTATACTGCGCATTCATTAATTGCTTTAAAGATGCATTTATACCGTGCATTCTTTATCATTATATTGTGCATTCACTCATAGCATCTACACCATGCATTCACTCATAAGCCCAGATTTATCAAAGAATGTCTACGGTAGAGTTATTTTCCCATGTTTATTTGGGTGGTGGGTTTGACAAGCGTGCATCTTATTTATCAAGAAGGTGCAGCAGGATGATAAATTTTGTGCAGCTCTGCTGTGGTGGGAAAAGCTCTTCCACATACACTTTTTCTAGACACTTGTGAGGGTCCTGAATTTGGAAGGTTAGGTGTTTTTTACTTAATTTCACAGAGCTGCCGGGACATTTTTACTCGCATTTTAGACGCTACAATCAAATTTGATTGCGGTGTCTAAGGGGTTAAAGCCGGGCATCACCGTGATCGGTGATGTCTGGCATTAGAGATGGTTTCTGGTAGCAGATAGCTGCCAGGACCACCCAGCTATGACCCGGGCTCAGCTCCTGAGCACGTGTCATAGAAGGGGAGTGGGATACTGTCGTCCACAAGAGGTTAAAGGTTGAATTGCGGAAGGTAGAAGTGATTCTCACGCTTACTGGTAGGTGGTGTAGCTTTGCCCCTAAAAAAGTACCTTTGCGCACAAAATAGCGACTTTTTACAAAAGTCGCAAATGATAAATATGTGACCACTGCATGGTCAAAAAGAAAAAGTTCTACGAGTAGGCAAAAAGAGTGAAACTGTCTATATCAAAAGGCGCATAAAAGTCGCTAAATATGCTGATTGCGCCTGAACTGCGCCAAAACATAGACCAAAAAAATGCTCTAAAAGAAATGATAAATCTCCCCCTTAGCGTTTATACTGTGTTTCACTCATAGCATTATACCTTACATAATTCATAGCATCATACGTGGCATTCATACAGTGAATTCACTCATAACTGTCACGATGCCGGCTGGCAGGTAGTGGATCCTCTGTGCCAGAGAGGGATTGGCGTGGACCGTGCTAGTGGATCGGTTCTAAGTCACTACTGGTTTTCACCAGAGCCCGCCGCAAAGCGGGATGGACTTGCTGCGGCGGTAGTGACCAGGTCGTATCCACTAGCAACGGCTCAACCTCTCTGACTGCTGAAGATAGGCGCGGTACAAGGGAGTAGGCAGAAGCAAGGTCGGACGTAGCAGAAGGTCGGGGCAGGCAGCAAGGATCGTAGTCAGGGGCAACGGCAGGAGGTCTGGAACACAGGCTAGGAACACACAAGGAAACGCTTTCACTGGCACGATGGCAACAAGATCCGGCGAGGGAGTGCAGGGGAAGTGAGGTGATATAGGGAAGTGCACAGGTGATCAGGCTAATTGGAACCACTGCGCCAATCAGCGGCGCAGTGGCCCTTTAAATCGCAAAGACCCGGCGCGCGCGCGCCCTAAGGAGCGGGGCCGCGCGCGCCGGGACAGGACCGACGGAGAGCGAGTCAGGTACGGGAGCCGGGGTGCGCATCGCGAGCGGGCGCTACCCGCATCGCGAATCGCATCCCGGCTGGAGGCAGTATCGCAGCGCCCCGGGTCAGTGGATCTGACCGGAGCGCTGCAGTGAGGAGAGTGTAGCGAGCGCTCCGGGGAGGAGCGGGGACCCGGAGCGCTCGGCGTAACAGTACCCCCCCCCTTGGGTCTCCCCCTCTTCTTAGAGCCTGAGAACCTGAGGAGCAGACTTTTGTCTAGGATATTGTCCTCAGGTTCCCAGGATCTCTCTTCTGGACCACAACCCTCCCAATCCACTAAAAAAAAGGTTTTCCCTCTGACCTTTTTTGATGCCAGAATCTCTTTGACGGAGAAGATGTCCGAGGAGCCGGAAACAGGAGTGGGAGGAACAGATTTGGGAGAGAAACGGTTGATGATGAGTGGTTTAAGAAGAGAAACGTGAAAGGCATTAGGAATACGAAGAGAAGGAGGAAGAAGAAGTTTGTAAGAGACAGGATTAATCTGACACAAAATTTTGAAAGGACCAAGATAGCGTGGTCCCAACTTGTAGCTAGGGACACGGAAGCGGACATATTTAGCGGAGAGCCATACCTTGTCTCCAGGGGAAAAAATGGGAGGAGCTCTTCTTTTCTTATCCGCGAACTTCTTCATGCGTGATGAAGCCTGTAAGAGAGAATTTTGGGTCTCTCTCCATATGATGGAAAGGTCACGAGAAATTTCATCCACAGCGGGCAGACCAGAGGGCAAGGGGGTAGGGAGGGGGGGAAGAGGGTGACGGCCGTACACCACGAAAAATGGGGATTTGGAGGAAGATTCAGAGACTCTGAAGTTATACGAGAATTCGGCCCATGGAAGGAGATCTGCCCAGTCATCCTGGCGGGAGGAAACAAAATGTCGTAAATAATCACCCAGGACCTGGTTAATTCTTTCTACTTGTCCATTGGATTGGGGATGATATGCAGAAGAAAAATTTAGTTTAATCTTGAGTTGTTTACAGAGAGCCCTCCAGAATTTAGACACGAATTGGACGCCTCTATCCGAGACGATCTGCGTAGGCAACCCGTGAAGACGAAAAATGTGTACAAAAAATTGTTTAGCCAACTGAGGCGCTGAAGGAAGACCAGGAAGAGGGATGAAATGTGCCATTTTGGAGAATCGATCAACGACCACCCAAATAACAGTGTTGCCACGGGAAGGGGGTAAATCAGTAATAAAATCCATACCAATCAGAGACCAAGGCTGTTCGGGGACAGGCAGGGGATGAAGAAAACCAGCGGGCTTCTGGCGAGGAGTCTTATCCCGGGCACAGATAGTGCAGGCTCGCACAAAGTCCACAACATCCGTCTCCAGAGTCGGCCACCAATAGAAGCGGGAGATGAGTTGCACAGATTTCTTGATGCCCACATGACCTGCGAGATGGGAGGAGTGACCCCATTTGAGGATTCCGAGGCGTTGGCGTGGAGAAACAAAGGTCTTTCCTGGAGGAGTTTGCCTGATGGAGGCTGGAGAAGTGGAAATCAGGCAGTCAGGAGGAATGATGTGTTGCGGAGAGAGTTCAACTTCCGAAGCATCCGAGGAACGAGAGAGAGCATCGGCCCTAATGTTCTTATCGGCAGGCCGAAAGTGAATTTCAAAATTAAATCGGGCAAAGAACAGAGACCACCGGGCCTGGCGAGGATTCAGCCGTTGGGCAGACTGGAGGTAGGAGAGGTTCTTGTGATCGGTGTAAATAATAACTGGAAATCTTGATCCCTCCAGCAGATGCCTCCATTCCTCAAGTGCTAATTTGATGGCTAGAAGCTCTCGATCCCCGATGGAGTAGTTCCTCTCCGCCGGAGAGAAGGTCCTAGAAAAAAAACCACAAGTGACAGCATGCCCGGAAGAATTTTTTTGTAGAAGAACAGCTCCAGCTCCCACTGAGGAGGCATCAACCTCCAATAGGAAGGGTTTGGAAGGGTCAGGTCTGGAGAGCACGGGAGCCGAAGAAAAGGCAGACTTGAGTCGTTTAAAGGCGTCTTCCGCTTGAGGAGGCCAAGACTTGGGATCGGCATTTTTTTTGGTTAAAGCCACGATAGGAGCCACAACGGTAGAAAAATGTGGAATAAATTGCCTGTAATAATTGGCGAACCCCAAAAAGCGTTGGATAGCACGGAGTCCGGAGGGGCGTGGCCAATCTAAGACGGCAGAGAGTTTGTCTGGATCCATTTGTAGTCCCTGGCCAGAGACCAAGTATCCTAGAAAAGGAAGAGATTGGCATTCAAACAGACATTTCTCAATTTTGGCATAGAGTTGATTGTCACGAAGTCTCTGAAGAACCATACGGACATGCTGGCGGTGTTCTTCTAGATTGGCAGAAAAAATCAGGATATCGTCCAGATATACAACAACACAGGAGTATAAAAGATCACGAAAAATTTCATTAACAAAGTCTTGGAAGACGGCAGGGGCGTTGCACAGGCCAAAGGGCATGACCAGATACTCAAAGTGTCCATCTCTGGTGTTAAATGCCGTTTTCCATTCATCCCCCTCTCTGATGCGGATGAGATTATAAGCACCTCTTAAGTCCAGTTTAGTAAAGATGTGGGCACCTTGGAGGCGATCAAAGAGTTCAGAGATGAGGGGTAGGGGGTAGCGGTTCTTAACCGTGATTTTATTAAGACCGCGGTAGTCAATGCAAGGACGTAGGGAGCCATCTTTTTTGGACACAAAGAAAAATCCGGCTCCGGCAGGAGAGGAGGATTTACGGATAAAGCCCTTTTTTAAATTTTCCTGGACGTATTCAGACATGGCAAGAGTCTCTGGGGCGGACAGAGGATAAATTCTGCCCCGGGGTGGAGTAGTGCCCGGGAGGAGGTCGATAGGACAATCATAAGGCCTGTGAGGAGGTAGAGTCTCAGCTTGTTTTTTGCAAAAAACATCCGCAAAGTCCATATAGGCCTTAGGGAGACCGGTTACTGGAGGAACCACAGAGTCACGGCAAGGGTTACTGGGAACCGGTTTTAGACAGTCCTTGGAACAAGAGGGCCCCCAACTCTTGATCTCCCCAGTGGACCAATCCAGGGTTGGGGAATGAAGTTGAAGCCAGGGAAGTCCAAGGAGAATTTCAGAAGTGCAATTGGGGAGGACCAAAAGTTCAATCCTCTCGTGATGAGATCCGATGCACATTAGAAGGGGCTCCGTGCGGAAACGTATGGTACAGTCCAATCTTTCATTGTTTACACAATTGATGTAAAGGGGTCTGGCGAGACTGGTCACTGGGATGTTGAACCTGTTGACGAGAGAGGCCAAAATAAAATTTCCTGCAGATCCAGAGTCCAAGAAGGCCATAGTAGAGAAGGAGAAGGCAGAGGCAGACATCCGCACAGGCACAGTAAGACGTGGAGAAGCAGAGTAGACATCAAGGACTGTCTCACCTTTGTGCGGAGTCAGCGTACGTTTTTCCAGGCGGGGAGGACGGATAGGACAATCCCTCAGGAAGTGTTCGGTACTAGCACAGTACAGGCAGAGATTCTCCATGCGGCGTCGTGTCCTCTCTTGAGGTGTCAGGCGAGACCGGTCGACCTGCATAGCCTCCACGGCGGGAGGCACAGGAACGGATTGCAGGGGACCAGAGGAGAGAGGAGCCGAGGAGAAGAAACGCCTCGTGCGAACAGAGTCCATATCTTGGCGGAGCTCCTGACGCCTTTCGGAAAAACGCATGTCAATGCGAGTGGCTAGGTGAATGAGTTCATGTAGATTAGCAGGGATTTCTCGTGCGGCCAGAACATCTTTAATGTTGCTGGATAGGCCTTTTTTAAAGGTCGCGCAGAGGGCCTCATTATTCCAGGATAATTCTGAAGCAAGAGTACGGAATTGTACGGCATACTCGCCAACGGAAGAATTACCCTGGACCAGGTTCAACAGGGCAGTCTCAGCAGAAGAGGCTCGGGCAGGTTCCTCAAAGACACTTCGGATTTCCGAGAAGAAGGAGTGTACAGAGGCAGTGACGGGGTCATTGCGGTCCCAGAGCGGTGTGGCCCAAGACAGGGCTTTTCCAGACAGAAGGCTGACTACGAAAGCCACCTTAGACCTTTCAGTGGGAAACTGGTCCGACATCATCTCCAGGTGCAGGGAACATTGGGAAAGAAAGCCACGGCAAAACTTAGAGTCCCCATCAAATTTATCCGGCAAGGATAGGCGTAGACCAGAAGCGGCCACTCGCTGCGGAGGAGGTGCAGGAGCTGGCGGAGGAGATGATTGCTGAAGCTGTGGTAGTAACTGCTGTAGCATAACGGTCAGTTGAGACAGCTGTTGGCCTTGTTGCGCTATCTGTTGTGACTGCTGGGCGACCACCGTGGTGAGGTCAGCGACAACTGGCAGAGGAACTTCAGCGGGATCCATGGCCGGATCTACTGTCACGATGCCGGCTGGCAGGTAGTGGATCCTCTGTGCCAGAGAGGGATTGGCGTGGACCGTGCTAGTGGATCGGTTCTAAGTCACTACTGGTTTTCACCAGAGCCCGCCGCAAAGCGGGATGGACTTGCTGCGGCGGTAGTGACCAGGTCGTATCCACTAGCAACGGCTCAACCTCTCTGACTGCTGAAGATAGGCGCGGTACAAGGGAGTAGGCAGAAGCAAGGTCGGACGTAGCAGAAGGTCGGGGCAGGCAGCAAGGATCGTAGTCAGGGGCAACGGCAGGAGGTCTGGAACACAGGCTAGGAACACACAAGGAAACGCTTTCACTGGCACGATGGCAACAAGATCCGGCGAGGGAGTGCAGGGGAAGTGAGGTGATATAGGGAAGTGCACAGGTGATCAGGCTAATTGGAACCACTGCGCCAATCAGCGGCGCAGTGGCCCTTTAAATCGCAAAGACCCGGCGCGCGCGCGCCCTAAGGAGCGGGGCCGCGCGCGCCGGGACAGGACCGACGGAGAGCGAGTCAGGTACGGGAGCCGGGGTGCGCATCGCGAGCGGGCGCTACCCGCATCGCGAATCGCATCCCGGCTGGAGGCAGTATCGCAGCGCCCCGGGTCAGTGGATCTGACCGGAGCGCTGCAGTGAGGAGAGTGTAGCGAGCGCTCCGGGGAGGAGCGGGGACCCGGAGCGCTCGGCGTAACAATAACGTTCGTTCCGTGCATTAATTCATAACGTTATGCATTGCATTCTACTGCACTAAAATTGTACATAGCCTTTATACCATACATAATTCATAGCATTATACATTGCATTCATACTGTGCATTCACTTATAGCATTCATACTGTGCACTTACTCATAGAATTTATACCTTGCATAATTTATAGCGCCATACATTGCAGTTACTTATAGCATTTCTACCGTGCATTTACTCATAGCTTCTATACCGTGCTGTCACTCATAGCATTTACAATATGTATTTATACTGTGTCACTCATAGATTTCATACTGGGCCTTCATTCATAGTGTTATACCGCATTCATCCATATTATTTATACCGTGCATTCTTTCATATCATTTTATCATACTTACGTTCATAGTATTTATACTGCACATCTATACTGTACATTTATACTGTCCACGCATTCATATCATTCATAATATGTATAAATTGTATTTACACCCTGCATACGTTCATAGCATTGTACTGTCTATACATTTGCAGAATCATATTATGTATACTTTCGTAATTCATATGGTACAGACTACATAGTTTATGCCGGGTACAAGTTTTTAGTTTATGCAGACTTTGTAGAACGTATATTATGCATACTTCCGAATTTACACAGTGCATATTTTAATAGCATACATTCATATCATTAATGGGGAGTAGAACAGCACACCAAGCAATTTCAGATAAAGATTCGGTGCTCGCAGCTTCTGGGGCTGTGGTCAAGAGCCCACCGTTTGCATACAAAAAAAGGAATCTCACTGCAGCACACAGATGAAGTGAAAAAAATTCAAAGGTGGTTTATTCCATAAAAAAGTGTTTTCACAGCAAGCGACGTTTTGACCAGGCTCACCTAGTCATTTAGTCAAGCAGAGCACTGCTTGAAAATGACTAGGTGAGCCTGGTCGAAACTAGTGTTGAGCGGCATAGGCCATATTCGAATTCGCGATATTTTGCGAATATATGGACGAATATTCGTCATATATTCGCTAAATTCGCATATTCGTAATATTCACGTTTTATTTTCGCATATACGAAAATTTGCGTATGTGGAAATTAGCAAATGCAAGAATTAGCATATACAAAAATTAGCATAAGCAATTCACACGCCAGTCTCACACAGTAGTATTAGAGCCTTCTTACACCACACAAGCTGGAAGCAGAGAGGAATGATCACTGTGATGTGTACTGTGGAAAAAAAAAAAAGACTATTCATAATTACGAATATATAGTGCTATATTCGTGAATAAAATTCGCATTGCGAATATTCGCGAGCAACACTACTCGAAACGTCGCTTGTTGTGAAAACACTTTTTTATGGAAGAAACCACCTTTGAATTTTTTTCAATTCATCTGTGTGCTGCAGTGAGATTCCTTTTTTGTATACATTCATATAATATATACCGTGTATACCTTCTTAGCTTTATATGTACAGGATAGGAGGATGGGATATGAGGACGGGATATGAGGACGGGAAAGGAGGACGGGATAGGAGATCGGGATAGGAGGTTGGGATATGATGACGTGATAGGAGGTCGGGATATGACAACAATATATGAGGACGGGATATGAAGTCAAAAGCTTCCTCCTTTGTTTATTTTCCTCCCCAACAAGGATTATGAAGGAAAAACCGGGCAATGCCGGGTACTCAGCTAGTATATATATAAAACTCAACGTGTGTGTGTATGTATGTGTGTATGTGTGTATGTTCCAGCATCACGTCCAAATGGCTAAATATATTAACATGAAACTTGGCACCCATGTTACTTATATTTCGACAACAAACATAGGATAGGTAATTTAACCCTTATTCACCCCCATTTGCCAGGGGTGGGGTTTATGTTTAAAGTCCCATACAAGTCAATGGGAAATATATGTTACTGCATAATTTCCAAACGGCTTGAGATATTTCGATAATACTTGGTCGCATCTTACTTATATGTCCACTTAAAATATAGGATAGTTAATTTAAGTCTGACAAAGAGGGCTGTGTTCCCGTGAAACAGCTGTAACCCCACCTCTTGTTCCCCGGCGTTCCTGCCGACCACCTGTCCTCCTGTGTTCTACGTTTTATGCTCAACGGAAGGAAGTAACCTGTGCACGTTGATCGGGTGAGTGCGGTCTCTTTCTACATTGTTCCGATTCTGTCAAGCGATATGTGCCTTCCACACTAGCACCCCGACACAGCACACACTGTCTAGTCTCTACCTATGCCTGGTATAGCGGATACCACATCACTGAGTATATTGCCTTCACCTGCATAGCAGTGCTGGACTTGTACTTTCTCTACCTGCTCTATAGTTAATTTACCCTTCACTACCCCCATTTGTGAGGGTCGGGGTTTTTGTTTAAAGACCCATGCAAATAGATAGATGGACGGGATAGATGGACGGGATAGGAGGACCGGATAGGAGGACGGGAAAGGAGGTCTAGATAGGAGGACGGGAAAGGAGGATGGGAAAGGAGGTCGAGATATGAGGACGGGTAAGGAGGACGGGATAGGAGGACGGGATAGGAGGACAGGATAGGAGGTCGGGATATGACAACAATATATGAGGACGGGATATGAAGTCAAAAGCTTCCTCCTTTGTTTATTTTCCTCCCCAACAAGGATTAGGAAGGAAAAACCGGGCAACGCCGGGTACTCAGCTAGTATATATATATATATATATATATATATATATATATATATATATATAAAATAAAAAATAAATGAAAGAAAGCTTACTTTCACATCTGTTCCCATAAGCGTTCATTTTATTGCATATGTTACGTTACTTCAATCTCCACCACGAATATTCTACAGAGAGTTGGTCTGTGCACACAACACGTTTGAGTTTGGACCAGGCATATGCTGCGACTGTTTCACCATAGATTCCTCATGATACAGCTTGAATTAGGTATACGCCTTGATAGTTTACACCGCGATTGAGTTTGTACTATGCCTACACTGCCATACGCTTGCATCATCCATACATCTTGATACAGTGCATTTGCTACGATATGGTTTTACTTGTAACTTAATACTGTACAATGAAGTATTTAGAGTTCATACTGGCCTCGCTGGTTTAGAGTTCACAACATGCATTCGTTACCATAGAATCCCATACTGTACACGCTATATATCGTTATGCATTACACATGTAACTTTTTATCACTGCGCATATGCTGCCATAAATTAGTATATGAACATGCAAGATAGCCCTTTCCATTTTACTTCGCATAGCGTGATACAATGTTCACATACTATAGCCAACATACCAGGTATATGTTAGTTTCATCATGCATATGTTCACAGTTACCTTACGTGCAGACATTGCTTCAGCTGATATACCGGTCATTCGTTCCTACTGCTGATACATCACACAAGTTATTATTAGTATTTCACATTTTATGCTTGTTTCAAACCCTTTTTGTCCGAGGGTATGCACTAAGTTATTACTGATGACACGTTTTTCTTTTTCTTTTTTGCATGTTAGCATCATGACACATACCTGCCATGTCTGCAGGGGGTTACACTGCGTAGTTTTGTTACTGACACGTCTTCAAAGAAACAACATCACAACACATAAGTGATTGTATACCCGTCATACCTGCCACGTCTGCAGGGGAGTACACTGCGTAGTTGTTGTTACTGACACATCTTCAGAGCAACAACATCACGACACGTAGGTGGGTGAATACCCGTCATACCTGCCATGTCTGCAGGGGGATGCACTGCGTAGTTGTTGTTACTGACACATCTTCAGAGCAACAACATCACGACACATAGGTGGTTGCATACCTGTCATACCTGCCTCGTCTGCAGGGGGATGCACTGCATAGTTATTGTTCCTGGAATAGGTCACAGAGTAATGGCTTCATAAAAAAGACTGTTACACTAAGACTTGTCATGTCTACAGGCACAACGGTTTCTCAAAGTATTGTCACATCTACATGCACGAGGGTTAAGTAAAGACCTGTCACGTTTACAGGCACGAGGGTCATGCAAAGACCTGTCACACCTACAGGCACGAGGGTCACTCAAAGACCTGTCACGTCTACAGGCACGAGAGTTAAGTAAACACCTGCCACATTTACAAGCACGATGGTCACACAAAGACCTGTCACACCTACAGGTACGATGGTTATACAAAGGCCTGTTACTTCTACAGGCACGATGGTTATGCGAAGACCTGTCACGTCTACAGGCACGATGGTTATACAAAGGCCTGTCACTTCTACAGGCACGATGGTTATACAAAGACCTGTCACGTCTACAGGCATGATGGTTATACAAAGACCTGACACATCTACAGGCACAAGGTTTATACAAAGACCTGTCAAGTTTACAGGCACAATGGTTACACAAGGCTTGTAAAATCTACAGGCACGATGGTGACGAAGGGAACTGTCACCTGCAGTGGGCCATCACTCTTGAGACCAGTTTTTGTCAGAATGCACAGTTTAGGGCATGACTGACTGTACAGTCCGGCTTAAGTTTCCAGGTAAGGTGCTTGTGTCAGTTTGTTTGGTCTACGGGAGTTATGGCGCCGCAAGATCATTATCCCCTAAGGTCTGTCATGTAGTCAGGTCCTTTGCTTATCAATTTAACTAACTGTGGAATTTTGCCTCTTAATAGCAGGGATTGGGGATAGTACTAGTACTAGTGTTATGCCTGTCAAGCATCTATCGGTTTCCTTTTGCCGTGATGTCACAGGTAAGTTTGTCAGCTACTAGGTCAGCCTGGTCCTGTTCCAGTGTCGGGTCATTTTCAGAGTGGGCGTGACTACCACAGCTTCTCAGTACCAGGTACCACCTCACGTGGTTGCCAGTTGGTAGATGCAACCTTTCTGTCATGCAAGGTAGAGTTAAAGGGGTACTCCGGTGGTCAACGGGTTTTTCCGTTGTTGACTTACCCTATTTGTTTTGTTTCATTTCTATTCTTGTTTAGGCAGCTCTATTTCCATTCTTTGTTGTCTTTTTATCCCCCACTTTGTTTTCCTAACTTTGCTTCTATTTCCTGTTTCTTGCTGTGCTGAAAACTACAAATTCCAGCATGCCACATGCCTTGCGGGTTTGGGGCAGCTCCTTTTTTTTTTTTTTTTTGCTTGTTCCGCCCTTTACCCACCCTACTATTTTCCGGGGTTGGCCCCCTTATACACAGCACACTAATATAATCAGCCCTGGTTGGGATACACTGGCATACACACACAAAAGGGACTACAACTCCCAGCATGTATCATTCAGGAGTCTTCAGTCTGTGGTATAACACCAGCATGCTGCCTCTGTAGTCTCCTGGGGGTTGTAGTTCACCACACCTCTATAGGGCATACACCAGTGTTTCCCAACCAGGGTGCCTCCAGGCGTTGCAAAACTACTACAACCAGCATGCCCGGACAGCCAAAAGCTGTCCGGGCATGCTGGGAGTTGTAGTTTTGATGCAGCTGAAGACACCCTGGTTGGGAAACAATGCACTTTGTTTGTAATATACTGAATAGGCTAGGCCAGTGTTTCCCAATCAGTGTGCCTCCAGCTGTTGCAAAACTACAACTCCTAGCATGCCCAAATACTGTCAGGGAATGCTGGGAGTAGTAGTTCTACAACAGCTGGAAGCACACTGGTTTGGAAACACTGATGTAACATGATGTGTATGCTGAATAGGTTAGCACAGTGTTTCCCAACCAGTGTGCCTCCAGCTGTTGCAAAACTACAACTCCCAGCTTGCCCAAAGTCTGTCCAGGCATGCTGGGAGTTGTAGTTTTGATACAGCTGGAGGCAGACTGGTTTGTAAACACTAGCATACACACACAAAAGGGACTATCCGAGATTTATTCCCCTGCAGTCTATACATCCCCAGCCTGTGCACTTTGCTATCCTCCCCTTCAGATAACACTCTTATCTTCTCTGTCTTCTTTCAGTGCAGACCTGCGTCCTCAGAAGTATGTCCTCTCTCTCCCCCTGCTCTGGCTTCTTTCTCTCATGCACACCTGGGTCCTCTGGGAGGGAGAGATGAGGGCGCGTGGCTTATCTCTCTCATGCAGCTCTGAAAGAACAGAGAAAAAAAAAGCCCTGACATGTTGTCCACAGCCTAATCCTAACATGGCCGACATTGTGGACAACAGTAACACAGAACAACAGAACTTTCTGGCCCACAAACAGGTAAGAAAAAAAGACACATGCTACACAAACATATAATACATGTCAATTTCAAAAAAGATGAACATTAAAAGATGCAATATAGCCAAAAATCTTAACCACCGGAGTACCCCTTTAAGTTATGTTTAACTGATTATTATTTAACAGATCTACAGAAATAAAATGAAACCAAATATTCAGGCATTTACTTCAAATATGTTTAATACAGTTCAGTTTTTCCAGCTACTAAGCCAGGCTTTTGTAACCATTGTAAATATATTTATTTAAAAAAATTTATCATAGACATCTGACCTTAAATTGGACTCATACAATATGTACACACTAAATCACTTCCTTTCTATTCAAAATATGTTTATGCCAAACAGTAAAACTATTTTAACTAGCTCATCCTAGAAAGGGCACCTAATAAAATACAGTATCCTGTTGCACTTACCATATAATAATCTCCAGATTAGCTCACTGACCTGGCACATGCACAGAACACACAGAAAATAAATGGTAAATGAAAAAACCTTTTTGAATAATTCCTTAGATTTAAACGGTCACTAACCTTTCAACAAACATTTCAGGGTAAACTGCCATGTGTTACTGAGGAGTAGTACTAGGTCTGGTCATAACATGAAATAGCATTTTTCACAAGTTGTGCTATGATGTACAGTGGTCCCTCAACATACGATGGTAATTCGTTCCAAGCGACCCATCGTTTGTCGAATCCATCGTATGTTGAGGGATCCGTGCAATGTAAAGTATAGGAAGCTGTACTTACCTGTCCCCGCCGCTCCGGACCAGGTCCTCACCGCTCCTGATGCTGTCCCAGGGGCTCCCGATGCTGTCCCGCTGCTCCGGTGTCTTCTTCACGATCCTCCGGCTTCTTCCGCATCTTCTGCAGGGTCCGGGCCTCGCTTTCTGGTGACATTATTACGCTTCTGCGCCGGCGTGGCGTGCGTAGTGACGTAATAACGACGCCGGAAAGCAATGCCCGGACCCTGGAGAAGATGCGCAAGACACCGGAGGATCGCAAAGTGGACCCGGAGCAGCGGGAATAGGTAAGCGAACCTGCCAGGGATGCTTAAACTGCTATCCGACAGCAGCTTAAGCATTTTGCACTGTCGGATAGCAGTTAATGCGATGGCCCCCGACATATAAAAGCATCGTATGTCGATGCTGACATCGACATGCGATGGCCTCTGAGAGGCCATCGTATGTCGATTTTATCATATGTCGGGGCCATCGTAGGTCGGGGGGTTACTGTACTTACGTGGGCACATCCCAGCGATGGACTCTGCACATTACTCTGTTACCACGGCTATGAGCCTGGCTGCTAGTGGGGCGTTTGTGGGCCAGAGAGAAGAGATACTTGGTCAGTCACGGTCTGCCTCAGCATCCTATGCTCTCTTAGCCAGAGATATTTGAATTGAACACCTGCTATCAATAAGTGTTGAGCGCGAATATTCGCACTTTGAATATTTATTGCAAATTTAGCATATTCGCGAATATAGCACTGTATATTCGCAATTACGCAAATTTTTTTTCCCACAGAACACATCACAGTGATCTCATCCCTCCCTGCTTCCAGCTTGTGGTCTAAAGAAGGCTCCTGTACTGTTTACTGTATTAGACTGGAGAGCGAATTTTCGCAAATATGAGAATATACGAATATGCGAATATTCGCAAATATCCTCACATTTGCAAATATCATCACTAAAGAATATTAGGAGATAAGATAGATGGATAGATAGATAATATAGATAATATAGGTAGTTAGTAGGGATGTCCTGATACCAATACTGGTATCGGGGCCGATACTGGCCATTTGCATGGTATCGGGGACTCGTTTAATGTCCCCGATACCATGCCCAATACCTGGTGCAGCCCTGCTGCCCCGTTCTTCTATCCTCCAGTCCGCATCATAGTGTTCCATGGAGGAGCATGTGACACACACGTCACTCCGCCTCCTCCCCTGCGCCGAGCGTAACGTGTATGTCACATGCTCCTCCATAGGACGACACGATGCGGACCGGAGGACTGGAGAACGGGGCAGCAGAGCGGCAGCACCAGCACCTGACCCGAGAAGGTGAGCTGCCTGCAAGGAGGGGGATGCTAATAATGTCTAAGCGGGGGGACTGCTGCTGTCTAAGCGGGGGGGGGGGGCTGCTGCTGTCTAAACGGGGGGGGGGGCCCTGCTGCTGTCTAAATGGTGGGGGGGCTGCTGCTGCAGTCTAAAGGGGGGGCCTGCTTCTGTCTAAAGGGGGGGCCCTGATGCTGTCTAAAGGGGAGGCCTGCTGCTGTTTAAAGGGGGGTCCTGCTGCTGTCTAAAGGGGGGGCTGCTGCTGTCTAAAGGGGGGGCCCTGCTGCTGTCTAATAGGGGGGCATGCTGCTGTCTAAAGGGGGGCCCTGCTGCTGTCTAAAGGGGGGTCCTGCTGCTGTCTAAAGGGGGGGCTGCTGCTGTCTAAAGGGGGTCCCTGCTGCTGTCTAAACGGGGACCCTGCTGCTGTTTAAAGGGGGGGCCCCTGCTGCTGTCTAAACGGGGGCCCTGCTGCTGTCTAAGGGGGGGGCCTGCTGCTGTCTGTCACAGCGAGCGCTCCGGTCCCTGCCTCCTGACCGGAGCGCCCCCCTCCTCGTCCCCTCTCCTCAGGATCCCGAAGCCTCCCGCTCAGACACACTGACCAGGAGCACGGGATCCCTTGGGTCGGGGACGCGGCTGCCGTGGCAGCTGGTCCCCGCTCATGCGCTGCATCCCAGTCTACCTTACCTGGCACCTCGTTCCCTGCACCGACACTCTCTGCTTCCCGGCGCGCGCAGCCCCGCTCTCTAGGGTGTGCACAAGCCACATTCAGTAGATTTAAAGGGCAAGTGCACCATTGATTGGTGCGCTGGCTAATAACCCCTGCTCCTTCCATATAAAAGTTGCCTGCCCCTTCCTGCCCTTGCCGGATCTTTGTGCCTTGTGCCTCTGAGAAAGTGTTACTTGTAGCCAGTATTCCCTTGCCTGTTGCCAAACCTGTTGCTACCATCTACTCGCATCTGAACCCTTGCCACCTGCCCTGATCTCTGCTGCATCCGACTATGCCTTTGCCTGCTCCCTGTGTACTTCGCCATATAACCTGCCAGAGAGGTCGAGCCACTATTGGGGGAACGACCTGGGGGCTACCTGCTGCAGCAAGTCCATCCCGCTTTGCGGCGGGCCCTGGTGAAGACCAGTAGTCCCTTAGACTCCATTCCCCTGGTACGGCCCGTGCCATCGTCTCCCTGGTCTAGATGATCCACTACCAGTCCTGCCGGTTCGTGACACTGTCAAAAGGGGGGCCCTGCTGCTGTCTAAAGGGGGGCCCTGCTGCTGTCTAAAGGGGGGGGGCTGCTGCTGTTTAAATGGGGGCCCACTGTCTAAAGGGGGGCTGTGGTCTACAGGGGGCTGCTACTTATGTCTACAGGGGGGCTGCTGTCTACAAGGGGGGCTGCTGCTAATGTCTGCAAGGTGCTACTACCTACTATTAAAGACAATCTTACAGCAGAGTCACCTGCACTAACTTGAATTTATGGGTAGATAGTGCAGGTGACCCGGTTTCTGCCGTTGCTCACCATGTGGTTATCTGTTTCACCGCCAATGCAAATTTCCTGTTCTGTCCAATGGAGAAGAGAGAAATCTTGGCTCATACTACAGCAGCCACCTCCATTGTACACAACAAGGACCCACATATCATATGGTAAACAGCGCCAGAAACCGGGTCACCCTGGTGTCACATTCCGGTACTCGTACTCGGTCTTAAAAAAAATGGTATCGGGACATAGTAGTTAGTTATACGCATGCAAATAGAAAATAACCGAGAATATATTGAATGTGCAAATTTTGCGAATATTGGACGAATATTCGTCCATATATTCGCAAATACAAATATGGCCTATGCCGCTCATCACTACTGGCAATAGGTGCTTTGATCTCTCTATCCAGACATACTAGCATCCCTTGGTTTCTGTACTGATCTACTGCTAATCCCCTTCTGCTTTGCTTCCCAAAATCTGCTCTACGATTTGGACCCTGACATACTTTTCTGGCCTTTGGATCTTGGACTGAATTTGACAAACTCTGTTTGACATTTGCTACTGTGTGGACTGTTACTATCATCCTCTGTCTGCTGATTCTGCCTCTACACTTCCTCCAGGAACTGACACGGCTAACAAGACAATTCTTTCCTCATGTTAGGATAGGTTCCCTGGGCACTTAGAAAGAGACCGTCAGCCAGTTAAGGCCACCATCCATTAGGGTGGGTACTCCAAGTAGGTGTGGATAAGGTGCAGATGGAGCTTAGTGTTGCTCATTCCTCCACCCTCACGTGTGAATTCTGTAGACTTAATCTCTAATTTTAGGTTGTTCCTAGGCTATTGGGTGGAAAGTAGCTGTTATGATGTCTGCCAGACACTTCGTACACACAGAAGGAGAAACTTCCCTATTTACCTATGGCAGATCATCAGAGGTAGCAGCATCAGGGTTATTATATAATAAAGTTATTATAAAGTAATGTTTAACGTAAACTGGGAATCTATGCTGTCTTTTCTGTCTTATTCTGTATCAGTATATTGTTTCTCATTGCATTTTTTGTATGTATTTTATGCAGACATTAATGTCTGCATTTTTATTTATTATTGGGTTTTCCTTTATTATTTTATCACTACAGGTTTTTCTTATTCTGTCTGTCACATATCCCATGGTGACAATATGGACTATCCGTCTTGGTGGGAACTTCGACATTCATTTGTGTATTTATGTTTTCTGCACACTTATATAAGTCTGTTTGTATGCTTTGACTTTTTTTTTAAGTGACAATACATCTCAGAACATCTATATGTTTTACCTATCTTTGTGAATTTTGTGATGGATTTATATCAAATAAAAAAAATAATTTGCAGTTTTTTTTAGTTTTTTTTTAGCATTGCTGCATTTTTTTCTAACCATACTGCCATTTATAAATATGACAGTTATTTACTGCCTGTGCATGTAAATCATAAAGTATGCCCTAACAAAGAACATCACTAGACCTGGGAGACTTTATTGTGTTCAGGGCTGTTAGGATATCCCAGTCAGTCCCATCAATCTTGTTGGTTTCACTGTTATCCGTACTGATTCACACTACATCAAGTGCTACATGGCCAGGATCTGAGTTTTTTTTCTGATTTCATTAGTACTGGAATGTGGCTATCGCAGTCACACTTCGCCTGTAGATTGCATAAATACAGCTGTTAATGCACATGTATGGTATCATGTTGAAATTGCATCTAAAAAGAAATGAAAAGGGTTAAAATAAGGAGATTTTTTTATACTTACTGTAAAATCTCTTTCTCGAAGGATCCATTGAGTTACACAGACCTTGGGTATATGCTGCTGCCTCCAGGCCCCTGAGCAATTCAGTTTTAGTCCCAGAGCAATAGGAGGAGACCGACAGGTCAAAGGAAAAAAAAAACATGAACTGTCCGAGAACCAGAAGAAAAATTAACTGAACACTCCCTCGGACAGATAATTGAATAGGAACCCCAGAAAAGGGCGGGAGCTGTGTCCCCCAATGGATCCTTCAAGAAAGAGATTTTACGGTAAGTATAAAAAATCTCCTTTCCTCTATCGGCTCCATTGGGGGACATGCGGACATTCCGGACATGCGAATTGGAAGCCAGAGGACGCTGAAAGAGAATGGAGGGGCCGAAACCTGACCCTTAAGGGAGCTGAGAGCCAGCCCTTGTTCCAATCCCGACTGCAAAAAGGAAAGGAGACGGGGAACGGAAAAGGTAACTGGAGAAAAGGTCTGAGTTTCGCACCAACGAAAGTAAGCCCGCCAGGTACGGTGATAAATTTTCACAGAGGAGGGCTTGGGAGCCCTGAGCATGGTGCAAATTACCTGGGAAGAGAAGCCGCGGGCCCTTAGAACCGCGGTATCAACCGCCACGCCGTTAAATGCAGCGACTGTAAATTGGGGTGGCAAAGGGGACTCTGTGACAGTAGGTCTGGAAAAAGTGAAAGACGGAATGGAACGTCGTCCAGAAGCCAGACCACGTCGGCGTACCATGCCCTTCGGGGCCAGTCTGGAGCCACCAGAATGGCGGGGACTCCTTCCACCTTGAGCTTCCTCAGAACCCTGGGAAGGAGGGGGAGGGGAGGGAACAGATAGGGCAGGACAAAGCCTGACCACGGAATTACTAGGGCATCCATGGCTAGATCCAGAGGGTCCCTGGACTTTGACACAAACGTCAGAATTTTCCAGTTGTGTCGAGACGCGAAGAGATCCACGTCTGGGGTCCCCCAGAGGTCGCAGATCTGTGCAAACACCTCCGGAAGAAGAGACCACTCTCCGGGGTCGGCTGAGGACCGACTGAGGAAATCCGCTTCCCAGTTGAGCACTCCTGGAATGTGAATCGCCGAAATGGCAGGAACTTCTTGTTCCGCCCAAAGGAGGATCTTTGTCACCTCGGACATGGCTGCTGAGCTGAGAATGCCGCCCTGCCGATTACTGTATGCCACAGCCGTGGCGTTGTCCGACTGGACACGGACAGGGTGGCCCTGAAGCAGGGACTCCCAATGCTTCAGACAAAGATATATCGCCCTCAGTTCCAGGATGTTTATGGAAAGAAGGGCTTCTTGGGGAGGCCAGAGGCCTTGAACCGTCTGATCCCTGAAGACACCCCCCCAGCCCGACAGACTGGCATCTGTCATGACCAAATGCCAGTGGATGGGAATGAACGAATGCCCCTGAAGAACAAGGGGGGAGCGGATCCACCAGCGCAGAGACCGACGGGTCCGAAGAGGGAGAACAATCTTGCGATCGAGAGAGAGAGGAGACCTGTCCCACCGGGCAAGAATCGCCAGCTAAAGAGGACAGCAATGAAACTGAGCAAAGAGTACGGCCTCCATGGCTGCCATCATCCGACCCAGGACTTCCATGCAAGTACGGATGGTGACCTCTGATGGTATCTGGAGGGAGCGGACTCCCGACAAGAGGGCCAGATGTTTGTCCGGCAGGAGGAGAATCCGAGCAGAGGCCGAGTTGAACTGAAGACCCAAAACATCTCGAAAGAGCAAGAGGTGACCTCCCACCCGAGAAAAAACTGCGGGTGCGGGTGTCCCTTCATGCAGAAGTGGGTTTGCGGTTGCACGGTTTGGTCGCAAAACGGTCAGAACGGTTGGTGTCCGACTTCCAAGAGGGACGCACCTTGAAAAAGGGGACCTTCTTGTCACGTGGAGGCGCCTGGCTGGACCCTTTAGAGGGACCAGAAATCCGAAAGGACCGAAAGGAAGAAGACTTTCTGCGGAAAGAAGTGCTAGACTTGTTTTGAGGTAATAAAGAGCTCTTGCCACCTGTCGCCTCAGAGATAATCTCATCCAGGCGCTTGCCGAAAAGTCGGGAACCGGTAAAAGGAATCTTGGTGAGAGACTTCTTAGATGCAGAATCCACGTTCCATGCTTTAAGCCAAATGGAATGACGGAGGGCCACTAGATTACCGGTGGCAAAGACAGCGCAACGAGCTGAGTGCAAGGAAGCAGAACACAGAAAGTCTCCAGCTTTGGAACATTGGAGGGCCAGAGCAGACAGTTCTTCCGGGGGAGATCCCGAAAGAATGCCCTGACGGAATTGGGAATACCAAACCGAAAGGGCCTTAGACACCCAGGTGGAGGCGAAGGCAGGAAGCAGAGAGGAACCCGCTGCTTCAACGGCATACTTCGCTAAAGACTCAACCTTTTTGTCTGCTGGATCCTTGAAGGCAGCTGCATCCGCCAGCGGCAAATTAGTAGCTTTAGAGAGGCAGGAAACCGGAGGATCCACCGACGGAGAGGAAGTCAACTTGGAGACAAGGTCCTTGGCGAAAGGATATCGCGCTTGAACTTTCTTCAGTCCTTGAAACTTCTTCTCAGGGTGCTTCCAGGCAGATTCTAGAATGGCATCAAATTCAGCGTGAGAGCTGAACACTTTGGGTGCCGGTCGGGCACGATGGAAGGACACTTCTGGAGCTACGTCCAAAGTTCCTGGGTCCTCTAGGTTAAAGGTGTCTCTTATGGCCATAACCAATGAGTTCACCATGTCCACAGAGTCCGAACGGTCCTCTGAATTGGATGCCGAATCGGAAACCTCGTCCGCCAGTTCTCCAGGAGAGTGCGAGCGAGTGGAGGCGGCCCTAGAAGAGGGAGACTCCGACCTGGTACATGGCTCAGGGGAGCCAGAGCGGTGACCACGGGAACATCCTCTGGAAGAGTGACGCGTGTGGCCTGAAGAAGCGGTCAGGTGAGACCTGCGAGAGGAACGCCGGTGTCTACCAGAAGACTCAAGGGATGAATCAGAGGAAACACCCCTAGTACGCTGTGAAGCATAGGGAGAAGGGGAACGGGACCTCCTAGAGGGCCGATGAAGGGTAGACCTCTCCAAGGCAGTCACCACAGAATGGGAGACCTGTGCCAAGTCGGATATAGACTGGGAGAGGGAGGAAACCCAGGCTGGAGGGGCGGCCGAACCCACCGGGTCTGAAGGAGCACCTGGGTTAGAAATAGCAGGGGGGTCTGGGGGAGCAGTGGAGAAGGCAGAACAAGTGGGTTTAGCGGAACCTGGCATTTTTGCAGAGCAGTTTTTACAAGCGTAATGAGTGACTAATATTGCCGATATCTGCTTTGAGGGAGGGACAGTTCTGGGCACGGACATAGCAAAAAAAAAAAAAAATGAACAGTCTCACCCATGTCTGTGAGGAGAGAGAAAGAGACGCCGGCCAATAGAAGGAAGAGGCCGGGTCAGAGGCGAGGGCACTGTGATTGGCCCCTGCATGGCCCCTAACGCGCACACAGTGCTGATTGGTGGCTCAGTTCGCGATGTTGAAGTGCTTCTGCAGCCTGGTGGGCGGAACTAACGTCCGCCGGGCCGCCGAAGAAATACAGAGGGACCTAGTATGGCGCCTGCTCCGAACCCCGAGCGCACACGCCGCCTGTAGTGAGCTCCTATGCACCTGGGGAACGGAGCGGGCGAAGTGCCGTCGGCAGCCGTGGCTGCCCACAGTGAAAGTAAAGAAGCCTGCGGCGCATACATGTCACACACACTGCCCAATAAGTGCCCCTTACTGTGAACACACTGCCCTTAGATCCACTGCTCCCCCATATAATAAAAAACAATCCCCCTGCAGGGAAGAGTAAAGTATTCCACGGCCAGCCCCAGCTTCAGTAAGGATAGGTCCAAAAACAGGGGTCTCGAGCTGTAGCAAGACCTAGGGAGAGAAAAATACTCACCTGTGCTGAAGAACTTACCTAAAGAAGTCTTCAGAATGTAGTCTTCAGTCAGCATTGTCACCTGCAGCAAGCCAAGCTCATAGCGAGGCGAACAGGAAAGTAGGGGGACCCGGACCCATGAGGTACAACCCCAAGCGCTGACCGTTGGCGAGAGGGGGTTAACAGTACATTCAAGATGCCTGCCACCTCTCGCAATGGGGAAATAGTGAACCGCAGTTCCTGAGTCCCCACCTGAAAAAAGAAAGAAAAAGGAATAAAGCACTAACACATTCCCTAAACCTAAAAAATAAAAAATATGAGACCTGGTCTGGAGAACACCAGACCAGTGTCCACCTCCTTAAGACACTAAGCAAAAACTGAATTGCTCAGTGGCCTGGAGGCGGGTATGTCCTGCTGGGAGGAGCTGACTTTTTGGTTACCATAGTGTCAAGCCTCCTAGAGACAGCAGCATATACCCAAGGTCTGTGTCCCCCAATGGAGCCGATAGAGAAAGTGTGATTTAGCTTAGGTCTCAAACTAAAAGCATCTACTTTCCACAAGAATAGTGATTACTTACTTCCTAGTATATTGCATGTAGCCTTGTTTTAATTGCAATAAAAATAAACCCCTTCAGGACTCAATGGGGTACTCCGGTGGAAAAAAAAAAATTCAAATCAACTGGTGCCAGAAAGTTTAACAGATTTGTAAATTACTTTTATTTAAAAATCTTAATCCTTCCAGTACTTATCAGCTGCTGTATACTACAGAGGAAGTTGTATAGTTCTTTTCAGTCTGACCACAGTGCTCTCTGTTGACACCTCTGTCCATGTCAGGAACTGTCTCATAAGTCCTGGAAGATTTTTTAATAGAAGTAATTTACAAATTTGTTCAACTTTCTGGCACCAGTTGATTTGAAAAAAATGTGTACCCCTTTAAGGACCCCGCCAATTTTGTTTTTGAACTTAAATTTTTTACTCCTCTCCTTCTAAAAATAAATTTTACACCTACAGACCCATATAAAGGCTTGTATTTTGCGTCACCAATTGTAATTTGTAATGTCATCACTTATTTTATAGCATAATCTGCGGCAAAACAAAAAAAAACAGGATTCAGGGCTTTTGTGATCATTTATAACAGTAACATGCAATATATAAGTGGCACATACAGGCACAGATCCTTTAGATGCCAGTTTTAAGTTGCAGACTAAATCCTTAGGTATAGACTGATAGTCATAAGTTCCTGTATAGATTCTAGGGAATAAACACAGCATGTAAATATAGAATTCCATGTCCTATTTATTCACTATTCAGACAATGCATTTCGTGCCAATACAGCAGAGCTATGTACACTTTACACTTGGGGGCCTTCTGATCCTAAAGTTATAGCACATCCTAGCAATATGCTATCATTCTTTAGATGGGAAACCCCTTTTAAGATAAAATTGAAATAAAGTTAACAATTTTGTAAATGATGTCAGGACCAATGCACACCATTTTGCTGCACAGATCTTCTAGTAATAATAGCATATGTTGGTATTTCAAAACAAACTTAAAAATGTTAAATAGTTTATTCTAAAGTACAATAAAACAAATAAAAATGTGTGAAAGCTAAGCAATAAAAAGATGTCTCTAATAAAATAAAACAACAAGCAAAATTTCCACAATGCATTATACATCTGGCTTGGAATATACAAATACATCATAGACATATTTTTATTAATACATTCACGTAACTTCAGCTCATACTTTTATTAGATACAAATGAAATCCAAACCGAAAATATTTAGTTTAACTTAAATTACATAGGGCTGAAATATTAGTCACTGAATCTATCTGCAATCACCCGACAAGTGATGCTGGAGTTCAATTCCAGGATTTTCGGCAATACAGAAAATGAGGAATGTCAAAATGATGACACCAAAGATCCAAACATACAAATAGCAAGTCCAGAATGCTACAGCCCGTACATGAAACGTATCAATCTGCCATCTACAATTTCATTACAAAGCTGTACATATCCTGCTTGAAAGAAAGATAAGTAGCTCTTGAGCCAATCCGCTCTACTGCTGAGATACACTTGATAATTCTCAGAACACCAGTAAAACTTGACTCACTGCATGAACACATTGGATGGCCAGATATTGTTCTTCACTTCTGATAATGTATGGAAGAAATATTGCTACAGTCTAAAAAAAATATATTATGCATGAATAAAAATGAAGCATAATATAGCAGCAGCTACATGAATAGATGTTTGCTCAGCCTAGTCTATTAGCTGAAGAACTGCACACTCAGGAGGTAGAAGGGACAGACTTGTGGTGGGGGAGGGGAGATGGGCGGCAGAGCACGCCAAGGATCATGGTTGTATGACGATCCGTGTACAAAATGGTGGCACACGATGGGGGTCGGACATCACAGCTAAGGATAGAACTACTCAGCATTAATGCATTCCCATTCAATAATGCTGTAATAATTTTCACTGGAGTATTTCTTTAAAGGGGTACTCCGGTCCTGAGACATCTTATCCCCTATAAGATGTCTCGCCGCTGGGGACACCTGCAATCTTGTTTTCGCCACCCACCTGTTTGAGCTGCACACCGTGGTGCCAGCTCACAAACAGCTGGGTGGCGACCACGGGGCCAGAGTATCGTGACGTCACAACTCTGCCCCCCTGTGTCGTCAACCCCCCACCATGCAAATCTATGGGAGGGGGCATGACGGTGGCGGGACCCCTGCGGTGAGACATCTTATCCCTAGGGGATAAGATGTCTCAGGGCCGGAGTTTAAGGATCAAGGCCTATTTTTCATATCCGACATGTACACATAACTTTTGAATACTCTTATTTATACAAGTGATTCTGAGACTACTTTTTCGTGACACCTTGTACTTTGTTAGTGGTAAATTTTGGTTGATACAATATAATCTATGTTTTGTAGAAAACACTACATTTTAGCAAAAATTGAGAAATGTAAATTTTTCTAAATTAGAATTTTGCTTGTAAGACAAATAGACATTTCAGCGTGGACTGCGATTGTAAAGAGGCTGAGGAAGTTTAAAGGAGTAGCCTAGAAAAAAAGTATTCCTTTTAAGTGTCTGATCAGAGGCGGGCTGACCGCTGGGACCTCAGTAATCTCCTGTAGCTCTGTCAATCACTGCACGAAGCGGTGATCAACATGCCCCCCTCTATATGAATCTCTATGGGAGTGGCGGAGATACACGAGTACACAGCTTCAGCTCCACCATAGACATGTATGGAGGGCACAAGGAGAGCCAAAGCGCTGTGCAGGAGATCACTGAGTTTCCAGCAGACGGACCCCCTGGGATCAGATACATTTTCCTGAACCTTTATTGGATAAACGAAACAAAAAAGCAGAGCGCTTCCTTGTGCATGAACATCAATGGTTTTTAGTAGAAAAAAGTATTACGCTCACCTTGTAATGTTGTGCAATACGGAGGCACAACACTCAGAAGACACAGCAAGTGATCGCTGAGGTAGGGATATTAGGCTGCTGCGGGCTTCCCAAGCCAGACAGCGTGCAAACAATGCGAAGGACAGAAGACACAGGTATTGGAAGTATACTCTGCGCTGCCGGTAGTAAATACAATACTCGGGACAATGTAGTCAGATCAAAGGATAACTTTATTTTGAACAAGTTTTATTTGTGTGTTAAAAACTAAAGTGATCCTTTGATCTGACGACATCGTCCCGAGTATTGTATTTACTACTGGCAGCGCGGAGTATACTTCCAATACCTGTGTCTTCTGTCCTTCACATTGAACCTTTAATGGAGTTTGAATATTTTCCCCATCTTAGCGGGGGTGGGCTCTGGGGGGGGATGGGGGAAGGTTTACTATCCTTAATGTTAATTTTTTGATAATTTGTTGTTACGATGTACAGGGTGGGCCATTTATATGGATACACCTTAACCCCTTAACGACGCAGGACGTATATTTACGTCCTGCGCCGGCTCCCGCGATATGAAGCGGGATCGCGCCGCGATCCCGCATCATATCGCGTCGGTCCCGGCGGTAATCAACGGCCGGGACCCGCGGCTAATACCACACATCGCCGATCGCGGCGATGTGCGGTATTAACCCTTTAGAAGCGGCGGTCAAAGCTGACCGCCGCTTCTAAAGTGAAAGTGAAAGTGACCCGGCTGCTCAGTCGGGCTGTTCGGGACCGCCGCGGTGAAATCGCGGCGTCCCGAACAGCTGATCGGACACCGGGAGGGCCCTTACCTGCCTCCCCGGTGTCCGATCGACGAATGACTGCTCCGTGCCTGAGATCCAGGCAGGAGCAGTCAAGCGCCGATAATGCTGATCACAGGCGTGTTAATGCACGCCAGTGATCAGCATTAGAGATCAGTGTGTGCAGTGTTATAGGTCCCTATGGGACCTATAACACTGCAAAAAAAATGTAAAAAAAAAGTGTTAATAAAGGTCATTTAACCCCTTCCCTAATAAAAGTTTGAATCACCCCCCTTTTCCCATACAAAAAATAAAACAGTGTAAAAAAAATAAAAAATAAACATATGTGGTATCGCCGCGTGCGTAAATGTCCGAACTATAAAAATATATCATTAATTAAGCCGTACGGTCAATGGCGTACGCGCAAGAAAATTCCAAAGTCCAAAAAAGCGTATTTTGGTCACTTTTTATATCATTAAAAAATGAATAAAAAGTGATCAAAAAGTCCGATCAAAACAAAAATCATACCGATAAAAACTTCAGATCACGGCGCAAAAAATGAGTCCTCATACCACCCCATACGTGGAAAAATAAAAAAGTTATAGGGGTCAGAAGATGACATTTTTAAACGTATAAATTTTCCTGCATGTAGTTATGATTTTTTCCAGAAGTGCGACAAAATCAAACCTATATAAGTAGGGTATCATTTTAACCGTATGGACCTACAGAATAATGATAAGGTGTAATTTTTACCGAAATATGCACTGCGTAGAAACGAAAGCCCCCAAAAGTTACAAAATGGCGTTTTTTTTTTCGATTTTGTCGCACAATGATTTTTTTTTCCGTTTCGCCGTGCATTTTTGGGTAAAATGACTAATGTCACTGCAAAGTAGAATTGGCGACGCAAAAAATAAGCCATAATATGGATTTTTAGGTGGAAAATTGAAAGGGTTATGATTTTTAAAAGGTAAGGAGGAAAAAACGAAAGTGCAAAAACGGAAAAACCCTGAGTCCTTAAGGGGTTAATAAAATGGGAACGGTTGTTGATATTAACTTCCTGTTTGTGGCACATTAGTATAGGTGAGGGGGGAAACTTTTCAAGATGGGTGATGACCATGGCGGCCATTTTGAAGTCGGACATTCTGAATCCAACTTTTGTTTTTTCAATAGGAAGAGGGTGTGACATGTGACATATCAAACTTATTTGGAATTTCACAAGAAAAACAATGATGTGCTTGGTTTTAACGTAACTTTATTCTTTCATGAGTTATTTACAAGTTTCTGACCACTTATAAAATGTGTTCAATGTGCTGCCCATTGTGTTGGATTGTCAATGCAGCCACCTTCTTCCACTCTTCACACACTGATAGCAACACCGCAGGAGAAATGCTAGCACAGGCTTCCAGTATCCGTAGTTTCAGGTGCTGCACATCTCGTATCTTCACAGCATGGACAATTGATTTCAGATGACCCCAAAGATAAAAGTCTAAGGGGGTAAGATCGGGAGACCTTGGGGGCCATTCAACTGGCCCACGACAACCAATCCACTTTCCAGGAAACTGTTCATCTAGCAATGCTCGGACCTGACACCCATAATGTGGTGGTGCACCATCTTGCTGGAAAAACTCAGGGAACGTGCCAGCTTCAGTGCATAAAGAGGGAAACACATCATCATGTAACAATTTCGCATATCCAGTGGCCTTGAGGTTTCCATTGAATAAGAATGGCCCCACTATCTTTGTACCCCATATACCACACCATACCATCAATTTTTGTGTTCCAACAGTCTTGGAGGGATCTATCCAATGTGGGTTGGTGTCAGACCAATAGCGGTGGTTTTGTTTGTTAACTTCATCATTCACATAAAAGTTTGCCTCATCCCTGAACAAAATCTTCTGTATAAACTGAGGGTTCTGTTCCAATTTTTGTTTTGTTCATTCTGCAGCACCTGAAACTACGGATACTGGAAGCCTGTGCTAGCATTTCTCCTGCGGTGTTGCTATCAGTGTGTGAAGAGTGGGAGAAGAGGGTTGCATTGACAATCCAACACAATGGATTTTTAGGGATCTGTTCAGTTCTTGCGTGCAGTACAGTACCAGTACAGTAGTACTAGTACAGTATAAACTCCAGAGAAGTGTCTTGTTTAATGGTTTTCTATTTTTCCACAATACAGACCATTTTTGTTTTAAAAAAAAATACATTTGCATATGATCATGTTCTGAGAGGTGTAATTTTTTTATGTGCGAGGGCTTGTTTTCTGCGGAATAAGTTGATGTTTTTAGTAGTACTATTTTGGGATATATATGACATTTTGATCACTTTTCATTTTATTTGTAGGGAGATAAGATTAACAAAAAACAGTATATTTAGTGGGGGGGTTTACATTGTCAATTTATTTTTTACTGTTTTGTTTCATCTTCAGTTATTGTCGAACATTATTTTTCTGACCTTGTTAAACTGCTTCCTCAAACCACAGAAAGACATGTATCTACTCCTGATGCTTATGTTAGACATTAAGTGGAAAATTTACAACAACCAGTTTTTACATATTGGTCTTCAGTAAACCCCAGTCATTGGATTTGACAGATTTATTATGAGGTGCATTATGAGTATGGCACTTCAGCTGCTGTCTGTGCCAACTTGCATAGATTTCCACTATAATCTCTGCCATTTACTTGCATAAACTATAGTAAATCCATCAGACTGTAGAGACCATGCCCCTTTTGCTTAAAGAGTGCCTGTCATCAAAAAAACTTTTTATACATGGTGTATTAATGTATGGCAAACAACTTCCTAATTGAATGTAATTTAAAAAAAATGTTTACTTCTAACTGTATTTACTGTTTGAAAAAGTCAACACTAGGGGTCTCCCTATTTGTCCCAGCCGTATAGATTTTAGACTCATGCTGGCCTGAAATCTCAGACTGCAACCAGGACACGTAACCAGCACAGCACTGCTCCCTGCCTGTCAATCAGACAGGCAGGAGCACTGTGCCCGCAGCTATTAGTTGCGGTGGACTCCACCCACCCCCCCTCTTCCACCAGCCTCACTTACAAATTCGTGCTCACTCGCATACCCCCTCTGTACACTGAGGACAAGCAGGGCTCTATGTGAAGACAAGCAGGACTCTGTGCACAGAGGACAAGCAGGGCTATGTACACTGAGGACAAGCAGGGCTCTGTACACTGAGGATAAGCAGGACCTCACTCGCAAATGCAGACTCACTTGCATTCCCACCCCCACCCAAATCCCTCTGGCGGCCTCACTCGCATACCCGCTGACTTCAGCCACACAGCTTCACTCTAAAAGCTGTCAGCCCTGCACTCTGCCACGGCTGTCAGCCACGCTGTTAGCTGACAGTCCCTGTGGCTGTGACCCCTTCTCTTCGCTCACAGCCGTGGACACTGTGAGAAAACAGCGGGGCTGTGCGGCTGGAGGCAATGAGAATGACAACCGAGTGGTCTCACATTCTCCCGGACTGGTGAACTCTGCAGTTTCTTATTCTGCTTCTCTCCTCGGCAAAGTGAGGGCGGAAGCAGTCCCCCCAGCAGGCATCATTGAAGTAGCGCCTGCTGGTGCATGCCCACATCCTCCTGCCGGCAGCTCACACTATGTGAGCAAGAAGAGAGGTAAAGCTCTTAAAAAAAATTTTTAAGGGCGGGGGGGGGGGGGGGGGTTAGGTGTAGTTAGGGAACATAGCTTCAGTTAGTTTAGAAAAGTTTATTTAGTGACAAGTACTCTTTAAAGTGGCTGGTCTGGGAGCAGAAAAGGTATTACCTCTTCTGCTCCCTGAAGCTTTACTTCCACCCTGCCCATGTCTTGGAAGTATACCTTTTCACAATGAGAGGGGGCAGGTCCAATACCATGATCATGTCCAATAGCTGCAAGATATTCTTGCAACATTGGCAAGATCATGCAGCCATTGGACATAGTGGTTTTGCCCAAATGCAATAATCATGATTTGGTTCCATTCTTCTCGCATCTCGAAGGGTACACTTACAAGATGTGCCAAGAGTAGACATGGAGCGCTGGAAGAAATAGAGATTATAACTTTGTTTGCTCCCTAGACAACCCCTTTAAGGTCCCACCCACTTTTTTTAAAAGTGGCGATGGTAATGTAAACCTGGCAGAAAGTCGCAAATGTTTCAAGAAGTAAACATTGCCTAATAATTTGTGATTTTTTTAATACAAAAAAAGTGTATATCCAATGGTAAATCCCCCTAAGTGTTTTAAAACATATGTCTTAAAGGTCTCTGGATATGGAGAAAGGATAGCAGTATAGATGATGAATAAAAGCTTGTACAAAATAATTACTAATTTCACCATGGCATAAGTGTACGCCTTGGTATAAAGTGTACATTTTCATAATAATATGAAATTAATAGTGGATCGCGTTTGGTTAATACACTTGCCAACATGATTAAGGAGTCAATGTTATCCTTAGGAAGCGCAGGGAGTTGTATAAAACAGCCATTGCCCCATCTGGATTGGACCATTCACATCTAATACACATTGCCATTAGTTGTGGCTGGTGATCCGGCTAAGTACTGAGCCAAATTACCAAACATTCAGTACAGACCAAAAGTTTGGACACACCTTCTCATTCAAAGAAATTCTCATTTCTTTATTTTCATGAAAATTGTAGATTCACACTGAAGGCATCAAAACTATGAATTAACACATGTGAAATTATAGACATAACAAAAAAAGTGTGAAACAACTGAAAATGTCATATTCTAGGTTCTTCAAAGTAGCCACCTTTTGCTTTGATTACTGCTTTGCACACTCTTGGCATTCTCTTGATGAGCATCAAGAGGTAGCCACCTGAAATGGTCTTCCAACAGTCTTGAAGGAGTTCCCAGAGATGCTTAGCACTTGTTGGCACTTTTGCCTTCATTGGGTTCAGGTCTGGTGACTGTGGAGGCCAGGTCATCTGGCGCAGCACCCCATCACTCTCCTTCTTGGTAAAATAGCCCTTACACAGCCTGCAGGTGTGTTTGGGGTCATTGTCCTGTTAAAAAATAAATGATGGTCCAACTAAACGCAAACCGGATGGAATAGCATGCCGCTGCAATATGCTGTGGTAGCCATGCTGGTTAAAATTTTGAATAAATCCCCAACATTGTCACCAGCAAAGCACCCCCACACCATCACACCTCCTCCTCCATGCTTCACGGTGGGAACCAGGAATGTAGAGTCCATCCGTTCACCTTTTCTGTGTCGCACAAAGACACGGTGGTTGTGACCAAAGATCTCAAATTTTGACTCATCAGACCAAAGCACAGATTTCCACTGGTCTAATGTCCATTCCTTGTGTTCTTTAGCCCAAACAAGTCTCTTCTGCTTGTTGCCTGTCCTTAGCAGTGGTTTCCTAGCAGATATTCTAACATGAAGGCCTGATTCACACAGTCTCCTCTAAACAGTTGTTCTAGAGATGTGTCTGCTGCTAGAACTCTGTGTGGCATTGACCTGGTCTCCAATCTGAGCTGCTGTTAACCTGCGATTTCTGAGGCTGGTGACTTGGATGAACTTATCCTCCGCAGCAGAGGTGACTCTTGGTCTTCCTTTCCTGGGCGGTCCGCATGTGAGCCAGTTTCTTTGTAGCTCTTGATGGTTTTTGTGACTGCACTTGGGGACACTTTCCACCTAGAATATGACATATTTTCAGTTGTTTCACACTTTTTTGTTATGTCTATAATTCCACATGTGTTAATTCATAGTTTTGATGCCTTCAGTGTGAATCTACAATTTTCATAGTCATGAAAATAAAGAAAACTCTTTGAATGAGAAGGTGTGTCAAAACTTTTGGTCTGTACTGTATGTGATGGCACCTTACAGTTTTTAGCAGGGTAGTTGGAACCGCTTGCAACTTGACATACTATGATGCCAGAAAGCAACTCTCATAATTTCTCAAATCATATGCCATATTACAATGTATAAAGCCACTTAAATAAGGTTAAATGCACACTACAATGACTTGCTGCAGAAAAATATGCAGCAAATCTGCATGGAAATCCCCACAGATTTTGCTGAGGATTCTGTTGCAGATTTGCTGCAGAGTTTACCTTCCTCATTGATTTCAATGAAGAAATCTGCAACATAAATTGACATGCTGCAGATTTTTAAAACCACAATATAGATCAATATTTGTCAGAAAAGATCTGCTGTATGTGGATGAGCTTTCAAAAATCACATTTACTTTCCTGTTAGTTTAATCTGCTGTGGATTTGCAGAAAATCTGCAGAAAATGTGAGTTTACCCTTATTTGGTGGCTTTATACACTGTAATATGATTTAACTCCTTAAGGATGCAGGATTTTTACGTGTTTGCATTTTCATTTTTTCCTTATCACCTTCTAAAAAACATAACGCTTTCAATTTTGAACATAAAATTCCATATAATGGCTCATTTTTTGCGCCACCAATTTTACTTTGCAGTGACATTAATCATTTTACCAAAAAATCCACGGAGAGACGGAAAAAAAATTTATTGTGCGACAAAATTGAAGAAAAAATGGCATTTTGTAAATTTTGGGGGCTTCCGTTTCTGCGCAGTAAATTTTTCAGTAAAAATGACACCTTATCTTTATTCGGTAGGTCCATATGATTAAAATGATACCCTACTTATATAGGTTTGATATTGTCGTACTTCTGAAAAAAATCATAACTACATGCAGGAAAATTTATACGTTAAAAATTCACATCTTCTGACTGCTATAACTCTTATTTTTCTGCATACGGGCCGGTATGAGGGCTTATTTTTTGCGCTGTAATCTGAAGTTTTTATCGGTACCATTTTTTTTTATTAATCGTACTTCTTGATCGCTTTTTATTCAATATAAAAAGTGACCACAAATACTATTTTGTACTTTGGAATTTTTTTTGCGCATACGCCATTGACCGTGCGGTTTAATTAATGATATATTTTTATAATTTGGACATTTCCACATGCGGTAATACCACATATGTTTAATTTTATTTTATTTAAATTGTTTTTTTTTTTTTTGGGGGGGGGGAAAGGGGGGTGGATTCCAATTTTTATTAGGGAAGGGGTTAAATGACCTTTATTAACTTTTTTTTTCAGTGTTATAGCTCCCATAGGGGGTTATAACACTGCACACACTGATCTATTACACTGATCCCTGCAAAGCCATAGCTTTGCATGGATCAGTGTTATAGGCAGTCGATTGCTCAAGCCTGTATCCCAGGCTTGGAGCAATCAAACGCCGATCGGACGCAACGGAGCAAGGTAAGGGGCTAGCTGATCGGGACATCGCGATTTTATTGCGATAGTCCTGATCAGCCCGACTAAGCTACCGTGAAGCTTTCACTTTCTTTTTCGACGTGGCGATTAACTTTGATCGCTGCGTCTAAAGGGTTAATAGCGTGCGGCACAATGATCGGTGCTGCACGCTATTAGCTCAGGGTCCCGGCTATCATTAGCCACTGGGACTGACCCGCTATTATATATGCGGAGTCACGGCGTGACCCCGTTTTAAATACCGGGACCGGGTGTAGGGTGCACAGGTACAAGTACACCCTACGTCCTTAAGAGGTTAAGAAATTATGATTGTTGCTAGATAGAACTAATAGTATAACTAAAGTAGTATAACTAACTTACTAAACTTAAATCAGTATAAATCTATATCTATATATATAAAACTCAACGTGTGTGTGTGTGTATGTATGTGTGTATGTTCCAGCATCACGTCCAAATGGCTAAAGATATTAACATTCTTGTCACACATGTTACTTATATGTCATCAACAAACATAGGATAGGTGATATAACCCTTACTCACCTCCATTTGCCAGGGGCAGGGTTTATGTTTAAAGTCCCATACAAGTCAATGGGAAATATATGTTACTGCATAACTTCCAAACGGCTGGAGATATTTTGATAATACTTGATCACATGTTACTTATATGTCCACTTAAAATATAGGATAGTTAATTTAACCCTTAACTACCCTCATTTGTGAGGGTCAGGGTTTTTGCTTAAAGTCCCATGCAAATCAATGGGAAATGTATGTTCCCACATAACTTCCGTACGGCTGGAGATATTTCAATACCTGGTACACATATTACGGGATATGAGGACGAGATAGGGGGTCAGGATAGGAGGTCAGGGTAGGAGGACGGGATAGGAGGACAGGATAGGAGGACGGGATAGGAGGTCGGGATTTGAGGTCGGCATAGGAGGTCGAGATAGGAGGTTAAGATAGGAGGTCGAGATATGCGGATGGGAAAGGAGGTCGGGATAGGAGGATGGGATAGGAGGTCTAGATAGGAGGTCGATATAGGAGGTCGAGATAGGAGATCGAGATACGAGGATGGGAAAGGAGGATGGGATAGGAGGTCAAGATAGGAGGTCAAGATATGAGGACGGGAAAGGAGGATTTGAAAGGAGGTCGGGATAGGAGGTCGGGATAGGAGGTCAAGATAGGAGGACGGGATAGGAGGTCGGGATAGGAGGTCAGGATAGGAGGTCGGGATAGGAAGTCGAGATAGGAGGACTGGATAGGAGGACGGGATAGGAGGACGGGATAGGAGGACGGGATCGGAGGACGGGATTGGAGGTCAGGATAGGAGGTCAGGATAGGAGGACGGGATAGGAGGATGGGATAGGAGGACGGGATAGGAGGTCGAGACAGGAGGTCGAGATAGGAGGTCGGGATAGGAGGTTGGGATAGGAGGTCGGGATAGGAGGTCGAGATAGGAGGTCGGGATAGGAGGTCGAGATAGGAGGACGGGATAGGAGGACGGGATAGGAGGTCAGGATAGGAGGACGGGATAGGAGGATGGGATAGGAGGACTGGATAGGAGGTCGGGATAGGAGGTGGGGGTATGAGGACGGAATATGGGGTTGGGATATGACAACAATATATGAGGATGGGATATGAAGCCAGAAGCTTCCTCCTTTGTTGATTTTCCTCCCCAACAAGGATGAGGAAGGAAAAACCGGGCAACGCCGGGTATTCAGCTAGTATATATATAAAACTTAATGTGTGTGTGTATGTTCCAGCATCACGTCCAAACGGCTAAATATTATTAACATGAAACTTGGCACACATGTTACTTATATGTCAACAACAAACATAGGATAGGTAATTTAACCCTTACTCACCCCCATTTGCCAGGGGCGGGGTTTTTGTTTAACCCCTTAAGGACCAAGGACGTACAGGTACGTACTTGGTCCTGCTCCCATGATACAATGCGGGGTTACACGGTAACCCCGCATCATATCACGGCGGGCCCGGCGTCATAGTGAAGCCGGGACCCGCCGCTAATAGCACGCAGCGCCGCGTGCTATTAACCCTTTAGCCGCGGCTAAAAGCAAAAGTAAAAGCTGCCGGTTAACTCAGTGGGCTGTTCGGGATAGCCGCGGCAAAATCGCGGCATCCCAAATAGCTTACAAGACAGCGGGAGGGCCCACTACCTGCCTCCTCGCTGTCCGATCGCCGAATGACTGCTCAGTGCCTGAGATCCAGGCATGAGCAGTCAAGCGGCAGAATCATTGATAACTGGTTTCCTATGAGAAACCAGTGATCAATGATAAAGATCAATGTGTGCAGTGTTATAGGTCCCTATGGGAGCTATAACACTGCAAAAAAAAGTGAAAAAAAAAGTGAATGAATATCATTTAACCCCTCCCCTATTAAAAGTTTGAATCACCCCCCTTTTCCCATAAAAAAAAAACACAGTGTAAATAAAAATAAACATATATGGTATCACTGCGTGCGGAAATGTCCGAGTTATAAAACTATATCGTTAATTAAACCGCTCAGTCAATGGCGTACGCGCAAAAAAATTCAAAAGTCCAAAATAGTGTATTTTTGGTCAATAAGTCCTATCAACTAATACCGCCCCATACACGGAAAAATAAAAAAGTTATAGGGGTCAGAAGATGATAATTTTAAACGTATTAATTTTCCTGCATGAAGTTATGATTTTTTCCAGAAGTACGACAAAATCAAACCTATATAAGTAGGATATCATTTTAATCGTATGGACCTACAGAATAAAGATAAGGTGTCATTTTTACCGAAAAATGTACTACGTAGAAACCCCAAAAGTTACAAAACGGCGGGTTTTTTTCAATTTTGTCGCACAATGGGTTTTTTTTCCGTTTCACCGTAGATTTTTGGGCAAAATGACTGACATCATTACAAAGTAGAATTGGTGGCGCAAAAAATAAGCAATCATATGGATTTTTAGGTGCCAAATTGAAAGAGTTATGATTTTTTAAAGGCAAGGAGCAAAAAACAAAAATGCAAAAACGGAAAAAACCCCGGTCCTTAAGGGGCTAAAGTCCCATACAAGTCTATGGGAAATATATGCTACTGCATAACTTCCAAACGGCTGGAGATATTTTGATAATACTCTGTCACATGTTACTTATATGTCCACTTAAAATATAGGATAGTTAATTTAACCCTTAACTACCCCCATTTGTGAGAGTCAGGCTTTTTGTTTAAAGTCCCATGCAAATCAATGGGAAATGTATGTGTCCACATAACTTCCGTACGGCTGGAGATATTTCAATACCAAGTAGGGATATGAGGACGCGATGGAAGGTTGGGATAGGAGGTCGGGATAGGAGGTCAAGATAGGAGGTTGGGATAGGAGGTCGAGATAGGAGGTTGGGATAGGATGTCAGGATAGGAGGACGGTATAGGAGGTTGAGATAGGAGGTCAGGATAGGAGGTCGAGATAGGAGGACGGGATAGGAGGTCAAGATAGGAGGATGGGATGGTCAGGATAGGAGGTCGAGATAGGAGGACGAGATAGGAGGTCGAAATAGTAGGACGGGATAGGAGGACGGGATATGAGGACGGGATAGGAGGTTGGGATAGGAGGTCAGGATAAGAGGTCGAGATAGGAGGACGGGAGGAGGAGTTTGGGATAGGAGGTCGAGATAGGAGGTCGGGATAGGAGATCGAGATCAGAGGTCGAGATAGGAGGTCGGGATATGAGGTCAGGATAGGAGGTCGGGATATGAGGACTGGTTATGAGGATGGGATATGAGGACGGGATAGTAGGTCGGGATGGGAGGTCAGGATAGGAAGTCAAGATAGGAGGGCGGGACAGGAGGGCGGGATAAGAGGACGGGATAGGAGGTCGAGATAAGAGGTCGAGATATGAGGACGGGATAGGAGGATGGGATAGGAGATTGGGATAGGAGGACGGAATGGGAGAACAGGATAGGAGGACGGGATAGGAAGACTGGATAGGAGGACCGAATAGGAGGTCGGAATAGGAGGTTGGGATAGGAGTTCGGGGTATGAGGACAGGATATGGGGTTGGGATATGACAACAATATATGAGGACGGGATATGAAGTCAAATGCTTCCTCTGTTGATTTTTCCTCTACAACAAGGATTAGGAAGGAAAAACCGGGCAACGCCGGGTACTCAGCTAGTAAACTATAAAACATCCCATACATTTTATTTAACATATTGCTGAATTAACAATATTTAGTAAAAAAACATACTTAGATACAGCATACACTATAATAAAATAAAATAAAATATTTACTTTTTTTATTGCCTTACTATATTCACCCACTGACCTATATGCTAATCTTTGCAAAGCCCACTGATATTATCTAAGGAATATTTTGATAAATAAAGTAGTTATTTTGTATGATAATATTGTCACCAGTTGTATAGTCTATGAATTAAAGTGTGTAATACACAAAGTAAATGCTGCTCTGAATTGACATTGGTCTAAGAGTCTAGATTGCATATACTACATAGGAGTATAGGAACTAACTACAAAGGGATTCACAGAGACATATCAGAACATCTTACATCAGTCCATCATAAATGAACAAAGAACTCATTCATGTGATAGTCTCTCCTTTCCTTAGAAATTATTACATTGTTATATAGAGTTAAATTTAGTCCACTCAGACTGAACTAAACAATTTGGATAGGAATCTTGGCCTAGGGCCATTTAGGTATGAAAAAATAGTTCCCAAAGGCTCATGTCAAAGCAGAGTGATGGAAGGATCTCTGCAAATTCTTAATCCTCCTCTTTTCTTCGGGAGTAAGACAATATAACACCATAGAAAACAAGGTCACTGAGCTGAACGGACACAGTAGGAATCCGAAAAAGTAATCAAACCAAACTAGCAGGGAGTGGATTCCTGCCGAACTCCGTGGTGAGGGGCCTTTCTGAACCTCTGCAGGTAACTTGCACAAGAGAGGATTCTTAGGACTACCGATTTAATTTCTGTGGCTACCAAACTAATCACACATTTCCCATAATTACTGTCTTTCTTTCTCTCTTCCCAGACTGTCATTATTTCTTCTCTTTTAGCTCTGTATAACGGTACACAATGTTCCCACAAAGGCCATGCATGCTGGCTAGACACCTGAGAGAACGTGGAGACATAACTTAGCCTCTCCCCCTTCTTCTCTGCTAGGTTTTATGTCTTACACTTTCCCAGCCCCAGAAGCTTCAGCATATATGAACGTCTGCTTTATATTTAGCCTTATTCAATTAAAGTGGTTGGCAAGAGGCACTGGGTTTTTGCATTGTTATATCCTAACAGCACCGAAGTAGTATAACACCATAAAGCACATATTTGGCTGGAGTCTTGCATCAAATTATCAGTAACTGCTCTGATGAATGACTTTCTTTTTAGTAGAAGACTGGGAAATCTGGTTCAGAAAGCCATGGTGTTCATATTGAACTGCACACATGTATTGTCTCTTATGTATTGACCATCTATTAAAATATTACTGTTTTATAATAATTATTTATATAATATTCTTTACACCAACACCATCATATTCTGCTGTGCATTTTTACAGCACTTAAATCAGTCTCCTTTGGGGCTCACAAACTAAACTATCAGTATGTTTTTTTTGGAATGTGTGTAGGGGGGGGGGGGACCAAAGTAGTCGGGGGAAACCCACACAAATTACAAATTTCTTTTGCAGATAATATCTTGGATGGGACTTCAACCCAGGACCCTGAGCCAGCATAATGGATCTCATGTACTTTTGGACTATGTTCACACAGTGTTTTTTTAGGCATATTTCAATTGTAAAAATGTGTTCGCAAAATCGTGGACAAATTACGTCCACATTTTTAGCATTAATGGGGTTATCATGGAATAGAAAAACACAGCTAATTTATTTCCAAAACAGCTCCACATCTGTCTGCAGGTTGGGTGTGGTTTTGCAGCTTGGCTACATTCAGTTCAATGGAAGTGAGCTGCAGAACCACACCCAACCTGGAGACAGAAGGGGGGCTGTTTTTTTAAAGAAAGTAGCTGTGTTTTTCTATTCCTGAATAACCCTATTAATGTGTTTTATGTAAGTCTGTAAGAAAGTGGCTGTCTGTGTATGCCATGGGAGAGGTGAATCAAGACTAGTGCTAAGGAAAAGTTGCTGAGATGCCAAAGCAACCAATAAGATCGCTTCTTTCATTTTTGAAAAGGCTTCTGAAAAATAAAAGAAGCAATCTAATTGGTTGCTATGGGCAATTAGTCAACGTTTCCTCTTCACAAGTTTTGATGAATCTCCCCTAATATGTAATAGAGTGGTGTTTGATCACTGAATGGCACTGCCACTCTATTCATCCTTACGGCAGTTAGGGAGCAGTAATGTAGTGTTTGTCTGTAGTTAGAATATAACCAACCCAAATAAATAAATAAGTGGTTCAGTTTTTCTCTATTTTTGCTGCAGCTAGTGGCATACTTACCTACATATTGGCAGAGCGTGCAACTGTTATGGTACACATCATGAAAGGAGGCTCTGCACTAAACTGCTTTTCCCACTTGTTGATGCATTGTCATAATGCTACCTGACAGCCACTTTCTCACAGCGTAAAGGTATGTTCACATGATATATTTTTCTAATAACAAAAATTGGTGATAGTAGTGGTAATAGTAGGTTGAAACAAAGAAAGACATCCATAAAAAAGGGTTTCTAGATTAGGCAGAGGGGGACTGAGCAAAGGCCCCATTGGATGTCTTGGATGTCTTGAGAAATAATTAACAGGGTGTGTATAGCATTTCTCACAGCAGTTTATTCAGAAACATAGGAATATTTAACATTTTAATAAAATGAGGACTATATAGGCAAATCAATTTTTGGGAGGAATTTCTATGATTTTAAAAAGGAAATTTCTATGAAATCCATAAAAATGGAGGGGTCCTGAATTATAAAGTGGGATCTACATGGGATTGAATCTTTTCTTATGGCCCAATTGGAGGGGGAACATTTTCAGCTTAAAGTTCTAGCGTATTCCTACCTAAATGAAGACAGAAAGTGTTAGGGCATGGGCACAAGGGATAATACCTTATATTATATACTTTATACAGCCCCCTCCCCCCCAAAGCTGCAGCCAATGGGGGTTGGGTGGGTCTGTTCTGCATTGAAATTTTCAACAGGAGCTTCAGGACAGGACCACAAGAAAATAAGTAAGAATTCAATCACCTCGACCCCAATTCCCTTATTGTAGTACATTCTATATAATATCACATCTCATGTATAAGTAGGAGGGATAAATACCTCTCTTTATGCCCAGCTCCCAGTTTATGGCAGGGTCGTGGCCAATTTAGCTCCACTCCAAAATATTTTTTTTATTTTTTTTCTAAATTATTCCATTACTATTTGTTTGATCTATAATCCCATAAACAATTGTTAGGTACAGGTTGTGGAGAACATTTTGTTAGGAGAAAGTTAAGGAGAACATTTCATGGAAAATTGATGTATTTGGCCAGCTTTAACCATTCTAAAATGACTGTACCTTGCCATCCAAAGAATTTATTACTTAGAAATGTTCTATTCTTCCAAGAAAAAAAAAATGCATATATTAGTTTTATTATGGTAACCAGCTATATGGGAGTTGTTTGATGTCCCACAGACCTCCTCTTCTCTGGGCCAGAGTCTATGATATGTTTAACATCCATGGCTGCAGGCAGGCACAACAGAACATTTAAGTTAAGATATAGATTTCTTTAGGAGTTGTAGGATAGGAAAATCTAATTAACCTTATATGTATAGGTAAAAATACTTTAGGATATTTATAACAGGATTAGAAAAAAAGTTAATTCTTTACTATGGTTCTACAAACTATTATACTATGATCTAGTGCTCAGTTGAAGGATTAATAATCCATACGCAGCATATTGAAAAAACAAAACAAAACACATGATCAGAAGATGCAAATGAAATTAGTAGTTATTTATAAGTCACCCAAAGTCTTGCACTACCGGTATGCCCCATCAAATACAGCCGTCAAGCTCTCTTCTTTTTTTTTTGCAGTTTGACAGACGTCATTTTGACTGGTCAATAACGATTCCCGATTGACCCCATTATAGTCAATGGGGTCCATCGGTGCTGTTATTTTCAGAGAGAATAGCAAGAGAAAAAGACGATACAAGCACTATTTTTTCTCCCGCTATTCTCGATCCTAAAATAACGGGCTTCACACTGCCGAAGACAGCCGGCAGTGTGAATGTAGCCTAAGTAGATATAAGAAATATTTGCTGAACAATATGACCAATGTGCCTTCCTCATGAAGCTAGATGTAGGAATTACTAATAAAACCATATGTGCACAGATCAAGAGTATGCCACAGAAAACAATATAATACATTGCTTTGTAGTTCAAACGAAATTAATCAGTGCTGACATAATGTAGCATATTGACTGAGGTGCATACGTATATATAAAAAGGTATATACATATGGACATGAAAGTGTGGTGTCCCAGTATTACATACTGTACCTTGGTATGGGTCCCCAAAGTCAGAGTTCCTAGGAACCATGGGGTCCTCAGGTCTAGTCCTCCCCTAGACACCCCTTAAATAGTTAATACATTATAGAGTAAATGTAAATGTATGTATATAAAAAGTGTACTTACCTTGCACTAGCGTCGCAGGACCTGCGGGTCACGTGACGATGTTCTAGTCTCTATGGTAGTTCAAAAGGACCTTTGGAGGTTCTGGGTGATATAATACCCACAATGCCTTGTGAAGCTGATTGACAGATGGTGGTGACCAATCCTAAAACGGCCAGCCCCTGCCCATATAAGGGAGCTGCCGCCAATAGACGCTCTCTTGTTCCTGAAGCTGCAAAGTAAGCAGCATCTCTCCTCTCTTGTTCCTGCGCTGCCAAGCAAGCAGCATCTCTTGGGTTGCTGTCACTGAATGAGGTAGGACCTCCGCAACTTTCAACGACAATTACTAGGCCAAAGCCTTGCGGTCTCGGCTGAATTATACAGTGAGTTCTTCTAAATTCCCCACTAATGTTGGCAAGGACCATGGACCTAAACATAACCCTAAATCCAGCGGATCTGTGCATACTAAATCCCTACAAGCTAAAGAACTTACTAAAAGTCCCAACCAAAGGTCAATCTCAGCTAAGCTGTTCATAGACTCTGTTACAAAGACTGTTCTTATGTTCGCATGTTACAGAAAATCTTCAGTAAAGTTTACGCAAGTTTTCAGCAAAGCTCTGGTTGTGGACAATACTTTATTCTGCAAACATCTATCGCCCTTGGGAAGGGTGGCGATAGGCCAAGTCATACAGCATTTAACCCTCACCCTAGCGTCACGACTGACAAGGGTTAATAGCACCCTTTATAACCTGCACAGCAACATCCCGATCACCATTCACACCCACAAGGCACCACAAAAGTAACATTAGAATAAGATCCCCCACATTAAGTATCCCCTAGTCATATCCATTTTACCTAGCCTAAACCATTTGGGATAATGCATAGCTAAAGAATGCTTAAACAATAAAGAAGACCTATAATTGACATAGAGGGCTATGGACAAAAAAGATGAGCAGAGCTTCCCATAAAGTAGTATTGTATTGGAAGGTGGCGCAAGTGTTCTTACATTGAATAAACTGCTCACCTGGCAATGATATTATGCACTAGTCAATCTGCTATTATGGTCTGCCAGAAGGCCATAGATGAAGATCACTGAAGCAGCCCAGGAACAGATAAGCGTAGCTCCAGTAACCATCTTGACTCATCGGACCCCTGCAATCACTTTGTGGGTGATCTGATGAGTCTATCAAAGCTTAAGATAAATGGTAGGCATCCGCATGATGGTTGATGTCTACCATAAACGGCGGGCCCGTGGCTGCTGATAACAGCCCAGACCCGTGGTCTATGAAGTGAGTGCAACTCCTAGGAGGCAACTAGAGTATACAGGAACATACTGCATCCTATAGGGGTTAAAAGAAATGAATCCCCTAATATTTTATTTATAAAAACCAGATATGGATATATTTTCAGGTTCTAATCTAGTTTGGTATATCTGGTATGAAACCCCCATTAGTCACTAAAAACAAAGGGACAGAAGCGCTCAGCTTTTAATCAGTTTTGGTTGGCTTACCACATAAATAAAATAACTAGTTTCTTCCAGAAATAGTTGTCATGTCCCACGCTCCGGCCGCCTGCACCGGCCGCGAGCGCATTATGCCTTTGTCCCCGACTGCCGGCGGGGCTGGAATTCGCATCGCGGGACGCGCCCGCATGCGAATCTCAGCCCGTCACCTCTCTCCCCTGCTGCCTCCGCTGTGTCTCAACTCCGGCGCACGTGTCCGCGTCGCTCAAAAATTTAAAGGGCCAGTAAGCTCATAATTGTTGTGTACACCTGACACCATCCTATAAGTCTATGCACCTCCCACACTTCCCTGCCGGATCTTCAGTGCCCCTAGCCTGCGATTAGGCGTCGCTATAGCCTGTTAGCCTTTCCCGTGTATCCAGACCTTCCGCTACGTTATCAGACTCCGCACCTTTGCCGCCTGGCTTGACCTTCTGCTAAGTTTGACCACGATACTGCCTTATCCTTCGGTACCTAGCCTTGCCCAGCTACCTGTGTGGTCGAGCCGTTTCGGGGGTAGTGACCTAGGTGGGGCCTGCCGCAGCAAGCCCATCCTGCCTTGCGGCGGGCTCTGGTAAAGACCAGCAGTGCCTTAGACTCCACTCCCCGATACGGTCCGAGCCATCTGCTACACAGGTTAGAGGATCCACATCCAGCTCCGTTACAATAGTGCTGTAGCTGTCAATGGGTTATGTCTGGTATTGCAGATCAGCTCCTTTGAAGCGTATAGGGATAAGCTACAATAATACATATAATCTCTGGACTGTACTAGTGTAGTCTTTTTTTGTACATCCCTGTTAGCAAAACTGGTCTCAAAGGGGTACTCCAGGATTTTCTTTTTTTAATTTGACTATGCTACAGGGGCTGTAAAGTTAGTGTAGTTCATAATGTAGTTCCCCATGTATAGGGTTCCCCATATTTCATTCAGACAGATAACAACCAATCAGCAACAGCCTGACGTTACTAGGGTGGGTGAGGACCATTGTTACTAGACCTCCCCCACCTAAATAACACCAGACTGTTACTGCCTAGGAGTGCCATTTGTGACGCCCCGGGCCTGTTGGTACCGGCTCTTCCTGGTACCCCTGCGGTGGTGGGTACCAGGGTAATATATGGTGGTTAGTGCTAGCTGTTTAAGGGCTAACGCTAAGCCCCGGCTAAGTAATGGATTACGTCTATAAGAAGGCTTCCACTACTAAACCTGAAAATTATATTTAAAAAAACACATGTTGGAAAAAAAAAAACACTCCACCCACAGCCCTGGTTAGTCATTTTATTAAAATAAAAAAAATGCAGGTCATCACCATAGTCCAACTTTTCTGCTGTACTCCTCTGCATATACGGATATGAAAAAAGAAGAAGAAAAAAAACACATAAAATGGGTTAGTACATTTTTGGAGCTCTCCACTGGGGAGAACGCCTATAATACAATGTCTCCCCAAACAAGGAGCCTCCAATTGTTGCAAAACTACAACTCCCAACATGCCCAGACAGCCTTTAGTTGTTGGGCATGCTGGTAATTGTAGTTTAGCAACAGCTAAAGTCTCCCTGTCTGGAAAGACACTGTCAGAAGGGTCTGTTCACATTAGAGAAAACAATGTGAACAGAGCCTCAGGCTTACCCCCCCTGGCTCCCATCTGTAGCTCCACCCCTAATGACTTCATTACTAGGGGCGGAGCTACACTAACCTGGCCTGGACATGAGGGAGGTAAGTGGACCTCGTCTTTTGTATACACTATATACAGCTATCTATAGATAGCTGTATATTCTGTATACCGCCCAAAGGGGCTAAAGGAGAAGGAAGTCAGTATAGTGACAAATTTTCCTGGCTCCTGTATAGTATACACGGGTACACTATGCACCCCTATACAGTCTTAACCTTGCCTTAATTTTATGCTTTACATATAGCAAAGCCATTTACAAGAGGGATTGTCAAATCCACAAGCTGGATCTCCATATAACTAAATGACATTTCAAGTCTGTTGTAATCTTTTTGTTGCAGTCCAAGTTGTTTAAACCTCTAATTCTAAGCTGCAATTTATTTTTCCAGGATTGCATCAAATACTTTGCCTTAAAAGGTGAAAAGAACAAGAATAGTCTACTGAATTTTACTTTCTAGTCAAGCCAGCTATTTTTTTTTTTAAACTTTATTTATGATGTTTCAAATAGTACAAAATAAGTACAAACAGGCTCCCAACAGAGGAGCACAAATAAGGAAACAACACCATCAAGGTCCTTATCATACAGTAAGGATGACAAGGAATAAGACAGCACTGAAACAGTCGTAATCATAATACACATATCAGGTGAGACATATCAAGCATGCAGAACCAGCTAGTTCATGGTCCCAACCAGGGTCACACATCTGTCAGTCCACTGGGACAGAGTAGCAATACGACTACCGGAAGCCCCACATCTCTGTGCTATTAATCCCTCCATCACCAGATTACTATGGACCTCCGCTAAAATGGCAGGAAGACTAGGCACTTCAGTCGATTTCCATCTTCGAGCAATGTTGGTTCTCACCAATGTTAGGATATGGTATATAACGATCATGTAGTGTGGCGGCACAGAGTCTAAGGACAGGAAAAGAAGTGCACTCTCTGGACCCCACGAAAAGGGGGCAATCTACCAAACTATCTATAAACTGTTTAATTCTGGACCAGAGAGGCACGATTAGAGAACAGGTCCACCACACATGCAGTAGAGTACCGTGTTCTAATTTACAGCGCCAACATATAGGGGAGGTGTTGGGGTATATTTTAGCCAGGCGTACTGATGTATGGTACCAGCGATATAAGAGCTTCCTAGAAGCTTCAAAGTGATTAACACACTTAGAATATTTTTTATGGATATCAAAAACGAAGTTCCATTGCTCAGATGTGAAACTTTGTGCCAAGTCCTCCTCCCATCTGGTTCTAAAGGTAGTGACCGCCCTCCCCTCTGTTTCAGTCAAGCCTACATAGGCATAGGATGCCTCTCGTAAAAGAATCTCTATTGAGAAAGTATTTCTCATACACAGTGCAAGGTAGAGAGTTATCCCAGTTAAGGAACCGTAGAAACTGTCGAAGTCTAAGATACTTATAAAAGTCTTTCTGTGGTATCGAGAACATTTGTACAATAGAAGTAAAGGGCAACAATCCATTGGCATCACTAATCGAGGCCACTGTGAGGATGCCCATATCAATCCAATTCTTAAAGTCTATATCTAGAAGATAACCCCCAACCGCAACCAAGGGAACATCATTCACCCTAGGAGGGCAAAGAGTCCTGATCTGAGATACCTTACTCCACAACCTAATAGTGGCCGCTATTGTAGAGAAAGACGAGGAAGGAGCAGAGGTAGGGTTAAAGCGTAATGCCCAAAGAAGGTTATTAAGAGTGGAGACATTTAGAACATCAGCCTTAATATCTACCCATAGGGGGGGTTCGAACTGCAACCACCATTTATTAATCTGATCAAGTAATACTGCATAATAGTACAATTTAAGGTTGGGGACTCCCATACCCCCCCTATGAACTGGTCGGTATAAGATATTAGCACTAACCCTGGAGCGTTTGCCAGCCCATATAAATCTTAGAAACATCTTTTGTAGTTGCGAGAGGTAGGCTGCAGGAATTATCATCGGCAAACACCTAAAAAAATATAGGACCTTAGGGAGAAGCATCATCTTAGCAATGGCAATACGACCCGTCCAGGAGATAGGAAGCAAGGAAAAGTTATCTATTTCCTTAAGAAGCTGAGACCTCACAACAGCGAAGTTAGTAGCAATCGTTTTGTCAGGGGATGCAGTAAGGACAATGCCTAAGTAGGGAATCTGGTCAGTCACCCATTGGAAGGGGAATCTAGCTTGTAACCGTTCTTGTAGGTCAGGGGATATATGTAATGGTAAAATAGACGACTTAGTGGGTTTAATTTTATAGTAACTCACTAAGCCAAAGGTAGTAATAATGTCCATTACCGGGCTCAAAGAGCTCACGGGATCTGCAAGGCTAATGATAACATCATCGGCGAACAGGCCTATTTTGTGATCTATACCTCCTATGCGAATACCAGCAATGTCCGGGGAGTCCCTGATATATTGGGCAAATGGCTCCATGACTAAAGTAAATATAAGAGGGGACAGAGGGCACCCCTGTCTAGTCCCATTGCTAAGCTGAACACTATCAGAGAGAGTACCCATGGTAAAAATTCTAGCAGACGGGAGTGTATAGAGAGCCATAACTGCAGATTGAAGGACTGGGGGGAAACCAAATTTACGAAGCACACTGTGCAAGTATCCCCAGTGCACCCGATCGAATGCCTTCTCCGCATCCAGGGATAGGAGGAGAGAAGGCGTCCGATCGGAGTGCGCTTTAGTAATGATGTCAAGGAAGCGACGCGTACCGTCCACCGTCTGTCAACACCTAACGAAGCCGACCTGGTCTCTGTGTATAAGGTCCAGTAGTACCTTGTTCAACCTATTCGCCAAGACTAAGGCATACAATTTGATATCACTATTTAAAAGAGATATCGGTCTATAATTAGCAGTACTATCACTCGGTTTACCCGGTTTAGGTATGGTGACAACCAGAGCCTCCAACATCTCTTTGGGAGGTTTACCGGTATCTCTAATGTAATTGAAACCTCTGGCCAGATAAGGGGCTAATGAGGACCCAAATCTTCTATAAAATTCATTTGTAATGCCGTCAGGACCAGGTGACTTCGAGGGCTTGAGGGAACGCACACAGTCAAGGATCTCGTCTATGGTAAAGGGGGAGCACAGGTCAGAAGTCTGTTCTGGGGACACAGAGGGAAGAGACATAGATGACAAAAAGGAAGAGATAGCTGCCCCATCAGGCTGTGGAGTAGCACCATCATTTTTAAGGTTGTATAAGTTGCTATAGAATTCTGCAAAACAATTAGCTATTCCCTGTGGGTCAGTAATCCTAGACCCATCGCTTTTAGTAATAAAGGGAATTCTACCTTTGTCCTGTCGCTTTTTAAGTTGTTTAGCTAGCGGGGAACCAGATTTATTGCCCTGCCAGTACCATGTCATTTTAAACCTACGCAGCGCCATCTCATAGCTATGTAGAACTAGAGAGTGTAAACTAGCGCTAACTTGAGAGATTTCTTTCGCTATTATTGGAGAATAGGAGGTTTCATTGCGTCTATGTAAGTCCGCCAGTCGTTGTTGGAGTTCTAGAGTTTTAGTCTAGCGGACTTTTTTAGCATGAGCGGTTTGGCTAATAAAGTGGCATCTAATCGTAGCTTTAAATGTGCACCAGAGCGTGGGGTCAGCGACATCACCAGTGTCATTGTTACGCCGAGCGCTCCGGGTCCCCGCTCCTCCCCGGAGCGCTCACAGCGTTCTCCTATTCGCAGCGCCCCGGTCGGACCTGCCGACCGGGTGTGCTGCGATAATGTTCCCAGCTGGGATGCGATTCGCGATGCGGGACGCGCCCGCTCGCGATGCGCATCCCGACTCGCTTACCAGACCCGTTCCCCGTCTGTGCTGTCCCGGCGTGCGCGGCCCCGCTCCTTAGGGTGGGTGCGCGCGCGGGTCTTTGCGATTTAAAGGGCCAGTGCGCCACAGATTGGCGCATGAGGTTTAATCAGTACCTTCACCTGTGCACTTCCCTACTTATACCTCACTTCCCCTGCACTCCCTTGCCGGATATTGTTGCCATTGTGCCAGTGAAAGCGTTTCCTTGTGTGTTCCTAGCCTGTGTTCTAGACCTCCTGCCGTTGTTCCTGACTACGATCCTTGCTGCCTGCCCTGACCTTCTGCTACGTCCGACCTTGCTCTTGTCTACTCCCTTGTACCGCGCTTATCTCAGCAGTCAGAGAGGTTGAGCCGTTGCCGGTGGATACGACCTGGTTGCAACCGCCGCTGCAAGACCATCCCGCTTTGCGGCGGGCTCTGGTGAATACCAGTAGCAACTTAGAACCGGTCCACCGACACCGTCCACGCCAATCCCTCTCTGGCACAGAGGATCCACCTCCAGCCAGCCGAATCGTGACAGTCATTGATATGGAAGTAAGCCTCTACTGCTAATTTAGTCGCCTCAGAGTAATCAGGATTATGGAGGATTGAAGGATTGAGTCGCCAAACATAGGTCGGGCGAGAGACAAAAGACTCCCTAATAGTTACGCTAATGGGAGAGTGGTCTGACCACTCTATAGGCAGAATTTGAGCGTCAGAAATCAATGGTAAGAGAGAACGTGAAGCAAGGGCGTAGTCTATGTGGGTATATATCTTGTGCATATGAGAAAAGAAAGTAAAATCTTTTTCAGTGGGGTGGGAAATAAGCCAGATATCATATAGATCATTTTGGGACACACTAGTGAAGAACCCCGAGGGCTTTCTTTTAAAAGTGGTCGACGTGGAATCTACACTGGGCCACATAGTCATATTAAAATCCCCTAAAAGCAGGCAGTGACCCTTCCTCAAGGAGTCCAATTGGCGCAAAAATGTCCTGAGGAAGGTGCACTGCTTAGTGTTGGGTGCATATATTGAGGCCAAAGTATATTGAACATTGTTCAGTAAGCACAAAATAATTATAAAATGACCTCTGTCATCTATCACAGATTGTTGAACGGTAAGCGCTAAGGTATGTTTAAATGCAATTGCTACACCCCCCTTTTTATGCACAGCATGTGCCTGGTAAATGTGTGGGAAGCCTTTACTCTGCAATCTATGGGCATCTAGGGTGGACAGGTGGGATTCTTGTATGCAGAGGAGATCAGCATTGAGGCGCACAGCCTCTTTCCTAACCAGGGATCTTTTATAAGGTGAGTTGAGACCACGTACATTCAAAGATATAACCTTAATACCCATATTCAGGGCGTAAATCACAGCAAAACAGGACCCTTAGCACATTGACCTGAAAAAGAACAGTTAAATCCACAAAGAAATACATATCTTTAGCTGGCAGCTCTTGAAAGGGGCATCTTATACCACTTATCAGGACGGACAGGTGAGTAAGGACCAGGAAAAATTACAAAAAAAACAGACATCAACAGAAAACACAGAGAATGCGCAAATGTGAGTAAAGACCACGTGGTAAGTCTTAATGGGGGTAAGTAAGTACAGTTAACTGCAGTTAGGACAAATGTCTGAGTAAGTAGATGAGATATCCAGAGCAACGTCTCTCAGCAGGAAAAAAGAAAAAAGAAACATCTCATGTCTTGGTCTTCTTCTTGCGGTGTGAGACAACCTGCCAATCTTCTGCTACCTTTGTAGCCTGAGAGAAATCTGGGGACCTCCGAGGAGGTGGGTCAGTAGGCAAGTTCCACTCCGCACAAAGCTGCAGGAGGGTCTCAGGGGAAGAGACCGCATGTTTGGTGTCATTGTTGGTGATAATCAATTTCACAGGAAATCCCCACTTATAGGGGATCCCCTTATCTCTAAGCGCTTTGGTTCCAATGCTAAATTCACGCCGTCTGGCTAAGGTGGCTGCCAACAAATCTGCGTACAGTTGCAGTTCAGAGTATTTATTTGGTAGGGGAGGTGCGGAGCGCGCCACTGACATTAGTTGCTCCTTCACGTGATAAAAATGGAGGCGCAAAATCACATCCCTAGGAGCAGAAACAGGCAGGGTTTTGGACTTAGGGAGTCTGTGAACTCGGTCCATTAGCAGACCCAGGGTGGAGGCCTGGGGCAATAACAGTGCGAAATAATCAGTTAAGAAGCTATTAAGATCTTCCGTTTTCACAGACTCAGGCACTCCTCTCATCCGCAGATTATTTCGGCGAGATCTATCCTCCATATCAGCTATTTTGAGACGGAGGGCTGTTACCTCATCCTCCAACCCATTAGCGAGATCTACAACTTAATTATGGAAAGAGGTGAGCTCCGCCATCTTATTTTCTTTGTGAGAAGTACGGTGTCCCAAGGTGGAGATCTCTTGCTGTATGTTAGACACTGCTGAACGTATGTCCCCTTGAATGGAGGTATGTAGCTTCGCAAGGAGTCCCCTCATAGTGAATTCAGTTAGGGGTGCTGAACCACCCGAGGTCTTAGCAGGGCCCCCGGGACTCTTAGTAGTCTGAGTCCCCACTCCCAAGGGTGTGGGGGGGAGCAGGAGAGAACGATACCTGCGGGGTCCGTAGCACCGAGGGTGACCAGCCTGTCTGGAGATCCGGAGGAGGCGTCGGGCAGGCTTCCTGGTCGCTGCCCGTCTTAGAAGAGGAAGACGCCGGCGAGGCGTCTCCATGTGGAGGGGAAGCAGCCGCGCCATCTTGAAAGGCCTCTGCAGCAGGGAAGAATGCTGTGAGCTTCAGCGGGCTCTTCTTTCCTCGTCTCCGGGTCATTATTAGGAGCACCGAAGATTCAGGCACCGGTAGGCACAGTTGTAATAGCGATATGCTCAGGGATAACGCTGTGATGTCGCTGTATGGCCTGGGCTGCAGCGGAGAACAGAAATTATGCGACCGCCGCCATGCACTGCAGGACACGCCCCCCGTCAAGCCAGCTATTTTGTTAGATTTTGACTGCATAAAATCTACAAAGTAACAATGCATGGGAGAAAATGCATGACATCGAAAAACTCTCAACTCTCTCACCAAATGTTTCCACATCTTGAAGTACGATTTAGGGAACTACACTCGGTGTGATAAATCTCCCTATCTATCTATCTATCTAGCTCTCTCTCTCTCTCTCTCTCTCTTTTTTTTTTCTTCTTTTTTAACATATTTTAGCCAAAATCTACAGTGGCATTTCTGAAAAAAATCCATGTCATGATTCATACAACTTGGCGTGGATTTACTGCTTAGGATTTACCTTTTAAGGGTACATTCACACGTACAGGATCTGCTGCATATTTTTGCTGCATATTGAAGTTAATGAGTAGAAAATATCAGCTAATATGCAGCAGATCCTGTACATGTGAATGTACCCTATATAGGATAGTCATACAGCAGATTTTGGGTAGAGAATTTGTCATTGCAGCTATGACATGTAAATGTGGAAAAGGAAAAAAAAATTTAAGTACCTAAAAATCTAGAAGTACGCCTTTTGCTGAACATTTGCTGCACAGATTTTTAAATACATTTTTTCTAAATCTAAATGCCTTCAATTATATCTGCAGTGGCTAATATGTACAATTTGGTGCTTATTTTCCTCTACACGTTTACATGAAGGTATGCTGCGGATTTTGTACAAAAAATTCACAAGCAGGCCTGTCCTGTGTGAAAGTATCCTCATAAGCCATGCACCATGGGATCACAGTTTTATCCCCTGGAAGTAAAATATTAAAGGGGTTGGCTGCTTTCTTTCAAAAACAGCGTCTCATATGTTTATGGGTTGTGTCAAGAAAATTGGGATAAGCTGCAATACCAAACACAACCTGTGGACAAGTTGGCACCACAGAAATGTTTTTCCAATTCTGTATAACCCATTTTAAGGGTAAGCAATATAGATCATGAAGGGCATAAGGAATAAATGCAGAAAATATCCTCAATAACCAATTTGATATACAGGGTGGGACATTTAGATGGATACACCTTAATAAAATGGGAATGGTTGGTGATATTAACTTCCTGTTTGTGACACATTATTATATGTGAGGGGGGAAACTTTTCAAGATGGGTGGTGACCATGGTGGCCATTTTGAAGTCGAACATTTTGTATCCAACTTTTGTTTATCCAAAGGTGAAGAAAGAAAACGAAAGGCGACTCACCACTGAGTGAAGTTTCTTTATTTCTTCATGTGCAGGTAAAATCACAGGACATCAAGCCACTGATCGCACGGACGCCAGTGTGTTCTGCCGGGAAACCCATGCATGAGTAAGGGGGCGTGCCCCTCGAAAAGTCGCGTCATATCCTGTTGCCTCTGAGCTGTGAACGCCTCGCTTTGATGTAAATGTTGCAAACTGCACTTTATTGAAGAAAAAGAGAAAATAAAGAAGACCGGCTGGTTGTTTATACTCTACTGGAACAGTGAGTTTATCTTTTTCATGTGTATGCTAGCACTGCCTTTGAGTATATAGCCCAGGAACCTTGTATACGGTATGCCTACTAAGCCATGCCAGAGGCACAATCTAATAGAACGTTTGTCAGGGTTACTCTTACATGCAAAAATAATGCTTTTACATGCAAAATAATGCTTTGGTTTACTATGTATAACAAAGCATTATACAATCAGTCAGAAAATCACATTGTGCAACCTGCATTGGTAAAATCTGAACGGGAATTTTTTTTTATCTTTATTGTGCTGTCTCTCAGACAAGTAGTTGGGAAATAATGAGAAAAAAAACTTCATCCACTAGTAACACTTAGGGGGGACAATATGAAGCCAGTGTGTCTGGCTTCAGGCTTAGAAAAATTGTAAATTGTTGTGCAAACCCCAGGTTCGTTGGCGTAGCTATAGAGGTTGCAAGGGTCGTATGTGCGATCGGGCCCCATAGTAAGGGTGACGTCAATCTGGAAGTGTGCGGAGGAGCAGTGCAGAGGCTGAACATAAACTTTGATTACTTTATGTGTGGGAGAGACTGACTTAGAATCTATACCGGAGCCACAAGAGCAAGCCCCTGGTAAATCACCCCCCTCCCTGGAGCTTGACTTCATAAGCCAGCAAACCCTGGACCCACCTGTCATCACAAACCCCCTCAGCTTCCACCCCACTCAGCACTCTGCTCACCTCTGCTCCTCTCTACCCATGACTGAAAACACACACAAAACCATTCTTCATAGTGCAGGCAGATCAGGGTAAGGGGGCATGGGGGAATATTAGGGAATAAAAGTGACTAAAGCCCAAGGTGGAAAGCATTATGCCAATAAGACTAATAGATGGGAATGTGTGATGCATGCAGCATTCACTTTTTTCAGAGCTGCGGTGGGAGTGTGGGGTAGAGGACATATACAGGGACAGAGCTGGCACATGTTCACTACGCATTTTTTTACTTGACTCCGTAAAGAAAGTGGTTTTTCTCTAAGTAACTGGCAAGGTTAGAGCCAGTTCACACTGATAATCCGCTTTGCACCAGTCTCCCATTGCTGTCAATGGGATTCTACTGCTATATTGTGGCTGAGGAATTTCCTCTGCAGAATTTCTACCAAAAGAACAAGTTTTATTTTTTTTGTGGAATTCCGTGTGGACTGCATTGCCATCAATGGTGACAGCGCAGATCAGTGCGATCCTACCACTGGCGGTAACTGTGAACTGAGAATCTCTGCCTGGAATTAACATGGGGAAATTCTCAGTGTGAACATTCCCTTAGGGTGCGTTCACACGCTCCCTGTTTTTGCGGGTTTTCCGCAGCGTATTTGAAAGGGGCGGGCTCTTCTGGGCTGTCCATAGCAGATTGTCCGCGGCGGAATTTACGCTGCGGAAAATCCACCGCAAGCCCCATTGAAGTCAGTAGGGACTGCGGCGGATTTTCCGCAGCGTAAATTCCGCCGCGGACAATCTGCTATGGACAGCCAAGAAGAGCCCGCCCCTTTCAAATACGCTGCGGAAAACCCGCAAAAACAGAGAGCGTGTGAACGCACCCTTAAAGGGTTTTCTACTTTTACAATGAATGCAATGAATGCAGTCATTAGAGCATTAGTAACACTGCACAAAAACATATTATGTGGAGAGAGATCCATTGTATATCATGCAGGCGTTAATATCATGCAAGAGTTAATGAGCAGGAACAGTGATAGAATCTTACAAAAACAACTGGGACATCAATGCACTTCTCCAAGGAATAGACAGTGGTCCAATTCATCTGGATAATAAAATCAGCTTTATTTCATTGGGTGCTTCGCACTCTTGCATTTCTAGCCTGAACCAGGCTCTTCCTCAGGCAGGAAACATACAGAGAAAAAAGATGCAATATAAATGCCAATAAACTAGAGTGTGACTGAACGAGAAAAAAGGTTATCTGTATGCACCAACGCAATTGCCATAGGTCACGGTGATTTAAATTTTATTGATGTATGATATTCATGAATTTTATTCTGGTATTATGGTGTTTAACTAACTTATATATATTTTTTTAGTTTTTTTTTTTTTTCTATGTTATTACTTATTGTTTACTTTTTCTGGTTCAGTCACACGCATATAATAGTAGCCCCCCTACTGTCCCCATATAGTATATGGGGACAGTATGGTGGCAGGGCTCCCAGGAGGCCCAGGCCCACCGCTGCACTCCCCTGCAGCCACCCCAGCACAGAAGCAGAAGACCACTGTTAAAACAGCAGTCTTCTGCTTCCGCTGGCAGCCGCAGCCTAATACTTACTGCCATCTATCCTCTCCTCACTGTATGAGCAGAGGCTCTTACAGGCAGCAGCACAGTGGAGCAATCAACTGCCGAACCTCGGGCTGTGTATGGGATCGCAGAGGACCTTCGATGATGTCATTACCATGTGATCGGTCACATGGCTGGGAGGAGCCTGACTACTGTGCTGTGGAGACCCAGGAAGAAGCTCCTGTATAGGGGAATGTGTATCATGAGAAGGTAACCTATAGTGCATACACACTCACTCACTCACTGATACACAAATAACTATTTCTGTGTTTTTCAAACAGGGTGAATTTCCAGTTGTTACAAAACTACAACTCCCAGCATGCCCGGAGAGCTGACGGCTGTCTGGGCATGCTGGGAGTTGTAGTTTTGCAACAACTGGAGATACATTGTTTGGAAAACACTGCACTATAAAATTCACACACACTGCATGTAACCCCTTAAGGATTCAGCCAATTTTCACCTTAAATGGGCATTGTCAGATACAAAAACTTTTGATATGTTGTAAACCAATAGGTTTTGCAATTGCTTTCATTAGAAAATTTTCAGTATTTCATACTGAAAAAGCTGAACCCCCCCCCCCCCCCCCGCCTGCTTGGACACATACTAGTCCTGCTGTGTCCATGCTTCATCTGGTCTGACAGGTACGCTTTAAGGACTGAGAAAAATCTTAGTTTTTGCACTTTACTTTTTTCCTCCTCATCTTCTAAAAAGCATAATGCGTTACATTTTGCACTTACAGACCCATATAAGGGCTTCTTTTTTGCGTCACCAATTGTACTTTGCAATGACACTACTTATTTTATAACATAATCTGTTTGGAAAAAATTATTTGTGGAGTGAAATGAAAAGAAAAAACCCCATTTGGCAAATTTTTTGGGCTTCCGTTTCTACACAGTGCACTTTTCAGTAAGATTGACACATTATCTTTATTCTGTAGGTCCATACGGTTACAGGGATACCAAATTTATGTAGGTTTTATTTATTTTGCTACTTTAAAAAAATTATAACTATGCTACATAATTAACCAAAATTAGTATGTTTAAAATTGTCATCTTCTGACCCCTATAACTTTTAAATTTTTCCACATATGGGGCTATTTTTTGGTCCGTGGTCTAAAGTTTTTATCGATACCATTTTTGTTTTGATGGGACTTTTTGATTGCTTTTTATTAATATTTTTATGGTATATGAAGTGACCAAAAATTCACAATTTTGGAATTTGGTATTTTTTTACGTGTACGCCATCAACCGTGCGGTTTAGCTAACCTTATATTTTAATAGTTTGGACATTTACGTGCGCGGCAGTACCACATCTGATTTTTTTCTTACATTATTTTATTTAAAAAAATAGGAAAAGGGGGTGATTAAAACTTTTATAAGGGGGGCTTATTCACATTTATTCTCTTTTTTTTTTTAACCACTTTTTACTTTTTTTTCTGCCCCTTTAGGGGGCTATACCATGCAATCTTTTTATTGCATACACTGCTCAATGCTATGTCTTAGCATAGCATTGATCAGTGTAACTGGCGGTCTGCTGCTCTAGCCTGATGCGCAGGCATGGAGCAGTAGATCGCTGATCGGACAATGAGGAGGCAGGTGAGGACCCATCCGTCATCCAGTAAGCTGATCAGGACATGGCCATTCTGTCGCGATAGTCCCAATCAGCTCCGCTGGGCTGCCGGAAAAGTTTTACTTTCACTTTAGACACCACGATCAATTTTGATCGCAGCGTCTAAAGGGTTAATGCCGGGCATCGGCCCGATCGGCAGTGCCCGGCATTAGCTGTGGGTCCTGGCTGCCAGTAGCAACCAGGACCCAAGGGGTTTAACCCGTTCTCCACTTGTGAGAACGGTTTAAACCCCGTTAGCGAGATCAGGGCATACAGGTATGCCCTTAGTCCTTAAGGACTCGGGAATAGGGGCGTACCTGTATGCCCTCTGTCCTTAAGGGGTTAACACACCCACCACACACACCCTTTTCCCATTTTTTTAAATAAAAAAATTTAAGAATCCAAAAATGTGGTATTGCCACGTGCGTAAATGTCCAAACTATTACAATATAACGTTAAATAACCCACATGGTCAATGGTGTAATTGTTAAAAAATATCAAAGTCCACAACTGCAAATTTTAGGTCATTTCATATACCATAAAAAAATGAATAAAAAGTAATCGAAAAGTCCCATCAAAAACAAAAAATGGTGCCAGTAAAAACTACAGATCAAAGCGCAAAAGTTAAATCCTCACACAGCCCAGTATATGGAAAAATTCAAAAGTTATAGGGGTCAGAAGAGGATGATTTTAAGTATACTAATTTTTGTACAAAAAAATAATTTTTAAAAAATAGTCACGCCCCCACCCATAGACTTGCATTGAGGGGGACTTGGAGCCTCCAGTGCTTCCTGCAGTAATTACAGGTGGGTGCTGCATGCTAGATTGTGGGGGTCCCCAGCAGCAGGGATAGGGGATAAGATGTCTTAGGGCCAGAGTACCCCTTTAAGGACCTGGCCAATTTTCGTTTTTGCACTTTGCACTTCTAAAAATCATAAGGCTTTCAATTTTGCACCTACAGACCTGTATAAGGGCTTTTTTTATGTGTCACCAATTGTACTTTTTAATGACATCACTTATTTTATAACAAAATCTGCAGTGAAACAAAAAAAAACTTTATTTTGTAAATTTTTGGGGATTCCATTTCTACACAGTGCACTTTTTGGTAAAAATTACACCTTACCTTAATTCTGTAGATTCATATGATAACAAGAATACCCAATTTATGTAGGTTTTGTTTTATTTTACTACTATTTCTTTATAAAAAAAAATTATAACCACATTGACTAAAATTAGTATGCTGAAAATTGTCCTCTTGTGACCCCTATAAGTTTGGGATTTTGCCACATACGACGATGTATGCGGGCTCATTTTTTGCGCCGTGATTTAGTTTTTATCTGTACCCTTTTTTTTTTATGGGTCTTTTTGATCACTTTTTATTAATTTTTTTTATCGGATATGATGTGTTTTTCACCTCAATATCCCGATGTAACTTGCACCTTTTGACTAAATAATATAAATCTTCACATTTAGCATCAAATTGGGGTGAGTTGTTACTTTATTGCTACTTTCTACTACCGTGGCTGGACTGGTTCTTTGGACATTTAGCACTGCCTGCTACAGATGCATTGTACAATGTGTGGATATTACGTTATCTTTTCCTCAGCAAAAGTGATACTGAGTGCCGAGCAGCATCTGTTTCTATACATCTGCAAATCATATTAAGTCATAGGATATCATGATAAAAAATGTAGTGGCGGCAGTAGTTGGTTGGAACATAGTAGTAGTAGATGTAGTAGCAAATGTAACTCCGGCATGCAGTGTTTTACAGAATGTACTAATCAGGAAAATTAAGTGTCTTTTTAGACTGTAATGTGCCATGAACCGTTTAACCATGTGTTCCATTTTAATAGCGTATTATATATAATTATTATACTATGCTTGTATTGCTTTATCTGCATGCTTCCAAATAGCCAGCAGATTTAAGGTAAGTCAGAACAAGCTGACTGGCTTCCATAATGCTGGAACGTAGAAACGTTGACCTTATGACTACACCGAGCTTTCTCTGGTAAATTTCCACTCTCTGTCCCTCTTATATCAGATATCTAGATGAGATGTTTTATTTCACATGAGAGAGAGCTCAAAGCCATGTACATTTGGGTCGAGGCAAAATTAGTAGTAGTAAAAAGAATGACTAATGCCAGGCATATATTCCTAAGAAAACAATCCATAATGGAAAATAACATTTTGCATTTATCTAAAGTCTGTCTGATTTAAGTGATACACTGAGAACATTTCTACTCGCACTTACACAGGGAAGTAAATCAGCTTAACCAGTAAAATTACAAACCTCAGTGAACATTTATTCACTATTAGGTATCAAAGGCTGGACAAGCTTGGATTATCTGACCACATTTGGCAAAAATAAACATCTATAATAGATATTACAATAAACAATCATGGAGCCCATGAGAAAGATAGAAAGTATTACCGCACATCTGGCCAGGGATCTTTCTCATGGACCTTCATATAGTAAGATCTTTTAAGTCCACCTATACATTCCCATACAATAAGAAGCATTTTTATGATATTTACATATGCTTCGGTTTAATCGTCTGATAATAAATCATGGGAGTAAAAGAAAAGACACTAAAAGTAGCTGTTGGCTGGACATTTACATGACCCTGGGGAGACTAGAGATTTGCAAAAAAGAACAAAAACACTGAAGTTTGTTATCTGCCGTGAATGTTTGGCAGGGATATTGAGAGCAGTACAGATAATATAAATGTACTAAGATGGTTTCCAGTGTCAAGTGTTTGTTACAATGTGTCATTTGAGTATCGTTTATCAAAGGTAGTTATCGTGAAAAGCATTATTCATTGAAGGAAACTTTGTTAGTAACATAATATTTGACAGCTATAAAAAGAATCGGATTCAATTTGGAATATCTGCTTTATCAATTTATTAAAGAGACTGCATTTTTTTTTAATCTTTGGACTTTAGGATTTTAATCTTTGGTAATCTAAAATGATTTGTCTCAGACATACAGGTTCACAATCAGATGGCAAAGGACATATATAGACAAGGCCAAGGCCCAATTCTCCCCCATGGGCTGCAACACTATCTGGGTACACTGAATGTTGTCCAAGGTACTATGACCAGGGACAAAGCCTTACTGATCAGGGGGGATAAGGAAAGGGATGATGTTTATTCGCAGGGAAAAAGCTTTGGTTAGGAGTTTATTATTAGAATTTAAAAGAAATAATGGAACTGTAGTCACCATAGTGCAGGGGGGCGTTATCCGGCTTCAGCATTAGGATAATATGAGCACAATAAAATTAATCCAGTAAAGATTTAGCAGTAAAGGAGAAGTAAGGGACATCACAAGAGGGGGCTGGAGGACATCACAGTATTTGGTATAAAGCTCAATGGGCACTGAACACAGGCTGGAGGCTTTCCCGGAAGTAGTCACCTGCAGCAATTTCTCAAGATATTCCAGTGATGGGGTGATATTCAGAGATCTCATCTGTCATGCAGGTCAGCCTAGAAATATATAGGTCCCTGTAATAATCGGCAAACCAATGTAAGATGGCCAAACTAGACGTCAGAATCTCCCCTTCGATAGATCTCTCAGAATAGATGGAGAGGCCGTGTTGTGATGAATGAGATGGAATAATACATTTCTAGATTGGTTCCTTTTTCAAAGAATTTTTGAAAGGTGAAGAACAGGCATTGCTTAATTTCTCATGAAATTGAAGCAAGGATTAGTCGGAAAGGAGACATAAGTAGCTTGCAGCAACTATAATCGAGATGCACATTCATCCTCCTATTTGGCAGACTCCCTCTTAATATATGGGATAGAGGACTGCATACGTGCCTGTAAATATGCATTTAGGGAGTCCCAGAAAAGAGAATGTGGTTGGTTAGCCAGGTATTTATCACCAACAAAAATCTATAGCTGGTTTGAGATCCTATCAGCATCAGTAAAAAGAGTAAGGGTGCGTTCACACAGAGTAAATGAAGAGTAATTCACGCCGAAAAATTTACGGGCGGAAAAATAATTTTATTTCTGTGCAAAATTCGCTGGAAATTCGCACACAATTCACGTGCAATTTGCGCGGAATTGCATGCGGAAATGGGGGAGAAAGAAGTGAAGGGTTTTTCAGCCATTTCCGTGCAAATTGCCCATGAATTGCGTGCGAATTCCGTGCAAAAACGATCTCGGGCATAATTTTTTTTTACCATTGACTTCAATTGATTTCTGCTAGCAGATTCCGCTTGAAGAATTAACATGTTCTTTCTTCAAGCAGAACAGAATTCAGCGTCGGAATTCTGCTAGCAGAATTTCGGCAGTGTGAACAGGACAGCAGAAATAACATTAAAGTCAGTGGGGGACATGTATCATTATTTGTGCATGGTAGAAGCAGTTTACCTCTTTTCCCGAATTCTAAATTATGTGCAGAAGCGCTAAATTTATCAATCAAGCGCAATGAGCTTCATAAATTGGGGGTAAATATAGTAATCTCCTCAATCCACTCTTTGGAAAATAGAATCGATGATTTAGAGCATCTTGCTACGTTAAGTCCAAGATGGCTTATATTTGCACAAAAAAAAAAACAGCTCTTACGGCAACATTTTTGGTGTAAAGGAAAAGTATGCAGTTAATATATCCATGCATACTATAGATGTCACTCCAAGGTACCCTGATTCAGCCACATCTAGAGGACATGCTCTACCAAAACGTGTGCAAAAAAATGCGCAAAAAAAGGGCTTACGCAAAATTTTGCGCAAAAAAAATACACACAAAACAGGGGTAAAATCTTTGATACATGTCCCCCAATGGGCAGAGGAGATGTGCATTAATTTGGAGTGGAGAATTCAAGAAGAATTACTCGAGTAAATTCCTCTTGAATTACTCCGTGTGAACGCACCCTAAGCCAGAAAGGGTGATTTTGGTGAGGGCCTCTATTGGCAACAACAGGGAGCAAATCAAAAGCAGCTAACAAGGGAAAGTGATCAGAGACTACTTTCTGGAGATGTGAAATAAAAAATAGAGCAGAGCAGGAACTGGTGTTACCTTACATACTGATGGTAGCAAAGGCTGTGGCAACAGTATAATGCAATCATATCTGCACTATTATTTCTAGTTTCCTGTTTCATCATAGGAACAAGGAAACTAAAATAATGGCACCACTGGCTCACTTCAATGCCATACACTAATGGCACCTAATGACCCCAATGATTTTAATGGGTCCATCGGGTTTCCATTATGGCGTCCTGCATTTTTTCGGCCAAAAACCATGTTGCATATTGCACTATTTCGCCCTAAATGTTTGACAGATACTGAAATAGAGACTCCAAACAGAGCCTCTGATGATGCAGATTTTATGAATACCTAGAAAAAAATCTAAATACCCCCGTATATACTCGAGTATAAGCCGACCCGAATATAAGCCGAGGCCCCTAATTTTACCCCAAAAACCCAGGAAAAGTTATTGACTCGACTATAAGCCTAGGGTGGGAAATACATCATCCCCCCATGTCATCATCATCCAGACCCCTGTCATTAACACCCCCGTCATCATCCCCCCCTTTATTATCACCGCCTGTCAAACCCTTCAACAGTGGTCTTCAGCCTGCAGACCTCCAGACGTTGCAAAACTGCAACTCCCAGCATGCCCGGACAGCCATCGGCTGTCCGGGCATGCTGGGTGTTGTAGTTTTGAAACCTCTGGAGGTCCGCAGGTTGAAGACCACTGCGGCCTTCGTCATCATCCCCCCCCTTCATCATCACCGCCTGTTAATCCCTTCATCTGTGGTCTTCAACCTGCAGACCTCTAAATGTTGCAAAACTACAACTCCCAGCATGTGCTGTCCGGGCATGCTGGGTGTTGTAGTTTTGAAACCTCTGGAGGTCTGCAGGTTGAAGACCACTGCGACCTTCGTCATCATCCAGCCCCCCCCCCCCCTTTTGTTTTGTACTCACCTCCCCTCGGCGGGAAGTTAGGGTGAGCTGGTCCGGGCCATCTATGCTGCAGGGACCGTCCGGTGGGGAGGATTAGTCGTTGCGGGCTGTCCATTTTCACAGGGGGGCCTCTTCTACGCGCTTCGGGCCCGGCCCCGGACTAGTGATGTTGCCTTGATGACGACGCACAGGGACGTTGCGCATGAACGTCCCTGTGCGTCGTCGTCAAGGCAACATCACTAGGCATGCTGGGAGTTGTAGTTTTGCAACATCTGGAGGTCCGCAGGTTGAAGACCACTGATGAAGGGATTGACAGGCAGAGAGTTCACTCGAGTATAAGCCGAGGGGGGGCGTTTTCAGCACGAAAAATTGTGCTGAAAAACTCGGCTTATACTCGAGTATATATGGTAGTTTGCTCAAGAAAAGCAACAACTGCAAAGTGTTACAGAGTGACTAATTTAGCTGATGCTATGAAATACACAATGGTCTATCCTATCAAGTATGGTGAAGCTTAAACCATAAAATCATTACAGAACAGATTTATGAGTTTCCATTGAAGTGCAAATTTCTTTGGAGTTTTCAATCTACCATCCTTGAAAATATAGGCAACTTTTGAAGAGTACAACTTCTTATGGAATCAGATACAGTCAGTATATAATATTAGAATTTGCTACTTTTCTAACTATTTAAATATATTAAAACTGAGCCATGAGGTGTCACTGCCTCACACTAACCAGTGTGGTGAAATACTGCCATCTGCTGTATCATTGTTTCTTTCTTGTTCCTCTTTTCAAAGCAGTTGTTTGGGTATTGATTATTTTAGCCATTTTGTATCCTAACCTTTAGATTTTGACAGTATAAGATATGAGGACTTATATATTTTTTGCATCGACAGAAAAAGATCAAATATAAAATAATTTTTATTTAAAATAAATTCTAGACTCTAAAGTAGCTATTGTATTCATCCCCCTTTTTCTTGAGGGATATTAGACGCTACATCTAGCGTAAAAACAATAGGTGAAAAAATAGCCCCATCCTATCTCTGTATAGAAGATAGCAAAAATATAGAGAAGACAGGTGATAAACAAAAAGGAGCCTACAAATGTGGGGTCAAGAAGTGTGGGACATGCAAATATATTCAACAAGGAACCACATCATTGGTCAGTAGAAGTACAGGAGAAAAAATAGAAATAAAATCTTATATTAACTGTGGTAGTGATTTTGTGATATATGTATTGGAATGCCCTTGTGGCATCCAATACTTAGGAAGGACGTCCCAAACATTAAGAAAGCGGATTCATTCTCATAGATTCAACATAAAACATAGATTCCCTAAAAATAGTGTCTCCCGACACTTTGCCACCCACCATAATGGAGATCCTGAGGTGCTGAAAGTAATCCCGCTAGAGAAAGTTGAGGAGGGCTTGCAAAGGTTTTCTTTACTGTGCAAAAGAGAAAGTTTTTATATTTTTAAATTAGACAAACTCTCCCCGAAAGGCTTTAATGAAACCCTGGAGCGAATATAGTGTAGATAATTTTTTTTGTGAAAATTGTAGCACTGATGTTAATTAGATAACGTTGAATGTACAGTAAATAGTAGTAACAATGTCATTTCTTGGTATGAAGCATTGTGAGTATATGTAGACTTTTTCATGAATGAAAATGGTAGTAGTGATGTCATTTCCTGCAATGAAGTATTGTGGATATATGTTTCTTATGAACGAACATGGTAGTAGTGATATCATTTCCTAGAATGATGTATTGTGGGTATATAGCTGGTGGATGTGTAGTTTGTAGTGTTGCTCGCGAATATTCGCAATTCGAATATTATTTGCGAATATCGCATATTCGTGAATTCGCGAATTTCGCGAATATAGCGCTATATATTCGTAATTACGAATATTCGTTTTTTTTTTCTTACAGTACACATCACAGTGATCATCCCTCTCTGCTTCCAGCTTGTGTGGTGTAAAGAAGGCTGTAATACTACTGTGTGAGACTGGCGTGCGAAAATTCGCATATGCGAATTTTCGCGTATGCTAATTTTGTATATGCTAATTTTCCCATGTGTTAATTTTCGCATACGTGAATATTCGCATATGCGAAAATAAAACGAGAATATAACGAATATGCGAATATTCGCGAATATATGACGAATATTCGTCCATATATTCGCGAATATTCACGAATTCGAATATGGCCTATGCCGCTCAACACTAGTAGTTTGTAGCATTAACCCCTGAGGAAGGAGGAAGCTCTGCAACTCGTCGGGTTCTTTATTGTTTTATAGTCATATTTTAATATATATTTATTTGTCTCATGTGTAATAAATGGTCTTTTGGACAGTTTTGGCCATGAGTATAAGGTTTTTACACTAAAGAACATTCCATCTAACAGAGAGGTCGTTTATATCGGCATTGGAAAAGAAACAGCTGGATCACCAGTAGGAGTGTTACGCCGAGCGCTCCGGGTCCCCGCTCCTCCCCGGAGCGCTCGCAACATCCTCGCTACGGCAGCGCCCCGGTCAGATCCACTGACCGGGTGCGCTGCGATACCGCCTCCAGCCGGGATGCGATTCGCGATGCGGGTGGCGCCCGCTCGCGATGCGCATCCCGGCTTCCGTACCTGACTCGCTCTCCCTCGGTCCTGTCCCGGCGCGCGCGGCCCCGCTCCCTAGGGCGCGCGCGCGCCGGGCCTCTGCGATTTAAAGGGCCACTGCGCCACTGATTGGCGCAGTGGTTCCAATTAGTGTCTTCACCTGTGCACTCCCTATGTATCACTCACTTCCCCTGCACTCCCTCGCCGGATCTTGTTGCCCTTGTGCCTAGTGAAAGCGTTCCCTTGTGTGTTCCTAGCCTGTGTTCCAGACCTCCTGCCGTTGCCCCTGACTACGATCCTTGCTGCCTGCCCCGACCTTCTGCTACATCCGACCTTGCTTTTGTCTACTCCCTTGTACCGCGCCTATCTTCAGCAGTCAGAGAGGTTGAGCCGTTGCTAGTGGATACGACATGGTTACTACCGCCGCAGCAAGACCATCCCGCTTTGCGGCGGGCTCTGGTGAACACCAGTAGTAACTTAGAACCGGTCCACTAGCACGGTCCACGCCAATCCCTCTCTGGCACAGAGGATCCACCTCCTGCCAGCCGGCATCGTGACAGTAGATCCGGCCATGGATCCCGCTGAAGTACCTCTGCCAGTTGTTGCCGACCTCACCACGGTGGTCGCCCAGCAGTCACAACAGATAGCGCAACAAGGCCACCAGCTGTCTCAACTGACCGTGATGCTACAGCAGCTACTACCACAGCTTCAGCAATCATCTCCTCCGCCAGCTCCTGCACCTCCTCCGCAGCGAGTGGCCGCTTCAGGCCTACGACTATCCTTGCCGGATAAATTTGATGGGGACTCTATGTTTTGCCGTGGCTTTCTTTCACAATGTTCCCTGCACTTGGAGATGATGTCGGACCAGTTTCCTACTGAAAGGTCTAAGGTGGCTTTCGTAGTCAGCCTTCTGTCTGGAAAAGCTCTGTCATGGGCCACACCGCTCTGGGACCGCAATGACCCCGTCACTGCCTCTGTACACTCCTTCTTCTCGGAAATTCGTAGTGTCTTTGAGGAACCTGCCCGAGCCTCTTCTGCTGAGACTGCCCTGCTGAACCTGGTCCAGGGTAATTCTTCCGTTGGCGAGTACGCCATACAATTCCGTACTCTTGCTTCTGAACTATCCTGGAATAATGAGGCCCTCTGCGCGACCTTTAAAAAAGGCCTATCCAGCAACATTAAAGATGTTCTGGCCGCACAAGAAATTCCTGCTAATCTACATGAACTCATTCATCTTGCCACTCGCATTGACATGCGTTTTTCCGAAAGGCGTCAGGAGCTCCGCCAGGATATGGACTTTGTTCGCACGAGGCGTTTTTTCTCCCCGGCTCCTCTCTCCTCTGGTCCTCTGCAATCCGTTCCTGTGCCTCCCGCCGTGGAGGCTATGCAAGTTGACCGGTCTCGCCTGACACCTCAAGAGAGGACACGACGCCGCATGGAGAATCTTTGCCTGTACTGTGCCGGTACCGAACACTTCCTGAAGGATTGTCCTATCCGTCCTCCCCGCCTGGAAAGACGCACGCTGACTCCGCACAAAGGTGAGACAGTCCTTGATGTCAACTCTGCTTCTCCACGTCTTACTGTGCCTGTGCGGATATCTGCATCTACCTTCTCCTTCTCTACCTTGGCCTTCTTGGATTCCGGATCTGCAGGAAACTTTATTTTGGCCTCTCTCATCAACAGGTTCAACATCCCAGTGACCAGTCTCGCCAGACCCCTCTACATCAATTGTGTTAACAATGAAAGATTGGACTGTACCATACGTTACCGCACGGAGCCCCTCCTAATGTGCATCGGACCTCATCATGAAAAAATTGAGTTTTTGGTCCTCCCCAATTGCACTTCCGAAATTCTCCTTGGACTACCGTGGCTTCAACGCCATTCCCCAACCCTGGATTGGTCCACAGGGGAGATCAAGAGCTGGGGTACCTCTTGTTTCAAGGACTGCCTTAAACCGGTTCCCAGTACTCCCTGCCGTGACCCTGTGGTTCCCCCTGTAACCGGTCTCCCTAAGGCCTATATGGACTATGCTGACGTATTTTGCAAGAAACAAGCTGAGACTCTACCTCCTCACAGGCCTTATGACTGTCCTATTGACCTCCTCCCGGGCACTACTCCACCCCGGGGCAGAATTTATCCTCTGTCCGCCCCAGAGACTCTTGCTATGTCTGAGTACATCCAGGAAAATTTAAAAAAGGGGTTTATCCGCAAATCCTCCTCTCCTGCCGGAGCTGGATTTTTCTTTGTGTCCAAAAAAGATGGCTCCCTACGTCCTTGCATTGACTACCGCGGACTTAATAAAATCACGGTAAAGAACCGCTACCCTCTACCTCTTATCTCTGAACTCTTTGATCGCCTCCAAGGTGCCCACATCTTTACCAAACTGGACTTAAGAGGTGCTTATAATCTCATCCGCATCAGGGAGGGGGACGAATGGAAAACGGCATTTAACACTAGAGATGGACACTTTGAGTATCTGGTCATGCCCTTTGGCCTGTGCAACGCCCCTGCCGTCTTCCAAGACTTTGTTAATGAAATTTTTCGTGATCTCTTATATTCCTGTGTTGTTGTGTATCTGGACGATATTCTGATTTTTTCTGCCAACCTAGAAGAACACCGCCAGCATGTCCGCATGGTTCTTCAGAGACTTCGAGACAATCAACTTTATGCCAAAATGGAGAAATGTCTGTTTGAATGTCAATCTCTTCCTTTCCTAGGATACTTGGTCTCTGGCCAGGGACTACAAATGGACCCAGACAAACTCTCTGCCGTCTTAGATTGGCCAAGCCCCTCCGGACTCCGTGCTATCCAACGTTTTTTGGGGTTCACCAATTATTACAGACAATTTATTCCACATTTTTCCACCATTGTGGCTCCTATCGTGGCTTTAACCAAGAAGAATGCCAATCCTAAGTCATGGCCTCCTCAAGCGGAAGACCCCTTTAAACGGCTCAAGTCTGCCTTTTCTTCTGCTCCCGTGCTCTCCAGACCTGACCCATCTAAACCCTTCCTATTGGAGGTTGATGCCTCCTCAGTAGGAGCTGGACGGTTCTTGTACAAAAAAATTCTTCTGGGCATGCTGTTACTTGTGGTTTTTTTTCTAGGACCTTCTCTCCGGCGGAGAGGAAATACTCCATCGGGGATCGAGAGCTACTGGCCATTAAATTAGCACTTGAGGAATGGAGGCATCTGCTGGAGGGATCAAAATTTCCAGTTATTATTTACACCGATCACAAGAATCTCTCCTATCTCCAGTCTGCCCAACGGCTGAACCCTCGCCAGGCCAGGTGGTCTCTGTTCTTTGCCCGGTTTAATTTTGAAATTCACTTTCGCCCTGCCGATAAGAACATTAGGGCCGATGCTCTCTCTCGTTCCTCGGATGCCTCGGAAGTAGAGCTCTCTCCGCAACACATCATTCCTCCTGACTGCCTGATCTCCACTTCTCCAGCCTCCATCAGGCAAACTCCTCCAGGGAAGACCTTCGTCTCTCCACGCCAACGCCTCGGAATCCTCAAATGGGGTCACTCCTCCCATCTCGCAGGCCATGCGGGCATCAAGAAATCCTTGCAACTTATCTCTCGTTTCTATTGGTGGCCGACTCTGGAAACGGATGTTGTTGATTTTGTGCGGGCCTGCACTGTCTGTGCCCGGGATAAGACTCCTCGCCAGAAGCCTGCTGGTCTTCTTCATCCTCTGCCTGTCCCCGAACAGCCTTGGTCTCTGATTGGTATGGACTTTATTACAGACTTACCCCCATCCCGTGGCAACACTGTTGTTTGGGTGGTCGTTGATCGATTTTCCAAGATGGCACATTTTATTCCTCTTCCTGGTCTTCCTTCAGCGCCTCAGTTGGCAAAACAATTTTTTGTACACATTTTTCGTCTTCACGGGTTGCCCACGCAGATCGTCTCGGATAGAGGCGTCCAATTCGTGTCAAAATTCTGGAGGGCTCTCTGTAAACAACTCAAGATTAAATTAAACTTTTCTTCTGCTTATCATCCTCAATCCAATGGGCAAGTAGAAAGAATTAACCAGGTCCTGGGTGATTATTTACGGCATTTTGTTTCCTCCCGCCAGGATGACTGGGCAGATCTTCTTCCATGGGCCGAATTCTCGTACAACTTCAGAGTCTCTGAATCTTCTTCCAAATCCCCATTTTTCGTGGTGTACGGCCGTCACCCTCTTCCCCCCCTCCCTACTCCCTTGCCCTCTGGTTTGCCCGCTGTGAATGAAATAACTCGTGATCTTTCCACCATATGGAAAGAGACCCAAAATTCTCTCTTACAGGCTTCATCACGCATGAAGAAGTTTGCTGATAAGAAAAGAAGAGCTCCCCCCATTTTTTCTCCCGGAGACAAGGTATGGCTCTCCGCTAAATATGTCCGCTTCCGTGTTCCCAGCTACAAATTGGGACCACGCTATCTTGGTCCTTTCAAAATCTTGTGCCAAATTAATCCTGTCTCTTACAAACTTCTTCTTCTTCCTTCTCTTCGTATCCCTAATGCCTTTAATGTCTCTCTTCTTAAACCACTCATCATCAACCGTTTCTCTCCCAAACTTATTTCTCCTACTCCTGTCTCCGGTTCTTCAGACATCTTCACCGTAAAGGAGATACTGGCCTCCAAAAAGGTCAGAGGAAAAACTTTTTTTTAGTGGACTGGGAGGGCTGTGGTCCTGAAGAGAGATCCTGGGAACCTGAGGACAATATCCTAGATAAAAGTCTGGTCCTCAGGTTCTCAGGCTCTAAGAAGAGGGGGAGACCCAAGGGGGGGGGTACTGTTACGCCGAGCGCTCCGGGTCCCCGCTCCTCCCCGGAGCGCTCGCAACATCTTCGCTACGGCAGCGCCCCGGTCAGATCCACTGACCGGGTGCGCTGCAATACCGCCTCCAGCCGGGATGCGATTCGCGATGCGGGTGGCGCCCGCTCGCGATGCGCATCCCGGCTTCCGTACCTGACTCGCTCTCCCTCGGTCCTGTCCCGGCGCGCGCGGCCCCGCTCCCTAGGGCGCGCGCGCGCCGGGTCTCTGCGATTTAAAGGGCCACTGCGCCACTGATTGGCGCAGTGGTTCCAATTAGTGTCTTCACCTGTGCACTCCCTATGTATCACTCACTTCCCCTGCACTCCCTCGCCGGATCTTGTTGCCCTTGTGCCTAGTGAAAGCGTTCCCTTGTGTGTTCCTAGCCTGTGTTCCAGACCTCCTGCCGTTGCCCCTGACTACGATCCTTGCTGCCTGCCCCGACCTTCTGCTACGTCCGACCTTGCTTTTGTCTACTCCCTTGTACCGCGCCTATCTTCAGCAGTCAGAGAGGTTGAGCCGTTGCTAGTGGATACGACATGGTTACTACCGCCGCAGCAAGACCATCCCGCTTTGCGGCGGGCTCTGGTGAACACCAGTAGTAACTTACAACCGGTCCACTAGCACGGTCCACGCCAATCCCTCTCTGGCACAGAGGATCCACCTCCTGCCAGCCGGCATCGTGACAAGGAGGAGGCTGTGAGTGTGACTTTGCAAGCAAGCCGGCACGGGCGGAACATAGGGACCGAGCTCCCCTTGGAGAAGTAAATCATTTGAAGTATTACACTGTTATAACCTGTGGCATGGTCAAAGAAAAGTGGGGTGTCCGCTCCTTTTATTCAGTTTTTTGTTTCTGATTCTGTTACAAAGCATGGCTCTCCATCTCATCTCTGCAAAAAAGCTGTCTAGACAAAAAGGGGGTCTTCTCAAAGAGTGCTCTTTTTGAAAGGGTTCACTTGTAGTTTCACAGTGATATTTCTATAGGACTGTCCCTATAATCTGTAAAAAAAAAAACAGACAGAAATAGCTTTTATACATGCTAGCATAAAAAAAGTGCAACTTAAATCTACATTACTTATCAGTTTTATATTGTTTGTGTTACATTGTTTTATTCTATTAACTGTTCTAGTTTTTGAAATGTTTGCAATAAAAAAATAGTTTCCATGCATACATACAGCAATACTGGATGAATGACTGATGCGAATTTGCATGTGCTCCCCTATTCTTTCAAATGATTGAACCATTGTACAAATAAAACACTTTCCACCTTTTATGAGCAAGGCCCTCGCTCCTATTGTTTGAATTACTATTTTGTCACTCTTGTGTACTTGTAATGCCAGTTTGTCTGTGTATGTCCCCTATGTAATGGAAAATACTGCAGAATATGTTTGTGCTACACAAATAAAGATTATTATTGCTATTATTATTCATACTTCTGACTTCTTAACATATTGTTTTTTTTAGAAAGATGAAAAGAAAAAGAAAAGTAAAAAAATGATCTTCATAAAGTGGCGAGTCTCCTGCAATAGTTTTGCCCCAGCTGGAGAACCAGGTTGGGGAACACTGATAAAATTTATGAAAATAAATAATATCGAATAGTTAAGGCTATGTTCACATTAGTGTTGTGGATCTCCATTACAACAGCTGATGACGGGGCTGTGACAGAGGTTGTGGGAGCAGGCATCAATGGAACCCGGACAGCTCCTATTCACTTTAATTGGGGTCCGTCTGGGTTTTGTTAGATTTCTGCTATTTTACATAATTTTGGTGGAGACATTTTTTTCTCTCTGCTATAGTCCCGTTATTATAACGGAATCAACAAATGGAGCTTCGTAACAGAGCTTCTAATGCTGATTTGAACCTAGCCTAAGCGAGTTTTAGAATAAATTTAACAAATCATGGCCATGGCCTGTCTAGCTCATGTTGAGAATATAATGTTTGTAATACCAGTTGCTACTGTAATCTAATTTACAATTTTAATCCAATTCTATGCTCCTGATTTTTAACTGCAGTCCTAGCATGGGCAGTCACTTTCAACTTTAAAGGAGAACTGCGGTGTAAATTTTTTAATTTACCCTGTGCCCGGGCTGCAAAAACATGAAAAAAAAACTTTAACTCACCTTTCTACGTTCCCCCGTTCCGGAGATGTCAGCATCCTGTTCATCCGGTTCTGCTGGCTTCTGGCTTCTCAGGCTCAAAACGTCACAGTGCAGGCAGCGTATCGCCGGCCGCAGCGGTGTCCCGCCTTGGCCAATGATAGGCTGAGTGCACTGTCATGTAAGAAGCTCAGGCCCTGCCTTCTCCCTGCTACCCGGGCTCCGTACATGACAATGCGCTCAGCCTATCACAGGCTGAGTTGGACATCACTGCGGCTAGCGATATAATGCCTGCACTGTGATGCTTTTTGAATTCTTCCTTTCCCCTGCTGTGGTACTGCACTGGTACTAAACATTTGCTGTCATGTCCCCAAAGTTCGCAAGTGATTTCTGGAGGTTGCAGCCGTGGACAGGATTATATTGCATTAGGAAACTGCTACATGTACATTACCAGCATTTTTAAAATGGTCCCTACTTCACTTTGACAACCAAATAACATGTAAAATGTAATGGTGTTTGGAAAATGATGTTATCATTAAATGAATGATAAAGTCTTCTGCATCATAAGTATTAGTGCAGCCATTAGACAAAGAGATAAGCTAAACTATCCAACTTGTAAACCATCCACACAAGAGCCATAATGCAACTACTTAAAGGAGATTACTAGTCATTATAGTTATAGAAAAGTTCCTCCACTGACATGAATTGTACATTGAAAGCCATGTTAAAATGCACCATTTTTTATCCTGTTCCCAGACTCTCTGGTGGGCTTCTAAGCACTTTGGGAAATATCTTGTCTTCTTTTCCATTTGTTGCCTCACACATAAAGATAGATTAGCTTTATATAATAATTGTTTAAATTACCAAGGCCTGCAAGCATTTTTACCAGCCACTTGTTAACTTATGTCCTTCAATATTAATAGAAGAAATCTCTTTAATTGAAGCTAATCTATTCTTTACATTGCTCTAAAAACCTTTCATGGCTGTACTCAAAATATTTGTAAGATATGTTGAATTAATGTATTTTAATGTATTATATTGCTTCTAAGCAGCCATTGTAGTTTGAAGTGTTTATAACCTTATTAGCAGTGTTTAACACTAGAATCAAATTCCCCAGAACAAAGTAAACAATGTTTTTCACATTCTACATTCCAGAGTTTTCTTTTTCTATATTCTAAAATATATAACTCAATGGACTAGATTTATCAATCTGTCTGAGACAAAAACTGTCTGATCTTGTTTATTCTCTTTAAAGGGGTTCTCCAACCAAAAACAATGACCCCCTGTTCACAGAATAGGGAACAAGTGTCTGATCATGGGGAGTCCGGGTGACCCACCAGGATCTCTAGAACAGGGCACTGGCTCTCTTAGCTGTATGGGATGGTAGAGGGAATGTGCTGTCTACCGCTCCATGCATTGTCAATCAGAGTGCTAGAGATACCTATATTCTGTTATCTCTGGCGCTTCAATAGATTATGCACAGAGCAGCAGATTGCACATGCCATCTATCGCTTCATACAGCTGAGAGAGCCGGGGCTCCATTCTGGAGATCACGGGGGACCCAGCTGGATAATGGGGGAGATTTATCAAAACCTGCACAGAGGAAAAATGGAGCAATTGCCCATAGCAATCTATTGGATGTTTGATGAAACATTAAATGAACAACCTAATTGGTTACTGTAGGCAAATGCACCACTTTCCCTCTACATAGGTTTTGATAAATTTCCCCTCAATGTCCTGCCACAAAGAAAAGTTGTACAGAAATGTTTTGATGAATATTGCAAAGCATTAAAGGGCTTATCTAGGAATCGAAGGGGAACTGTTTTTGAAAGAAATTAGCTCAGTTTTTCTGTCTCCAGGTTGGGTGTGCTTCTGCAGCTCAGTTCCATTGAAGTGAATGGAGCCAAGTTGGGGACAGACATGGAGCTGTTTTTTTTTAAAGAAACTAGCTATGTTTTTCTATTTCTGGACAACCCCTTTAAATATCCTGTTGGATGAGCTAAAAAAATAATCTGATCCATGAAGACCCCACCTCACAATTTATAGGACTTGAAGGATCTGCTACTAATATATTAGTGCCAGATACAACAGAACACCCTTTAAGCAGGGCCGTTTGAAGGAATTTGGGGGCCCCAAGCAAAATGGACATGGAGGCCCCCCCCCCCCCTTTGATGTTCACGCACGTCACGCTCTAGGGCCGGCGTCAGGACATAGTAACGCTGGCCCTTGAATTCTGGGAGCGCAACGTGAGCGAACGTCGATACGATGCACATTAGGTGCAGCAGAGTTACCCCCACATTAGGTGCAGCATAGTTCTCCCCACATTAGGTTGGCAGTGTTCCCCACATTAGGCAGGCAGTGTTCCCCCTTAGTAGGCAGGCAGAGTTCCCCCCACATTAGGCAGGCAGTGCTCCCCCCACATTAGGTGCAGCAGTGTTCCCTACCCATACCCCCTGTCCACCCCCCCCCCCCCCCCCCAGGGCCATTTTTTTTGGTGAGGGTCTAAATGCTGAGACCCCCACCGATCACCTCGGTTGAAGTGGTTCTCAAGCTGTTGGAAAGCTAAAACTCCCATCATGTCTGAAGAGCCTCTGGCAATGGGAGTTGAAGTTTTGTAACAGCTGGAGAGACAGATTGGACACAGTTTTACCCATCATCACTGCAGAACTTACAAGTGACTACAGCTCTGATGGGACAGTCAGGAGAATACACAATGATATCAGTGACCTGAGTGACGTCTTCTGCCTTGAGTGACATCTTCTCTGTTATCTTTTCTTCTTCATCGGGTCCAGAGACCAGGTCTTCCTCCATCTCCATCTTCTCTGCAGAGTCTGACATCCAAACATCATTGGCTCCTCACTTTGTCAGCAGATCCTCATCCTCTGCATGAAGACAGTAATCATTATAACCTTGCCAGAAAGTGAACCCTAAATATAATCCTGCCCCACTCTGTACCCTGAATATAATACTGCTATACACTGTACCCACTAAATATAATCCTGCCACACAATGTACCCTGAACATAATACTGCTATACACTGTACCCTGAATATAATACTGCCACACACTGTACCTCTGAATACAATACTGCCATACACTGTACCCACTAAATATAATACTGCCACACACTGTACCCTGAATATAAAACTGCCACACACTGTACCAACTAAATATAATACTGCCACTCACTGTACCCTGAATATAATACTGCCCCACACTGTACCCTGAATATAATACTGCCCCACACTGTACCCTGAATATAATACTGCCCCACACTGTACCCTAAATAAAATACTGCCCCACACTGTACCCTGAATATAATACTGCTATACACTTAACCCACTAAATATAATCCTGCCACACACTGTACCCTGAACATAATACTGCCCCACACTGTACCCTGAATATAATACTGCCCCACACTGTACCCTGAATATAATACTGCCCCACACTGTACCCTGAATATAATACTGCCCCACACTGTACCCTAAATAAAATACTGCCCCACACTGTACCCTGAATATAATACTTCTATACACTTAACCCACTAAATATAATCCTGCCACACACTGTACCCTGAACATAATACTGCCACACACTGTACCCTGAATATAAAACTGCTATACACTGTACCCTGAATATAACACTGCTACACACTGTACCCACTAAATATAATCATGCCCCACACTGTACCCTGAATATAATACTGCCACACACTGTACCCTGAATATAATACTGCCATACACTGTACCCTGAATATAATACTGCCATACACTGTACCCTGAATATGATACTGCTATACACTGTACCCACTAAATATAATACTGCCCCACACTGTACCCTGAATATAATACTGCCACACACTGTACCCTGAATATAATACTGCTATTCACTGTACCCACTAAATAAAATACTGCCCCACACTGTACCTTAAATAAAATACTGCCCCACACTGTACCCTGAATATAATACTGCCATACACTGTACCCTGAATAAAATACTACTATAACCAGGGGGGGTTATGGGGGGGGGGTTGATGAGGAGAGGTGCAGGGGGGGCACCTCTCATCACCCCCATAACACCCCTCCCTGCATCTCTTATCACCCTCATAACACCCCCTGCACCTCTCATGACCCCCATAACACCCCCCTGCACCTCTCATGACCCCCATAACCCCCCTGCACCTCTCATGACCCCCATAACACTCCCCCCTGCACCTCTCATCACCCCCATAACACCCCCATAACATTCCCCATTAGACCCCTGCACCCCTTATCACCCCCATAACACCCCTACTGCCCCTCTTATCAACCCCATAACACCCCTACTGCACCTCTTATCACCCCCATAACACCCCCCCTGCACCTCTTATCACCCTCATAACACCCCCCCTGCACCTCTTATCACCCCCATAACACCCCTACTGCACCTTTTATCACCCCCATAACACCCCTACTGCACCTCTTATCACCCCATAACACCCCCCTGCACCTCTTATCACCCCATAACACCCCCCTGCACCTCTTATCACCCTCATAACACCCTCCCTGCACCTCTTATCACCCCCATAACACACCCCCTGCACCTTTTATCACCCTCATAACACCCCCCTGCACCTCTTATCACCCCCATAACACCCCCCTGCACCTCTTATCACCCCCATAACACCCCCCTGCACCTCTTATCCCCCTCAAACCCCCCCCCCCTGCACCTCTTATCACCCCCCATAACACCCCTACTGCACCTCTTATCACCCCCATAACACCCCCCTGCACCTCTTATCACCCCCTTAACACCCCCCCGTGCACATCTTATCACCCCCATAACACCCCCCTGCACCTCTTATTACCCCCATAACACCCCCCCCCACACACACACACACACACACACACCTCTCATCACCAATGTAGTCCCCTAACCACCATACAATCCCCCGACCCAACCTCCCCCCCCCCCCCCCGGCCAGATAACTTACCCTGCTGCGGATCGTTGCAGCAGCGTGAGTCTTCTGCTGCTCCTGTCACTGCATGAGGAGGATGCTGGAGGTTCGCGTAGGAACGTAAGCAAGGACAGGTCAGGTGATCGGAGTGGACGTGCGTGACTGCGCGGGGCACGTGACGTCTCTACTCCCATCAGCCCCTGACCTGTCCGGTGCCGGCCCTGCACTTTGTTTCTTAAGGGGCCCGCGCCCTACAAAGGTAATTTAATTGAAATGTGCGGGCCCCCCGAAGTGCCCCGTCGCAACTGGATGTGCACCGGCTCTGCTCGGGGCCCCCAGCCAGCTCGGGGCCCCAAGCAATTGCTTGGTTTGCCGGTCCGGTAGCAACGGGCCTGCCTTTAAGGCCTTGTCGAGTCCATGCTTCCACAGATCAAAACTGTGTTGGAGGCACAATGGAGCCTATACACACCGGCAATTCTTTGCCTACTGTATTTAATTCTTGGTAAGAATATATCAATTCTATTTTATGACAGATATAAAATATGGCAAGCACAAAAATGACTGCAGCGCTGTGCCAATGCTTAGAAACGTATCCTATAATAAGCCTACTTTTTCTCAGGAGACCCCACAGCATCTATAACTCTTCTAGGTAATACATTGAAGCACTGTCCGATGTGAACAGATGAAGTTCTACTGCAATCCAGAAGATTGGTTTAATTAAGCAGATTGTAGATAAAGCAGATTTCAAAAGTGTGTTTTGTCATGATGACCACAATGGAATTTGGAAATGATGCTTAATATTAACTGTGGCCTCACTTAATACTGCTATTTTTAGCATTGTTTTACAAGCTAGAGAAGAATAGATCATTGCCCATTCCCTGTTTTTACACAAACCAGATAGGGGACTAATAAGAATCAGTACAAGACAGGAATATCCCTGGCTTTTTCGGTGTTCTTGGGCTGGAATAGATGTGTAGAATCCACTCTCTCTAACTAATATTGCTACATATTTATGATGCATACTATTCATAGAACTATATCAATCTATAAATGTATTGTAGGTAAAAAAAGTATATAAATAAATATTCTCCAACAAGAATTTACATGGACACATAAAAACAAAGCCCTTGTCACGATGCCGGCTGGCAGGTAGTGGATCCTCTGTGCCGGAGAGGGATTGGCGTGGACCGTGCTAGTGGATCGGTTCTAAGTCACTACTGGTTTTCACCAGAGCCCGCCGCAAAGCGGGATGGTCTTGCTGCGGCGGTAGTGACCAGGTCGTATCCACTAGCAACGGCTCACCTCTCTGGCTGCTGAAGATAGGCGCGGTACAAGGGAGTAGACAGAAGCAAGGTCGGACGTAGCAGAAGGTCGGGGCAGGCAGCAAGGATCGTAGTCAGGGGCAACGGCAGGAGGTCTGGAACACAGGCTAGGAACACACAAGGAAACGCTTTCACTGGCACGATGGCAACAAGATCCGGCAAGGAAGTGCAAGGGAAGTGAGGTGATATAGGGAAGTGCACAGGTGATCAGACTAATTGGAACCACTGCGCCAATCAGCGGCGCAGTGGCCCTTTAAATCGCAAAGACCCGGCGCGCGCGCGCCCTAAGGAGCGGGGCCGCGCGCGCCGGGACAGGACCGACGGAGAGCGAGTCAGGTACGGGAGCCGGGGTGCGCATCGCGAGCGGGCGCTACCCGCATCGCGAATCGCATCCCGGCTGGAGGCAGTATCGCAGCGCCCCGGGTCAGTGGATCTGACCGGAGCGCTGCAGTGAGGAGAGTGTAGCGAGCGCTCCGGGGAGGAGCGGGGACCCGGAGCGCTCGGCGTAACAGTACCCCCCCCCTTGGGTCTCCCCCTCTTCTTATAGCCTGAGAACCTGAGGAGCAGACTTTTGTCTAGGATATTGTCCTCAGGTTCCCAGGATCTCTCTTCTGGACCACAACCCTCCCAATCCACTAAAAAAAAGGTTTTCCCTCTGACCTTTTTTGATGCCAGAATCTCTTTGACGGAGAAGATGTCCGAGGAGCCGGAAACAGGAGTGGGAGGAACAGATTTGGGAGAGAAACGGTTGATGATGAGTGGTTTAAGAAGAGAAACGTGAAAGGCATTAAGAATACGAAGAGAAGGAGGAAGAATAAGTTTGTAAGAGACAGGATTAATCTGGCACAAAATTTTGAAAGGACCAAGATAGCGTGGTCCCAACTTGTAGCTAGGGACACGGAAGCGGACATATTTAGCGGAGAGCCATACCTTGTCTCCAGGGGAAAAAATGGGAGGAGCTCTTCTTTTCTTATCCGCGAACTTCTTCATGCGTGATGAAGCCTGTAAGAGAGAATTTTGGGTCTCTCTCCATATGATGGAAAGGTCACGAGAAATTTCATCCACAGCGGGCAGACCAGAGGGCAAGGGGGTAGGGAGGGGGGGAAGAGGGTGACGGCCGTACACCACGAAAAATGGGGATTTGGAGGAAGATTCAGAGACTCTGAAGTTATACGAGAATTCGGCCCATGGAAGGAGATCTGCCCAGTCATCCTGGCGGGAGGAAACAAAATGTCGTAAATAATCACCCAAGACCTGGTTAATTCTTTCTACTTGTCCATTGGATTGGGGATGATATGCAGAAGAAAAATTTAATTTAATCTTGAGTTGTTTACAGAGAGCCCTCCAGAATTTAGACACGAATTGGACGCCTCTATCCGAGACGATCTGCGTAGGCAACCCGTGAAGACGAAAAATGTGTACAAAAAATTGTTTAGCCAACTGAGGCGCTGAAGGAAGACCAGGAAGAGGGATGAAATGTGCCATTTTGGAGAATCGATCAACGACCACCCAAATAACAGTGTTGCCACGGGAAGGGGGTAAATCAGTAATAAAATCCATACCAATCAGAGACCAAGGCTGTTCGGGGACAGGCAGGGGATGAAGAAAACCAGCGGGCTTCTGGCGAGGAGTCTTATCCCGGGCACAGATAGTGCAGGCTCGCACAAAGTCCACAACATCCGTCTCCAGAGTCGGCCACCAATAGAAGCGGGAGATGAGTTGCACAGATTTCTTGATGCCCACATGACCTGCGAGATGGGAGGAGTGACCCCATTTGAGGATTCCGAGGCGTTGGCGTGGAGAAACAAAGGTCTTTCCTGGAGGAGTTTGCCTGATGGAGGCTGGAGAAGTGGAAATCAGGCAGTCAGGAGGAATGATGTGTTGCGGAGAGAGTTCAACTTCCGAAGCATCCGAGGAACGAGAGAGAGCATCGGCCCTAATGTTCTTATCGGCAGGCCGAAAGTGAATTTCAAAATTAAATCGGGCAAAGAACAGAGACCACCGGGCCTGGCGAGGATTCAGCCGTTGGGCAGACTGGAGGTAGGAGAGGTTCTTGTGATCGGTGTAAATAATAACTGGAAATCTTGATCCCTCCAGCAGATGCCTCCATTCCTCAAGTGCTAATTTGATGGCTAGAAGCTCTCGATCCCCGATGGAGTAGTTCCTCTCCGCCGGAGAGAAGGTCCTAGAAAAAAAACCACAAGTGACAGCATGCCCGGAAGAATTTTTTTGTAGAAGAACAGCTCCAGCTCCCACTGAGGAGGCATCAACCTCCAATAGGAAGGGTTTGGAAGGGTCAGGTCTGGAGAGCACGGGAGCCGAAGAAAAGGCAGACTTGAGTCGTTTAAAGGCGTCTTCCGCTTGAGGAGGCCAAGACTTGGGATCGGCATTTTTTTTGGTTAAAGCCACGATAGGGGCCACAACGGTAGAAAAATGTGGAATAAATTGCCTGTAATAATTGGCGAACCCCAAAAAGCGTTGGATAGCACGGAGTCCGGAGGGGCGTGGCCAATCTAAGACGGCAGAGAGTTTGTCTGGATCCATTTGTAGTCCCTGGCCAGAGACCAAGTATCCTAGAAAAGGAAGAGATTGGCATTCAAACAGACATTTCTCAATTTTGGCATAGAGTTGATTGTCACGAAGTCTCTGAAGAACCATACGGACATGCTGGCGGTGTTCTTCTAGATTGGCAGAAAAAATCAGGATATCGTCCAGATATACAACAACACAGGAGTATAAAAGATCACGAAAAATTTCATTAACAAAGTCTTGGAAGACGGCAGGGGCGTTGCACAGGCCAAAGGGCATGACCAGATACTCAAAGTGTCCATCTCTAGTGTTAAATGCCGTTTTCCATTCATCCCCCTCTCTGATGCGGATGAGATTATAAGCACCTCTTAAGTCCAGTTTAGTAAAGATGTGGGCACCTTGGAGGCGATCAAAGAGTTCAGAGATGAGGGGTAGGGGGTAGCGGTTCTTAACCGTGATTTTATTAAGACCGCGGTAGTCAATGCAAGGACGTAGGGAGCCATCTTTTTTGGACACAAAGAAAAATCCGGCTCCGGCAGGAGAGGAGGATTTACGGATAAAGCCCTTTTTCAAATTTTCCTGGACGTATTCAGACATGGCAAGAGTCTCTGGGGCGGACAGAGGATAAATTCTGCCCCGGGGTGGAGTAGTGCCCGGGAGGAGGTCGATAGGACAATCATAAGGCCTGTGAGGAGGTAGAGTCTCAGCTTGTTTTTTGCAAAAAACATCCGCAAAGTCCATATAGGCCTTAGGGAGACCGGTTACTGGAGGAACCACAGAGTCACGGCAAGGGTTACTGGGAACCGGTTTTAGACAGTCCTTGGAACAAGAGGGCCCCCAACTCTTGATCTCCCCAGTGGACCAATCCAGGGTTGGGGAATGAAGTTGAAGCCAGGGAAGTCCAAGGAGAATTTCAGAAGTGCAATTGGGGAGGACCAAAAGTTCAATCCTCTCGTGATGAGATCCGATGCTCATTAGAAGGGGCTCCGTGCGGAAACGTATGGTACAGTCCAATCTTTCATTGTTTACACAATTGATGTAAAGGGGTCTGGCGAGACTGGTCACTGGGATGTTGAACCTGTTGACGAGAGAGGCCAAAATAAAATTTCCTGCAGAACCAGAGTCCAAGAAGGCCATAGTAGAGAAGGAGAAGGCAGAGGCAGACATCCGCACAGGCACAGTAAGACGTGGAGAAGCAGAGTAGACATCAAGGACTGTCTCACCTTTGTGCGGAGTCAGCGTACGTCTTTCCAGGCGGGGAGGACGGATAGGACAATCCCTCAGGAAGTGTTCGGTACTAGCACAGTACAGGCAGAGGTTCTCCATGCGGCGTCGTGTCCTCTCTAGAGGTGTCAGGCGAGACCGGTCGACCTGCATAGCCTCCACGGCGGGAGGCACAGGAACGGATTGCAGGGGACCAGAGGAGAGAGGAGCCGAGGAGAAGAAACGCCTCGTGCGAACAGAGTCCATATCTTGGCGGAGCTCCTGACGCCTTTCGGAAAAACGCATGTCAATGCGAGTGGCTAGGTGAATGAGTTCATGTAGATTAGCAGGGATTTCTCGTGCGGCCAGAACATCTTTAATGTTGCTGGATAGGCCTTTTTTAAAGGTCGCGCAGAGGGCCTCATTATTCCAGGATAATTCTGAAGCAAGAGTACGGAATTGTACGGCATACTCGCCAACGGAAGAATTACCCTGGACCAGGTTCAACAGGGCAGTCTCAGCAGAAGAGGCTCGGGCAGGTTCCTCAAAGACACTTCGGATTTCCGAGAAGAAGGAGTGTACAGAGGCAGTGACGGGGTCATTGCGGTCCCAGAGCGGTGTGGCCCAAGACAGGGCTTTTCCAGACAGAAGGCTGACTACGAAAGCCACCTTAGACCTTTCAGTGGGAAACTGGTCCGACATCATCTCCAGATGCAGGGAACATTGGGAAAGAAAGCCACGGCAAAACTTAGAGTCCCCATCAAATTTATCCGGCAAGGATAGGCGTAGACCAGGAGCGGCCACTCGCTGCGGAGGAGGTGCAGGAGCTGGCGGAGGAGATGATTGCTGAAGCTGTGGTAGTAACTGCTGTAGCATAACGGTCAGTTGAGACAGCTGTTGGCCTTGTTGCGCTATCTGTTGTGACTGCTGGGCGACCACCGTGGTGAGGTCAGCGACAACTGGCAGAGGAACTTCAGCGGGATCCATGGCCGGATCTACTGTCACGATGCCGGCTGGCAGGTAGTGGATCCTCTGTGCCGGAGAGGGATTGGCGTGGACCGTGCTAGTGGATCGGTTCTAAGTCACTACTGGTTTTCACCAGAGCCCGCCGCAAAGCGGGATGGTCTTGCTGCGGCGGTAGTGACCAGGTCGTATCCACTAGCAACGGCTCACCTCTCTGGCTGCTGAAGATAGGCGCGGTACAAGGGAGTAGACAGAAGCAAGGTCGGACGTAGCAGAAGGTCGGGGCAGGCAGCAAGGATCGTAGTCAGGGGCAACGGCAGGAGGTCTGGAACACAGGCTAGGAACACACAAGGAAACGCTTTCACTGGCACGATGGCAACAAGATCCGGCAAGGAAGTGCAAGGGAAGTGAGGTGATATAGGGAAGTGCACAGGTGATCAGACTAATTGGAACCACTGCGCCAATCAGCGGCGCAGTGGCCCTTTAAATCGCAAAGACCCGGCGCGCGCGCGCCCTAAGGAGCGGGGCCGCGCGCGCCGGGACAGGACCGACGGAGAGCGAGTCAGGTACGGGAGCCGGGGTGCGCATCGCGAGCGGGCGCTACCCGCATCGCGAATCGCATCCCGGCTGGAGGCAGTATCGCAGCGCCCCGGGTCAGTGGATCTGACCGGAGCGCTGCAGTGAGGAGAGTGTAGCGAGCGCTCCGGGGAGGAGCGGGGACCCGGAGCGCTCGGCGTAACAGCCCTATTATTTACTGTAAAATACATTTGTAAATGGGGTCAAAGATGTGTGGTTGCCTTATAGAGGAATTTTTTTCCAAAATGCAAGAAAATAAAACAATAAAGAGGACTCATCTTCCTTTCGCTCCCCCAATTTCCTGGTATATCGCGCCGTTCCTCTGCCGCCATCTTCTTTGTGGTTTCATTCATTATTACTGTTGTCAGTTGTAGTTTATTTTGTGGAGCATTGTGGGGGTTTTCCGTCTTTAACGGAAGGATACCAACAATTTTGTCCATGTCTGTGGACTTAAATATATATATACACTGCTCAAAAAAATAAAGGGAACACTTAAACAACACAATGTAACTCCAAGTCAATGACACTTCTGTGAAATCACACTGTCCACTCAGGAAGCAACACCGATTGACAATCAATTTCACATGCTGTTGTGCAAATGGAACAGACAACAGGTGGAAATTATAGGCAATTAGCAAGACACCCCCAATAAAGGAGTGGTTTTGCAGTTGGTGACCACAGACCACTTCTCAGTTCCTATGCTTTCTGGCTGATGTTTTGGTCCCTTTTGCATGCTGGCAGTGCTTTCACTCTAGTGGTAGCATGAGACGGAGTCTACAACCCACACAAGTGGCTCAGGTTGTGCAGCATCCAGGATGGCACATCAATGCGAGTTGCGGCAAAAAGGTTTGTTGTGCCTGTCAGCATAGTGTCCAGAGAATGGAGGTGCTACCAGGAGACAAGCCAGTACATCAGGAGATGTGGAGGAGGCAGTAGGAGGGCAACAACCCAGCAGTAGGGCCGCTACCTCCGCCTTTGTGTAAGGAGGAGCAAGGGGAGCACTGCCAGAGCCCTGCAAAATGACCTCCAGCAGGTGGGGGTTGTGCTTACAGCCCAACATCGTGCAGGATGTTTGGCCTTTGCCAGAGAACACCAAGATTGGAAAATTCGCCACTGGCAACCTGTGCTCTTCCCAGATGAAAGCAGGTTCATACTGAGCACATGTGAATGGCGTGACAGAGTCTGGAGATGCTGTGGAGAACGTTCTGCTGTCTGCAACATCCTCCAGCATGACCGGTTTGGCGGTGGGTCACTAATGGTGTTGGGTGGCATTTCTTTGGGGGGGCCACACAGCCCTCCATATGCTTGCCACAGGTAGCCTGGCTTCCATTAGGTAACAAGATGAGATCCTCAGACCCCTTATGAGACCATATGCTGGTGCGATTAGCCCTGAGTTCCTCCTAATGTAAGACAATGCTAGACCTCATGTGACTGGAGTGGGTCAGCAGTTCCTGCAAGAGGAAGGTATTGATGCTATGGACTGGCCCGCCCGTTCCCCAGACCTGAATCCGATTGAGCACATCTGGGACATCATGTCTAGCTCCATCCACCAATGCCACGTTGCACCACAGACTGTCCAGGAGTTGGCGGATACTATAGTCCAGGTCTGGGAGGACATCCCTCAGGAGATCATCTGCCACCTCATCAGGAGCATGCCCAGGCATTGTAGGGAGGTCATATGGGCACGTGGAGGCCACACACACTACTGATCCTCATTTTGACTTGTTTTAAGGACTGTACATCAATCTTGGATCAGCCTGTAGTGTGGTTTTCCACTTTGATTTTGAGTGTGACTCCATATTCAGCCCTCCATGGGTTGATAAATTTGATTTCCATTGATAATTTTTGTGTGATTTTGTTGTCAACACATTCAACTATGTATAGACAAAAGTATTTCATATGATTAGTTCATTTATTCAGATCTAGGATGTGTTATCTTAGCGTTCCCTTAATTTTTTTGAGCAGTGTATAAGTAGCCTCTTGACCTTTCTGTTTTGAAATGATATTGCAATAAGTCAGAATTGACAAAACTCAGTTTTCTAGAGACCATGAAGAATTTACATAATTTATTCTGTTATAGTTAATGGTACAGTTATAGCCTGGCAAATAAGCAAGAGGCATTGCATTTACATTGTAGAAGTGCTAGCATTATGAAGTGTTTTAGAGAACTTAGATAAACATTTGTGAGTAATTGCTGTATTACAGAACTTCCATTTTCCTTGATTTTGTAGCAATACCATTTTTTTTTTATAAACAGTCAATTACCTTGTCAAAAATGATGATTTAAATATATCAGGGATATAAACTATGGTTTTCTACCAACTTCCAATGCAAATGAATATGCTTTTCTTGTGTGCTGGAAATCAAACAATTATTTTGTGTTACTATTCCTCTTCCTGCCACCGATCCCTATCATCTGATATTTGTCAGCTTAACCATTTAACCAATCAACCAACATTATCATTTACATGAAGTGGTTGCTTAATACTTGATCCCTAATGATTACTGACTCTGCATGTCCACCCTATGATTTCCTGCAAGGTAAACCTAATCCAGATTAAAATCAAGACTATATAAAGTGGCTGACATCATTCTGTCCTGATTACAGATCTAGATTTAGTCTTAAATATCAGAAAATTGATATGACATTTCGGTTGTTTATATTTTGTTTTAAACAGACTGTGGCAGAAATCGAATAAATTATACTACTGTTTCTGGCATTGATGTATATCATATTGTTAAGGGTATCTTCTAATGCGAGAGGCGGTTAACTCTTGGCAAGTAAATTGAATTTTTGTCCTCAAATAGCTCACACTCTATTTTAGTGGCTGCCTTATAACAATGTTTGGTATCAATACAACATAGATTTTTAACCCCTTAAGGACCGGGCGTTTTTCCGTTTTTGCTCTTTCGTTTTCCTCCTTACCTTTAAAAAATCATAACTCTTGAAATTTTGCACCTAAAAATTTTTTAGGGCGCTATGAGGGTTCATTTTTTGCACCGTGATCTGAAGTTTTTGTCGGTACCATTTTTGCATTGATCTGACTTTTTGATCAATGAAATTTTTTTGCGCGTACACCATTGACCATGCGGTTTAATTAGTGGTATATTTTTTTTAATTCGGACATTTCCGCATTACCACATATGTTTATTTTTGTTTTTATTTACACTGTTTTTATATTTTTATTATTGGAAATGCCGGGTGATTCAAACTTTTATTTGGGAAGGGATAATTCAAAGGGTTAATGATTTTTTTACACTTTTCTTTTGCAATATTACAGCCCCCATAGGGGGCTATAACATTGCATTTACTGATCTTTAACACTGTTCAATGCATCTCCATAGAGATCAGTGATCAGTGTTTTCGGCGATTGATTGCTCAAGCCTGGATCTCAGGCTTGAAGCATTCAATCGGCGATCGAACTGCAGGCGATCCCGAACAGCTCCCTGAGCTAGCCGGGCACTTTTACTTTCACTTTCAGCCACGTGGCTCAGCTTTGAGCGTGCGGCTAAAGGGTTAATAGCGCGCGGCACCGTGATCAGTGCTGCGCGCTATTAGAGGCGGGTCCCGGCTTCACTATGACGTCGGGCCTGCCGTGATATGATGCGGGGTCACCGTGGGACCCCACGTTATATCACGGGAGCGGGACCAAGGACGTACTCATACGTCCTTGGTCCTTAAGGGGTTAATACACAAAACAACACTTTATAGTTCTTTTGCTAAATCCCATATTGAACGACCTTGTACAGTATGTTTACCTTGTAAAAAGGGGAACATGTCACTCCAACTTTACATTTATCAATTGATAGACAGCCATGGTCTAGTTTATCCAAAACATATTATGCAATTGTTTATTTTAACATACTTTTTTGATTAACCCCTTAACGACGCAGGACGTATATTTACGTCCTGCGCCGACTATCGCGATATGAAGCGGGGTCGCGCTGAGACCCCGTATCACATCGCGTCGGTCCCGGTGCTCATCAACGGCCGGGAACCGCGGCTAATACCACACATCGCCGATCGCGGCAATGTGCGGTATTAACCCTTTAGAAGCGGTGAGTCAAAGCTGACCGCTGCTTCTAAAGTGAAAGTATCCCGGCTGCTCAGTCGGGGTGTTCGGGACCGCCGCGGTGAAATCGCCCTTAGCTGCCTCCTCGGTGTCCGATCAACGAATGACTGCTCTGTGCCTGAGATCCAGGTAGGAGCAGTCAAGCGCCGATAACACTGATCACAGACGTGTTAATACACGCCTGTGATCTGTGTAAAAGATCAGTGTGTGTAGTGTTATAGGTCCCTATTGGACCTATAACACTGCAAAAAAAAAGTTAAAAAAAGTGTTAATAAAGGTCATTTAAACCCTTCCCTAATAAAAGTTTGAATCACCCCCCTTTTCCCATAAAAAAATAAAACGGCACGTGCATAAATGTCCAAACTATAAAAATATATCATTAATTAAACCGCACGGTCAATGGCGTACGCGCAAAAAAATTCCAAAGTCCAAAAAAGCGTATTTTTGGTCACTTTTTATATTAAAAAATGAATAAAAAGTAATCAAAATGTCAGATCAAAACAAAAATCGTACCGATAAAAACTGATCCTCATACCGCCCTGTACGTGGAAAAATAAAAAAGTTATAGGGGTCAGAAGATGACATTTTTAAACATATAAATTTTCCTGCATGTAGTTATGATTTTTTCCAGAAGTACAACAAAATCAAGCCAATATAATTAAGTAGGGTATCATTTTAATCGTATGGACCTACAGAATAATGATAACGTGTAATTTTTACAGAAATATGCACTGCGTAGAAACGGAAGCCCCCAATAGTTACAAAAATGGCGTTTTTTCTTCGATTTTGTCGCACAATGATTTTTTTTTCCATTTCGCCGTGAATTTTTGGGTAAAATGACTAATGTAACTGCAAAGTAGAATTGGTGATGCAAAAAATAAGCCATAATATGGATTTTTAGGTGGAAAATTGAAAAGGTTATGATTTTTAAAAGGTAAGGAGGAAAAAACGAAAATGCAAAAACTGAAAAACCCTGAGTCCTTAAGGGGTTAAACAGTATTTGTCTAGAACAGCAGCAGGTGATTACTTACGGCTGTCCTTTCACAGTATGTAGGCCCTTGACAGATTAACAGGTACTAGATGGTACAATACTTGGATGTACGTATGCGGTATGCACTGATGAGGGCAGTAATATGCCTAACTATACGCAGAAAAAACACTGTATTTTTGTAAAACACCAGCCGGTGAATACTATTGTTTGGACTTTGACGGTATGGAGCACCTTGACAGCTTAACAGGTACTAAATGGTACAATACTTGGATGTACCTATGCGGTATGCACTGGTGAGGGCAGTAATATGCGTAACTATACGCAGAAAAAAAATCGGTATTTTTGTAAAACACCAGCTGGTGAATACTATTGTTTGGACTTTGACGGTTTGGAGCACCTTAACAGATTAACAGGTACTAAATGGTACAATACTTGGATGTACCTATGCGGTATGCACTGATGAGGGCAGTAATGTGCATAACTATACGCAGAAAAAACTCTGTATATGCAGAAAAAACTATTTAAAAAAAAATACTATGGTGAATACTATTGTTTGGACATGCCCAGTATGTAGCCCCTTGACAGATTAACAGGTACAAAATGGTACAAATGCACTACAGTCCACTGAACAATCACGTATTTCTGAACAGCAGCAGGACCCAACAGTGCAGCACCACAAAAAAAAATAATCCAGGGATTAAACCCTAAATTGCACTCTGTCACACAATTCTGAGCAGCAGAAGATTTGTGGAGCAAAAAAAATTGACTCAATTGGGCTGAAAAATGAGGAGATAAGATGCTTCAGAAAGTTCAGGCAGCTTGGAGATCTGTATGAGGCAGCTGACAGCTATCTGCCCCTCTCTGCTGCAATGCTCAATAACGTGAATAGGAGGTGTAGCTATCAATGATCCTTCTCAGTGTAACAGCACAGCACTCTGCACTCCTGCCTTTCCCTAATGCTGATGTGACCAGCACTGACTAGCAGTTGCAGTGTAACGCTGTGGTATGAGCTATTCACACACACGCAGTCCCGTCCTCTCCATCTGAGTGCATAGATGAAATGAAGAGAGACAAGATGGCTGCCGATTATATAGGGCTGTGACATCACAGGGGTCAGTGAACACTGATAGGCTGCATCTCACATGTGATTCAGGGTCAGCCCGCCTACCTTAATTCCCGCCACTGTTTCCCGCCCTCCCATAATCCTCTTCCCCATGTACTCACATGTGGATCCACCATCTTAGGTCTCCAATAGCCAGGAACGCTGTAAAATGGAGTTTAATGAAGCGATATTCGCATTCGTTGTGAATCGAATTTTTCATGAAATTCGTAACGAATTCGGGTTCGTCAACTTCGATTCGTTCATCTCTAATGTTCACCTTAGACCATAGGCAGAATGCAAAGCTGGGTTGGTTGATAAGAAATTATAGCTGTTTCAACAATAAGAATAGGTCAGATTCTGGAGATATTTTAACGTGCAGGTAAAAAGATAATGAGAGACATTGAATATAGGAAGTCAAAGACATATCTAGCATTAGTCTAGCATGACCACAAGACAGAGAATGGGAAGGAGAAGTCAGAGAGGAACGAAGAAAATTTAGGAGAGAGCAGAGTCCTTCAGGCCAATAAAATGGTCCTTACTGAGGAGAAATTTGGAGATCTACAGTACAAAAAGCTTTACAGAGATCGGGGGGGCTAACAAAGTGTAACTGCCTTGAGATTAAATGGGCACTGTCAGATTCAAAAACTTTTTATGTTTTAATTCCTAAGAAAATGTTATTTCCCTTTTATAGAAATCATTGCTTTTGAAATCATGGCTTTGTCCAAGCTGAAGCACAGGCATGGACAAAGTCCAGTAAGTGAGGGTGGGCTAGCACTCCTCTGTGCTCTCTCCTGACTAATAGTACTTTTCTGTGCTCTCTCCTGTCTGATAGGACTCCTCTGTGCTCTCTCCTGTCTGATAGGACTCCTCTGTGCTCTCTCCTGTCTGACAGGACTCCTCTGTGCTCTCTCCTTTCTGATAGAACTCCTCTGTGCTCTCTCCTGCCTGATAGTACGCCTCTGTGCTCTCTCCTGTCTGACAGTACTCCTCTGTGCTATCTCCTGTCTGATAGCACTCCTCTGTGCTCTCTCCTATCTGATAGGACTCCTCTGTGCTCTCTCCTGTCTGATAGGGCTCCTCTGTCCTCTCTCCTGTCTGATAGGACTCCTCTGTGCTCTCTGCTGTCTGATAATACTCCTCTGGGCTCTCTCCTGTCTGATAGGACTCCTCTGTGCTCTCTCCTGTCTGATAGCACTCCCCTGTGCTTTCTCCTATCTGATATGACTCCTCTGTGCTCTCTCCTGTCTGATAGTACTCCTCTGTGCTCTCTTCTGTGCTCTCTCCTGTCTGATAGTACTCATCTGTGCCCTCTCCTGTCTGACAGCACTGTTCTGTGCTCTCACCTGTCCTATCTGGATTTTGCTGCAGGAAGCCCTCATGTTGATATCTGGATTTTTGCTGCAGGGAGCCCTCAGGTTGATATCCCCAGGTTAGTTAGTCTCTGAGATATCCGGGCGCAGAATAGGTCTGAGCAAGCAGAGTTCAGCCTAAGTGGGAACAGACAGAAGGGCAGTTTTGTGCCAAAACATTAGTGGAGAAGTGTGCTTAGGAGGACAAGGTTGGTGGCAGTTATGAGGACGCTGTAGGAAATACCAGAAAAAGATCTGATTGCCACATGTAATAGCAGACATTCTGAATGTGTTCATTTGATATTTCTGCACATGGTTGGAAGATAAGAAGTAGGAAGGACAAATTTTGTATAAGACCCATTTTTTTGCCACTCCTATAGGAAATTCAGTTTTAAAGCTGTTTCTATCATCCACAAAATTACAAATGTTGAATACAATAGAGAAGATCAATGTGGTTTCTTAAGATGGAAGTTTGACAGAAAAATGTTTATAATAGCTAAGTGAAAAAATGAAATGTTCTTTTATATCACTGGAAAAATTACAACATATTGTAAATCTTCCCTGAGCGATGAAAGGCATTTTTTGATCAGCAGAAGTGCCTGGAACCAGCTCCCTACATGGCCAAATTTCCAGTCCGAAATATTGGGCAGAGTATCACTTTAGACATTCAATGTTATAGGGAGCTGTTCAAAGTGTTAACCAAGCCCAAAATATACTGAATTCCAGTGAATGGATTATGGCGGACTCTAGCCTTGGGTGTCTGGTATGTGTAGGTTGTTATAAAATTGTCTTAACGATACATATTTCCATCTACAGTGTGTCTTATGTGTCAGACAGAGCCAAATAGGTTCCTTACAATAAATGTTTAGTCTATTGAACTGCATTGCTGCATATCTTTATCCCATGTTATACCTAGCCCTGATTATGAGCACTTTACATTACATATAGTATGTTTAGAATCTGATTAACTATGTCAGTGGTGCCGCCTGGATCATTAACAGTGGGGCTTAGTCATTCCACCCCAGGAATACATATTTCAGAGGCATTTATGTGCCCTACATGGGCTTCAATTAGCACCGCTGGAAAGCTAACTGCTACTAGCGGCATGGCAGTGATTACATTATGCTTATGTTTTTCCAATAAGTACAATATCCAAATTTAGAAACATGTCACATTTTCACCAAACATAGGCCATGTGCCAAATTGTATAATGCTTTCCATCTCTGCCTAGAGGGATTTAATTACCTTGATTATATAAGACACCGAGGCCAAGCATCAAGCCATTGAATTATCATAAGTCAACTTAAACACAATCCATCTTAGCAGAACCAACAGCGAGGAGGAGCCCCGATTTCAGTCTTTGCGATTATTTACTTCGTAGCACCAGGTGTTTACATCAAAGCCACACTCTTTTAACCGCCCTCTTGTTCTCCTGTTGTCTTGTTTTACACCGACATACTTTTCAGTACGAGATGTCAAGAATCGTTTGAGTGAAGAAAGAATGCCGCAAGCTTTCCAACCCTTCCAGGTGATCTCATATTTCTTGCTGTTTTAAACTTTTGCTGAAACATACATAGGGATTTATCCTTCTAGGTGAATGTGATGTGGCTTTGAGACAAGCAATTTTTTCCATATGCATTATAAAAGGAGAGTCAAAATCTCTTTAACATCTGGTGCTACAACTTCATCACAGTCTCCTATGTAACCAATAGTGTTGAGCACGAATATTCGTAATGCAAATTTTTATAGCGAATATCGTCACTTTGTGATTTCGCAAATATTTAGAATATAGTGCTATTTTTTTAGTTTTTTTTTTCACATGCACATTTTTAGGCGAATTTTCCAAGCAAATTTTCGTTTTTTTTTTTCAAATGCTAATTTTTATGCAAATTTTTCATGCAAATTTTCGCATGGAAAAAAAGTGAATGAACATAGCAAATATGCAAATTTCGTGAACATAGGACGAATAATCGCCAATATATTCCCAAATTATAGCAAATTCGAATATGGCCACTGCTGCTTATCACTTGTAACCAATTGTAAAGCAATTCTTTCGAAATACTGGGTTGTGCTACGGGTAAAGGTACACAGCCTCATGAACACATATTATTTATCAATATAACATCTGAGCTGAATATAAGAGAGGTACAGAGGCGTGTAATCTGGCATCTGAGCTGTACAGACCAATAGTACAGTAGCACTCTTTGGTGAATACAGTATCAGCCTATGCTATGGTTCCGTACAGAGGCATACCGAGGTTTCTAGATTTATTTATACCTATTACAGAGGTATTCCTATCACAGATATACACTCCCCCAGAGATAAAGCTTCACCATGCTGTATCCAAAAGACACGCTGTGCCATATATATGTGTCCCCCAAATTAGAAACCGATCCTGTAAAATACTCCAGCAATGATAAAGCATAAAGACACTAACTTCTGGTTTTGCTGTCCAGCTGTGAGCTCTGAGAGGGTGGCCCGGCAATAAACCTACCTCTAGCTATTTAGATTTTATTATGGTTTATGGATACATTTGCCTAAATGAAGCAACTAAAATTAAAACAGCCATTTACAATCCTGGCTATATTCAGTCAATAAACAGTAGTTTTATATTACATACTAAACTGCTTTTAGTTATAAAAGGAACAATTCTAAACCACTTTAAATAGCAAAATCTGTTCATGCAAGTTTTGGGAGAATGTTTCCTTTTCCAATTTTTGGCCGCGAAAATTGGAATGGAGGACAGACATCCTTTGAAATGCATATGAAGCTGGCCATACACGTAAAATAGCTGTTGGCCAAATACCGTCCTCTCCCCCCCAGCCTCCCCATAAACATACACATTCACTGAGTGCTTATGTTTATTCATAGGGCAGACTCCTGGCAGTGTTTTATCTACCAGAAGGACAAAGTATTGGGCATTTTCCTCCATGTCTAATGTTGGCAGACAATCAGGCTTCCCTCAACACACTATTGTACTGGCGGATCCCACCAATAGTTAATGTATATGGGCAGCTTGAGAGGATACTTACATGAGCAATTTTTAACACAGAGTTTTTGCCATTATTTGTGTAATCTCCCACTATTTTTGCTAAAATTTTCTAAGAAAATATACATATACCCTAATAAGGCTCTTTTTTTACTTAAATAAATATAGAAAATATTAGTCAAATAGTTTTCCCCTTCTGAAAATCATAACACTTTCAATTTTGCGCCTACAGACCCATATAAGGGCTTGTATTTTGCATCACCAATCGTACTTTATAATGATCACTTATTTTATAACATAATCTGCGGCAAAACAAATATAAACGTATTTGTGTGGTGAAATGAAAATAAAAACACAACATTTTGAATTTTTTGGGTCTTGCACTTTTCGGTAGAAATTACACTTTATCTTTATTCTGTAGGTCTGCTGCAGTCTGATAGGACAGAAGTGCTATGATTTCTATAAAAAGGAAATAACATTTTCATACAAAATATATTAGAAAGTTAATGTTTGCCAATATGTACACCATAAAAAAAGTTTTTGAATCTGACAGTATCTATTTAACCCTTTAAGGACGAAGCCAATTTTCACCTTAAAGCGTACCTGTCAGATCCAACAAAAAACATTTTTTTAAATATATCATGTACATATAATTATTATTATTTTTTTTTTATTACACTTACATACTTTCTGCTCACATCTCCCCTAGCATTAGCAAAACTACAACTCCCAGCTTGTCCTCACTGACACAAGCTGACAGTAGGAGGATTTTTCCTCCAGCTGTGAGCCCTACGCTCACAGCTGTCAATCAAGGAAGTGTATCCATGACATAAGTGATGACACATGGACACAACAGGACTAGTATGTGTCCAAGCAGGCAGGGGGGGGGGGCAATTGTTTGACTGGCTTTTTCAGTATGAAATACTGAAAATCTTCTAATGAAAGCAATTGCAAAACCTATTGGTTTTGCATGCTTTACAACATATCAAAAGTTTTTTGTATTTAAAGGGGTACTCCGCCCCTAGACATCTTATCCCCTATCCAAAGGATAGGGGATAAGATGTCAGATCGCCACGGTCCCGCTGCTGGGGAGCCCTGGATCCCCGCTGCGGGCACCCCGCTCGCATTACAGCACAGAGCGAGTTCGCTCTGTGCGTAATGACGGGCGATACGGGGGACGGAGCAGCGTGACACCATGGCTCCGCCCCTCGTGACATCACGGCCCATCCCCTTAATGCAAGTCTATGGGAGGGGGAGTGATGACCGCTGCGCCCCCTCCCATAGACTTTTATTGAAAGGGGCGGGCCGTAACATCATGAGGGGCGGAGCCGTGACGTAACGATGCTCCAGCCCCTGTACTGCCCGTCATTACGTGCAGAGGGAACTCGCTCTGTGCTGTAATGATTGCGCGGTGCCGCAGCGGGGATCCCAGGGCTCCCCAGCAGCGGGACTGCGGTGATCTGACATCTTATCCCCTATCCTTTGGATAGGGGACAAGATGTCTAGGGGCTGAGTACCAGACCAATTTTTGTTTTTGCACTTTTGATTTCATTTTTGCACATACAGACCCATATGAGGGCTAGTTTTTGCATCGCCAGTTGTACTTTGTAATGACATCACTTAATTTATAAAATAATCTGCGGCGAAACAAAAAATAACTTATTTGTGGGGTGAAATAAAAAAAAACACACCATTTTGTAACTTTTGGGAGCTTCTGTTTCTATGCAGTGCACTTTTGGACAAAAATTACACCTTATCTTTATTCTGTAGGTCCCTACAGTTACAAGGATACCCAATTTATGTTGGTTTTATTTTATTTTACTACTTTAAAAAAATTATAGCTACATGCACCAAAATTTGTGTTTTTAAAATTGTCATCTTCTGACCCTATAACTTTTTTTTATGTTTCTGCATTTTATTTTCTGCTGACACCTCTGTCTATGTCACTATTTGTCCGTTATACAAGCAAATCCCCATAGAAAACCTCTCCTGCTCTGGACAGTTCCTATTACGGTCAGAGGTGTCAGCAGAGAGCACTGTGGTCAGACTGAAAAGAACTCCAGAAAGTAATACTATTTCCTGTAGAGCATGCAGCAGCAGATAAGTACAGGAAGGATAATGATTTTTAAATAGAAGTAATTTACTAATCTGTTAAACTTTGTTGCACCAGTTGATTTAAAAAAAAAAAAAATTTCCACCGGAGTACCCCAGCAACCCTTTAACTCCTTGGGGACGAAGGGCGTATGCATACGCCCTCGCGTCCCATCACTTAAGGACGGAGGGCGTATCCAGGGCGGTGATCGGACCGGGATGCCTGCTGATATCTATCAGCAGGCATTCCGTGGCAATGCCTAGGGGGGTCCTGAGACCCCCCCATATCGGCGATCGCAGCAAATCGCAGGTCAATTCAGACCTGCGATTTGCCGCGATCCGGGCAAATCGGGTCACTGGTGACCCGATCTCCCGGAAAATAAGACTGATTGGAGCTGTCAGAGCCAGCTTCGACCAGCCTAAAGGATAGGAGCGAGGTGGCAGTGTTGCCACCCCCTCCTATCCCCTGCCATTGGTCGGTCAGGCTGACCACCAATGGCAGGAGGGGGACGGGGGGTTAGAGTTCATTTCCCCCCGCTCTGCGCACCGATCGAAGTCGGTACAGAGCGGGGGGAACATGGGCGGCGAGGGGGGAGAGGGGAGACATGGCCCGGCTTACCCGGACCTGCGGAGGCGGCGGCATCCCAGGCAGCGGCGTCATCATCTGAGCGGCGACCGGAAAGTGCGTCGGAGAAGGCTGCAGTGAAGATCGCGATAAGTGATCTTCACTGTGGCCTTCTAAAAGCTGCAAAACTACAACTCCCAGCATGCCCACACAGCCAAAGGCTGTCTGGGCATGCTGGGAGTTGTAGTTTTGCAACATCTGGAGGGTCACAGTTTGGAGACCACTGTGTAGTGGTCTCTAAACTGTGGTCCTCCAGATGTTGCAAAACTACAACTCCCAGCATGCACTGACTGTCTGGGCATGCTGGAAGTTGTACTTTTGCAACATCTGAAGTGGCACAGTTTGGAGACCACTATATGGTGGTCTCCAAATTGTAGCCCTCCAGATGTTGCAAAACTACAACTCCCAGCATGCCCAGACAGTCAGGGATGCTGGGAGTGTAGTTCTGCAATATCTGGCCCTTCAGATGTTGCAGAACTACAGCTCCCAGCATGCCTGGACAGTCTGGGCATGCTTGGAGTTGAAGTTTTGCAACATCTGGAGGGCTACAGTTTGGAGGCCACTGTTCTTCCCCAGTTGTTGCATAACTACAACTCCTAGCATGCCCAAACTGTCCAGGCATGCTGGGAGTTGTAGTTCTGCAACATCTGAAGGGCCAGATATTGCAGAACTACACGTCCAGCATCCCTGACTGTACGGGCATGCTGGGAATTGTAGTTTTGCAACAGCAGTAGGCACACTGGTTGGGAAACACTGAGCTAGAGTCTGTTTCCTAACTAAGTGATTCCAACCCGTGTGCCTCCAGCTGTTGCAAAACTACAACTCCCAGAGTGCACTGACAGACCGTACATGCTGGGAGTTGTAGTCTTGCAACAGCTGGAGGCACATGGGTTGGAATCACTGAGCTAGAGTCTGTCTTCTAACTCAGTGGTTCCCCACCAGTGTGCCTACAGCTGTTGTAAAACTACAACTCCCAGCATGTACGGTCTGTCAGTGCATTCTGGGAGTTGTCATTTTGCCGCAGCTGAAGGTTTGGGCGGCCTCCCCCCCCCCCCCCTTGGGGCGTCCCCCCCCCCCCCATGTGAATGTACAGGGTACATTCACACGGGCGGGTTTACAGTGGGTTTCCTTCAAGGAAACTCACTGTGAACCCCTGCCTGTGTGAATGTACCCTAAAAACACTACACTACACTAAGAAATAATAAAAAGTTAAACACTACACATACACCCCCTTACATGTCGCCCCCCCCCCCCCCCCAATAAAAATGAAAAACGTCTCATACGGCAGTGTTTCCTAAACGGCGCCTCCAGCTGTGGCAAAACCACAACTCCCAGTGTTGCCGGACAGCCATAGACTGTCCTGGCAGGCTGGGAGTCTTGCAACAGCTGGAGACACCCTGTGGGAGACACTGCTGTAGGGTTTTGGTGGAGACAAGTCCCCTCCTTGTAACCGGGTCCGCCCCTACTGCAAATTCCTTATTCAGGCCTCAAATGCGCATGGAGCTCTCTTACTTCAGAGCCCTGTCGTATTTCAAGGCAACAGTTTAGGGCCACATATGGGGTATCTCCGTACTCGGGAGAAATTGCGTTACAAATTTTGGGGGGATTTTTCTCCCATTACCTTTTGTAGAAATGGTAAGTTTGGGGAAAAAACCTGCACTTTAGTGAAAACATTTTTTTTTTCATTTACACTTCCGAATTTAACGAAAAGTCGTCAAACACCTGTGGGGTGTTAAGGCTCACCGGACCCCTTGTTACGTGCCTTGAGGGGTGTAGTTTCCAAAATAGTATGCCATGTGTGTTTTTTTTTGCTGTTCTGGCACCGTAGGGGCTTCCTAAATGCGACATGCGCCCAAAAACCATTTCAGCAAAACTCACTCTCCAAAATCCTATTGTCGCTCCTTCCCTTCTGAGCCCGCCGAACACTTGACATACACATATGAGATATTTCCATACTCAAGAGAAATTGGGTTACACATTTTTGGAGGCTTTTTCTCCTTTTACCCCTTGTAAAATTTCAAAAACTGGGTCTACAAGAACATGCGAGAGTAAAAAATTAAGATTTTGAATTTTCTCCTTCACTTTCCTGCTACTCCTGTGAAACACCTAAAGGGTTAACAAACTTACTGAATGTCATTTTGAATACTTTGAGGGGTGATGTTTTTATAATGGGGTAATTTATGGGGTATTTCTAATATGAAGGCCCTTCAAATCCACTTCAAAACTGAACTGGACCCTAAAAAATTCCGATTTTGAAAATTTTGTGAAAAATTGGAAAATTGCTTCTGAACTTTTAAGCCCTCTGATGTTTTCCAAAAGTAAAAACATGTCAACTTTATGATGCAAACATAAAGTAGACATATAGTATATGTGAATCAAAATATTATTTATTTAGAATGTTTATTTTCCTTACAAGCAGAGAGCTTCAAAGTTAGAAAAATGCAAAATTTTCAATTTTTTCATCAAATTTTGGAATTTTTCACCAAGAAATGATGCAAGTATCGACAAAAATCTACCAATAACATAAAGAAGAATATGTCACGAAAAAACAATCTCGGAATCAGAATGAAAAGTAAAAGCATCCCAGAGTTATTAATGCTTAAAGTGACAGTGGTCAGAATTGCAAAAAATGCTCCCGTCCTTAGGGTTATAATGGGCTCCGTCCCCAAGGAGTTAAATTTGATGGACATGTGTCATCAACTGGCTCCGGAAAGTTAAACAGATTTGTAAATTACTTCTATTAAAAAATCTTAATCCTTCCAATAGTTATTAGCAACAACTCAACTTCAGAAGCTAATAACTATTGGAAGGATTAATATTTTTTAATAGAAGTAATATACAAATCTGTTTAACTTTCCGGAGCCAGTTGGTATATAGAAAAAAGTTTTGGCCTGGAATACCCCTTTAACTGAAATAACCTGGTCTACCTGTGAATGATAATGTGACATTTTAGTAGCAATCTGTTGGCACAACATGCTGTGATACGGCATGTCTAAATCTTCACGCTTTTCCCCCTAGATGACATATTTGTTGTGTTTATATATATATATATATATATATATATATATATATATATACACACACACAGTGGGGCAAAAAAGTATTTAGTCAGTCATTTCTTGTGCAACTTCTCCCACTTAAAAAGATGAGAGAGAGGCCTGTAATTTGCATCATAGGTATACCTCAACTATGAGAGACATAATGAGAAAAAAAAAAAATCCAGAAAATCACATTGCCTGATTTTTAAAGAATTTATTTGCAAATTATGGTGGAAAATAAGTATTTGATCAATAACAAAAGTTCATCTCAATACTTTGTTATGTACCCTTTGTTGGCAATGACAGAGGTCAAACGTTTTCTGTAAGTCTTCACAAGGTTTTCACACACTGTTGCTGGTATTTTGGCCCATTCTTTCATGCAGATCTCCTCTAGAGCAGTGATGTTTTGGGGCTGTTGCTGGACAACATGGACTTTCAACTCCCTCTGAAGGTTTTATATGAGGTTGAGATCTGGAGACTGGCTAGGCCACTACAGGACCTTGAAATGCTTCTTATAAAGCCACTCCTTCATTGCCCACTCGGTGTGTTTTGGGTTATTGTCATGCTGAAAGACCCAACCATGTTTCACCTTTAATGCCCTTGCAGATGTAAGGAGGTTTTCACTCAAAATCTCACAATACATGGCCTCATTCATTCTTTCCTTTTGTCATATCTGTATTGGCATATGTTCACATACAGTTATTGGTTTGGTTTTATGTGAACAGTTTTATGTTCCCTGGTCAGGGAATAGTTGATAGCCAATAGCTTCTAGGGTCTGTCTATTTAAAGTCAGCCCAGTCTTGCCTCTGGGCTGGTGATTGACTTCATTATATCCTGACATGCTAAGATGCTGGACATGCTACATGGAGCTCTAGGTGAAACACTCTTTGCTTGAGCTTTTAATCTACTATCTCTGTTTTAGCATGCACTTTGTATTTTCTAGTTTTAGCCAATGTTATGTGGCATGCTCTTAGTAGATTTTAAGCTGTGTTTGTTTAGTAGGTTTTAGTATTTGTATATCCTTTCTGCTATGTGTCTGTTCACCCTGTGTTTTCTCTTGTGTCCGTTTATTTGAAGTTCTGTGTTTTATATTTATGTTTTCCTACTGGGTCAGCTTCTGACCACACTATGGAGTGTGCCGCTGGCCAGTAGTCTCTTTGGATTTTTCATTAATGGCTACTCCTTAACCAATCAGGGACCCAGGGCATACAGGTATGCCTTGATGCCCTGGTACTTAAGGACCTAGGGGGTACCTGTACGCACGTGGGAATTTCGGTCCCCGCCGCATGCTGATACCTATCAGCAGGCACCCCGTGCAAACCCAAGACAGCCCCCATTCACCATTACCCAACAGGAGTGAGGTGACACGGGTGCCACCTCCCGATCAAGTGATTGATCGGTCAGAACGACCGACCAAACACTGTCCTGGTGGGCGGTGATCTGAGCGGTTATCGGGGTGGAGATCAGGGCTGGCTGGGGTCTCTTACCTTTCCCTGGTCTTGCAGCAGGATACAGTAGTAGGTGAGGCCTGTTCACCTCCTGCTGTTGCTTAGAAACAACTCTCAGCATGCACAGCCAAAGGGCATGCTGGGAGTTGTAGTTTTGCAACAGCTGGCATTCCAACTGCAATTCCCAGCATGCCCTTTGGTAGTCTGTGCATGATGGGGGTTGTAGTTATGCAACAGCTGGAGGCACAGTTTTCTATGAAAAAGTGTGCATCCAGCTGTTGGATAGCCCACTGTTCCAAAGATCTGTCAAACGCCAGTGGAGTGTAAATGCTCACAGCACCCCTTATTAAATTCTGTGAGGGGTGCAGTTTCCAAAATGGGGTCACACGTGGGGGGAGGGGGGCACTGTTCTGGCACCACGGGGGGCTTTGTAATTGCACATGGCTCTGACTTCAATTCCAATCAAATTCTCTCTCCAAAAGTTCAATGGCGTTCCGTCTCTTCTAAGCATTGTAGTTTGCCCGCAGAGCTGTTTTCATCCACATATGGGGTATTTCCATACTGAAATGGGGTTACACATTTTGGGAGGCTTTTTCTCCTATTACCCCTTGTGAAAATGAAAAATTTGGGGTAACACCAGCATTTTAGTGAAAAAAATAAAAATTTTCATTTACACGTCCAACTTTAGTGGAAATTTGGCAAACACCTGTGGGGTGTTAAGGCTCACTGTACCCCTGTTACATTCCTTGAGGGGTTTAGTTTCCAAAATAGTATGCTGCCGGCTGCCAGGCTGAATCTCCGCTCACTGGATTCCGCGCGCGGAGATTCAGCGACATATATGTAGTGTGAACATATGCTAATACAGGTAACAAGTGGAGGACAGAAGAGACTCTTAACCCCTTAAGGACTGAGGGTTTTTTGGTTTTTGCACTTTCGTTTTTTCCTTCTCGTCTTTTAAAAATCATAACCCTTTCAATTTTGCACCTAAAAATCCATATGATGGCTTATTTTTGGCGCCACCAATTCTACTTTGCAGTGACATCAGTCATTTTACCCAAAAATCTACAGCGAAATGGAAAAAAAAATCATTGTGCAACGAAAATAAAGAAAAAACACCATTTTGTAACTTTTGGGGGCTTCCGTTTCTATGCAGTACATTTTTCAGTAAAAATGACACCTGATCTTTATTCTGTAGGTCCATACGATTAAAATGATTCCCTACTTATATCGGTTTAATTTTGTCGTACTTCTGGAAAAAATCATAATTACATGCACGGAAATGTATACGTTTAAAATTGTCATCTTCTGACCCCTATTACTTTTTTATTTTTCTGCGTATGGGGCGGTTTGTGGGCTAATTTTTTGCGCTGTGATCTAGCAGTACAATTTTTGTATTGATAGGACTTTTTGATCGCTTTTTATTCATTTTTCATGATATAAAAAGCGACCAAAAATAAGTTATTTTGGACTTTGGAATTTTTTGGCGCGTACGCCATTGACCGTGCGGATTAATTAATGATATATTTTTATAGTTCGGACATTTATGCACGCGGCGATACCACATATGTTTATTTTTATTTACACAGTTTTTTTATGGGAAAAGGGGGGTGATTCAAACTTTTATTAGGGAAGGGGTTAAATGACCTTTGTTAACTTTTTTTCCCCCTTTTTTTTGCAATGTTATAGCTCCCATAGGGAGCTATAACACTGCACACACTGATCTCCTATACTGATCCCTGCAGAGCCATAGCTCAGCGAGATAGGGGCTCGATTGCTCAAGCCTGTAGTTCAGGCTTGGAGCAATCAAACCCCGATCGGACGCAGCAGACACAGGTAAGGAGACCTCCGCCTGCGTCCCAGCTGATCGGAACATCGCAATTTTATCGCGATGTCCCGATCAGCCCGACTGAGCTGCCAGGAAGCGTTTACTTTCGTTTTCAGACGCGGCGGTCAACGTTGATCGCCGCGTCTGAAGGGTTAACAGCGCGTGGCACAACGATCGGTGCCGCATGCTGTTAGCCCAGGGTCCCGGCAATGATTAGCAGCCGGGCCCGACCCGGTGTGATGCGGGCTCACGGCGTGACCCCGTTTTTAACACCGGGAGCGGGCTCACGACATACAGGTACCAAATAGGTGACCAAATACTTATTTTCCACCATCATTTGCAAATAAATTATTTAAAAATCAGACAATGCGATTTTATGGATTTTTTTAATGTGAATTTATGGATTATCGTGTCTGCACCAGAATGTTTCACCACAAATAAAACCAGACTTCCACAGCACAATCACTAGAAAAACCCCAAAAGAGGTGTGTCTACTAATAAATTTACCCCAAATTCATGTGATTATATGGCTTAAAATTCTCACCAAGAAATAGATGGCAAGAACTTTCTTTTTTTTTTATTTTTATTTTTTTTTTTATCTGAATCCCCATAGTAAATAGAGTAGAATCATGCAAGTCTGAACCATCATGCAAGTCTGAACATTTCACACATAAAAAAAACAAACACCAAACTCTTTGTAAGTCAGGGCTATAGACTACTACAAGATAAGTTTTAATACACCATTTTAATAATTTTCTTGATTTAACCACTAGCTGAGTGCACGTTTTTTCCTACCTAATCCTTGTGGGGGAGGAAAAGCAACATAGGTGGAAGTACTTGTCCTCATATCCCTTCTTAATATTCCATCCTCATATCCTGTTTATATATCCTGACCTCATATCTCAAACTCATATCCTGACCTCATATACCCTCATAATATCCCGTCCTCATATCCTGTCCTCATATCTCATCCTCATATCCTATCCTCAGGTGGGGCTGAGTTGTCATGAATAGATTGTAGGCCGAAAATAGAAGGAGGCATGGTTTTGTGGAAGTGGGCATGACTTGCAAGCCAGACCAATGCACAAAAATGGAAGAAAATAAAAAAGGTGTGGTTTAAATGGTGGGTGTGGGTTTGAGAGATGGGGTGTGGACAGACTGATGCACTCATCAGGAGGTGCATAGCAGAGCTTGGAGTAAGGTGCTGGAAGTCCTATATACCTGCATGGGACTTAATGGGGGTACTCCAGTGCTGAACATCTTATCCCCTATCAAAAGCATAGGGTATAGGATGTTAGATCACGGGGATCCCACTGCTGGGGACCCCCGCGATCTCTCCTACAGCAGCCCCTGTTTTTCAGCTGCACAGAGCGAGGATCGCTCTGTGGCTGATGACAGACGGTGCAGGGGACGGAGTTTCGTGACGTCACGGTTCCGCTCCCTCATGATGTCACGCCTCGCCCCCTCAATGCAAGTCTATGGGAGGGGGTGTGACGGGACTAAAAAAGTGTAAAATAAAGGTAAAAAAAGGGGGAAAAAAGTGAAAAAGACCCTCCCCCAATAGATTTAAATCACTTCTTTAAATAACAAAAGCGTAAAAATGATTAACAATAAGCATATTTGGTATTGCCGTGTGCGTAAATGCCTGAACTATAAAAATATGTTAATGATTTCCTGCGTTGAACAGCGTAAACGTAAAAAAAAAAGTAAAACATTTCTACTTTTTGGCCACATCACATTGCTAATTTTTTTTAATAAAAAGCGTTCAAAAAGTCACAAATACACAAAAGTCGTACTAAAAGAAAACTACAGGACATGGTGCAAAAAATTAGCCCTGTATACAGAAAATTGAGAAAGTTAGAGGATGTCAAAATAGGACAATTTTTGTGATTTTGTGATGTGTTTGTTTAATTTGTTAATTTTTTTTTAAAGCAGCACAATAATAGAAAAGTATGTAACCATAGGTATCATTTTAATTGTATTGATCCACAAAATAAAAAAAAACATGTCATTTTTACCGTAAAGTGTACAGCGTGAAAATACCCCCCCCCCCCCCCCCACACACACACACACACACTCAAATTTGCTAAATTCTGATTTCCGTTTAAATTTCCTTACACAAAAAAAAAAATTTGGGCTTTACCATACATTTTAGGGTAAAATAAGTCATTACAAAGTACAATTGATCACGCAAAAAACAATCCCCATATGGGTCTGTGAATGGAAATACTGTATAAAAGAGTTATGGATTTTAGAAAGCGAGGAGGAAAAAACTTAAACTCAATAAAATTGGCTGTGTCCTTAAGGGGTTAAACAAAAACCATGACCCTCGCAAATGGGTTAATTTATCTATCCCATGTTTGTAGTTGACATAAGTAACATGTGTACCAAGTTTTATCGATATATCTTCAGCCGTTTGGAAGTGATGCTGGAACATACAGATACATAAAAGAAGCAATCTGGTTGCTATGGGCAACTTTTCCTCTGCACAGGTTTTAATAAATCTTCCCCATTGAGATTACATATATATATATATATATATATATATATATATATATATATTACATATATATATATATATATATATATATATATATATATATTACATATATATATATAAAGGGGATGAGTACTTACCTCAGGGATAGGCCACCACTCCTGGTGTAACGGAGCTTCAGAAGGCCATTTAGCACTCCGCGGGCATTCTGGGTAGGGGAATATGCAAAGCAGCTCATTACATCACCTTTTCAGGTTATGTTCCCTGGTATCAGCTTGGCTCCTGTTAAGCAATATAAAAAGCTGATCGGGATTTATGCCAAGCCAGACTACTCCCATTTAGGGGAGTAGTCTGGCTTGGCATAAATCCCGATCAGCTTTTTATATTCCTTAACAGGAGCCAAGCTGATACCAGGCAACATTACCTGAAAAGGTGATGTAATGAGCTGCTTTGCATATTCATATATATATATATATATATATATATATATATATACATGTATATGGACAATTTGGGGTATTTGTCTGAAGTACTGTACTGTGTAAGTCATCCCCCAGCACTATGACATGTGCATAGCAAAGAGGAGTAGGTACTGTGCTGATTGGCAAGAGAAGTGACAGAAATGAAGTTCCTGTGTGTGTATTGCTGGCAAACAGCCTTGCTCTGGTCCTTCCCACTAAAATGTTGAGAATGGAAAATTGTTGTGCATCATGGAGGGAACTCTCAGGAGCTATATTACAGCACTAAAATAACCTTTTTTTTTTGTCTATTTTTTTTGCGTCTTTTTTAGCGCAAAATCTGATAGAATTCTTTATAGCCATGTCTACAGTTATGTTTACCATAGAGCACTTTCTACTGTAGAATTAAATTTATTAACTGTGGTTTTTTAAACGCAAAAAAATGTGCAAAGCACTTTTCTTGCGCAAATATACACCACCTCGGAGGACACGTACCAAAATGTCAGAAAGCATATGAGAAAGTGAAATTATTTTGGGACAGTTAGAACTACTACTCCCATCATAGACAGACTCTGCCCATGATGGGAGTTATAGTCCAGGGGCTGATGGGCAGATCGCAGCAGGTCATTCTCCAGAGACCCACTGCGATCCACTTTTATAAACTGTACAAACTGGCGGTACATGCGGCTACACTGCGGTCCCCATCGGCTCCTGTATACAGCTCTCCTAATTAATAATTCCCGCCACTGGAGACAGAAGGTGAATAGCTTTTCACCAATCAGAGCTCCGGTCTCCTGGTGGCAGGGATTATGAATGATGACAGCTATATATAGTATTTCCCGCCGGGAGCGCAGTGTTGCCGCATGTGCCGCCAGCTTTTACAGTTAATAAATGCAGATCGCAGTGGGTCTCTGGAGATTGACCTGCTGCGATCTGCCCCTCAGCCCATTGACTATAACTCCCATCAAGGACAGAGTCTGTTCCATGATGGGAGTAGTTGTAGTACCGCAGCACTGAGGGAAGGCACTTGCACATCCCCCTGCTGCAGAACCTTTAGGACTACTACTCCTATCATAGACAGACTCTGTCCATGATGGGAGTTATAGTCTAGGGGCTGAGGTGCAGATTGCAGCAGGTCATTCTCCAGAGACCTTATGCGATCTGCATTTATTAAGTTAACAAGACGGGGGCACATGCGGCTACACTGCGCTCCCCACCGGCTCCAGGCTCCTGTATACGGTGTCATAATTCATAATCCCCGCCGCTGGGAGCACTGATTGGTGAATAGCTATTCACCAATCAGAACTCCCGTCTCCTGGCGGGAATTATGAATTATGAGAGCTGTATATAGGAGCCGTCGGGGACTGCAGTGAAGCCGCTGGCTTGTTAACTTAATAAATGTAGATCACAAGAGGTTTCTGGAGAATGACCTGCTGCGATCTGCACTTGGACTACTACTCCCATCATGGGACAGAGTCTGTGCCATGATGGTAGTAGTTTTAGTACCGCAGTGCTGAGGGATGGCAATTGAACATCACCCGGCTGCGGTACTTTTAGGACTACTGCTCCCATCATGGACAGACTCCGTCCATGATGGGAGTTATAGTCCAGGGGCTGAGGTGCAGATCGCACCTCAGCGATGGGAGTTATAGTCCAGGGGCTGAGCTCCAGAGACCCACTGCGATCCGCATTTATTAAGATAACAAGCCGGCGGCAAATGCGGCTACACTGCGCTCCCCGCCAGCTCCAGACTCCTGTATACGCTCTCATAATTCATAATCCCCGCTGGGAGACTAACCCATATTTCTTGTTTTTCTTTTCTTCTCATTTCAGATACGTAAATGCGAAGGACTACGTCAGATTTGGTGGACTGCTACTTCAATAAAATGGTTAATGAGGGCTGTGGGGGAGTGTTTAAAAAAAAAATTTCAATGTGTCGTGTTTTTTGTAGACGGAATCCATTACTAAGCCAGGGCTTAGGGTTAGCCCCAAAGTCAGTTAGCGCTAACCTCCAATTTTTACCCCGGTACCAACAGGCCTGGAGTGTAAAAAATGGCGCTCTTTGACCTAGTTGGTAACAGGCAGGCATTATTTAGGCTGAGGAGGGCCAGTAACAATGGTCCTCACCCACCCTGGTAACATCAGGCTGTTGCTGCTTGGTTGGTATCTGGCTGATACTGAAAATAGGGGGAACCCTATTCATTTTTTTTTTCTAAATAAAATATAATGTGTGGTTCCCCCATTTTTTCAGTATCAGCCAGATACCAACCAAGCAGCAACAGCCTGACGTTACCAGGGTGGGCGAGGACGATTGTTACTGGCCCTCTCCAGCCTAAATAACACCAGCCTGTTACTGCCTAGGCCCAGGAGCGCCATTTTTGACATTCCGGGCCTGTTGGTACCGGCTCTTCTCGGAACCCCTGTGGCGGTGGGTACCGGGGTAATAATTGTGGGTTAGCACTAACTGATTTTGGGGCTAACGCTAAGCCCCGGCTTAGTAATGGATTTTGTCTACAAGACGGCTTTCACTACTAAGCCTGAAAATTCAATTATAAAAAACACAACACATTGAAAAATAAATTATTTTAAAAAAACACTCCCCACATCCCTCGTTAACCCTTTTATTGACATTTAAAAAAAACGCTGTTCATCATCGCAATCCACCGAATCTGACGTAGTCCTCCGCATTCATGTATCTAAAATGAGAACAACAAAAAAAAAAAAATAAACCTACAATCATTTCTGTGATTTCTACACTATCAAAAAGCTGGTGTGAAATTTTTGATGTAAACTGGACTCTCACCCCTTTGAAAATATCATGTAACGCAGACAATATACGTGGACACGCCCACTTTTACAAAACTGACATGAACAGTGTAAACAGCGGCACAAAGCTCTTTTAAAATAGGGCCGATACTTTTCGCGCCAAAATTTATTTTTTTGGGTGCAAAAATTGAGAATCTCCCCCTCTGTGTACTTTATAAAGATTTATGATTTTACTATTGTGCAGAGTTTTGTTTGGCACACACTGCTGCTCCAGCACTTCTAACTATGTGGGCAGTGTACAGTGGGAAAATGCCACAGGTCTGTGAAGTGTGCGGTAGAGGAGGAGTGCACGGTAGAGTGAGGGTGGGGGGGGCTTTCTATATTTGCACAAAATTTATCAAAAGAGTGCACAACTTTTGTAAATCTTGAGCAAGAGTGTAAATTAGACAAGCAGTGTAAAGGGGTAGATCTGTGTCTACAATAGACACCTAATGAGAAATCTCCCCCTTGTTGCTATTGAAGGGTTATTGTAACCTAATTATGCAGGTTTTTAAAATACAAGTACTGTTTGAGTTCAACATTTCAGCTTGGAAATAGCATAAAGTTCAAACATAAAGTACATGATCACTTTTACTTCCAGGGCTCCTTTTTTAATGAAAGCCAATTGGGCAATAAGTTAATTGTTTAGGGCCCTTTATCTTTTGAGGATCTACTATTACCACCGGAATGGCCGCATCTCGGTTTAGTGCTCTATTCTTGGGATATTCCACATGATATGGCAGTTCTGGGCTGATTTCTAATAATTTCTGTACCAAATACCAATTCTTAAGAAAAATGACAGATTTTTTTCAACCTATTTCAAATTGATGGGAGTGTAACTATTGATGTAACCTGATCACCTAGTGCAGAACGGAGGAGTGTAACCAGGTGAGAGAAAGTCACTACGGGCCTAATCTTTAGCTCAGAAAATGGGACTGGATTTAATCCGGCATCCAGTCATGTTCCTTAACTGAATTCAATATTCTGTTTAGGCAAAATAATAATTATATATAACATTTGTATTATTATTTTACATAAACATTCAATTTAATTTAGTCAAGCAATATGACTGGATGCCAGATGAAATCCAGTCCCGTTTTCTGAGCATTTTAAATGTCTAAAACCACTGTGTGAATAAAGCCTTAACCTTTACTTTATTAAATGAACTGAGTAAAAACTTTCCACTGTGCTTTTCTGTTGGTAGTGAGACAAAGACTAGAATCAAGAGTTTAAAATAGACAAATAAATGTGTTATTTCAGCGACCACATTGTAACTGAAGATTACCAATTTAATAAACAGAAGGAAATGGCGGTGCTGTGAGCCACAACTATTCCTCTCAGGCATAAATGATTCACTTGTTTTTGTACAATGCACTTTGCAGGAAATAAACTCGTACTAAATCTTTATACTGGACACTGGTAAGAGGTTATGGCACAGAACATTGTGTATCTCTTCATTGAACTAGGCTTAAACAAACTTTTTCTGTACTAGAAACAAATGTTTTTGTTTTGTTTGACAATAGGAATAATAGTTTATTCAATTGGCATCATTACAGGCAAGATAGGATATCATCAATCAAAATAACTGATACACTTGACCAAAGACTTCCATACACCCACAGTCCTTGTTTATATACACTGTTCATAAAAATAAAGGGAACGCTTAAAGGGGTATTCCGCCCCTAGACATCTTATCCCCTATCCAAAGGATAGGGGATAAGATGTCAGATCGCTGCGGTCCCACTGCTGGGGACCCCAGGGATCCCCACTGCGGCACCGCGCTATCATTACAGCACAGAGCGAGTTCGCTCTGTGCGTAATGACGGGCGATATGGGGGACGGAGCAGCGTGACGTCATGGCGCCGCCCCTCGTGACATCACGGCCAGTCCCCTTAATGCAAGTCTATGGGAGGGGGCGTGACGACCGCCACGCCCCCTCCCATAGACTTGTATTGAAAGGGGCGGGCCGTGACATCACGAGGGGCGGATCCGTGACGTAACGATGCTCCGGCCCCTGTACCGCCCATCATTACATGCAGAGCGAACTCGCTCTGTGCTGTAATGATAGCGCGGGGCCGCAGCGGGGATCCCTGGGGTCCCCAGCAGCGGGACCGCGGCGATCTGACATCTTATCCTCTATCCTTTGGATAGGGGATAAGATGTCTAGGGGCGGAATACCCCTTTAAACAACACTATGTAACTCCAAGTCAATCACACTTCTGTGAAATCACACTGTCCACTCAGGAAGCAACACTGATTGACAATCAATTTCACATCCTGTTGTCCAAATGGAACAGACAACATGTGGAAATTATAGGCAATTAGCAAGACACACCCAATAAAGGAGTGGTTCTGCAGGTGGTGACCACAGACCACTTCTCAGTTCCTATGCTTCCTGGCTGATGTTTTGGTCACTTTTGAATGCTGGCAGTGCTTTCACTCTAGTGGTAGCATGAGACACAACACACACAAGTGGCTTAGGTAGTGCAGCTCATTCAGGATGGCACATCAATGCAAGCTATAGCAAGGTTTGCTGTGTCTGTCAGCGTAGTGTCCATAGCATGGAGGCGCTACCAGGAGACAGGCCAGTAATCAGGAGATGTGGAGGAGGCCGTAGGAGTGCAATAACCCAGCAGCAGGACCGCTACCTCCGCCTGTGTGCAAGGAGGAGCAGGAGTCAGAGCCCTGCAAAATGACCTCCGGCAGGCCACAAATGTGCATGAGCCCACTCAAACTGTCAGAAACAGACTCCATGAGGGTGGTATGAGGGCCCGACATCCACAGGGGGGGGTTTGTACTTACAGCCCAACACTGTACAGGACGTTTGGCATTTGCCAGAGAACACCAAGATTAGCAAATTCGCCACTGGCATCCTGCGCTCTTCGCAGATGAAAGTAGGTTCACACTGAGCATGTGACAGATGTGACAGAGTCTGGAGACGCTGTGGAGAACGTTCTGCTGCCTGCAACATCCTCCAGCATGACCGGTTTGGCGGTGGATCAGTAATGGTGTGGGAAACATTTCTTTGGGGGGCCGTACATGTAGCCTTATTGCCATTTGGCATCGAGATGAGATCCTCAGACCCCTTGTGAGATCATATGCTGGTGCGGTTGGCCCTGGGTTCATCCTAATGCAAGACAATGCTAGACCTCATGTGGCTGGAGTGTGTCAGTAGTTCCTGCAAGAGGAAGGCATTGATGGTATGGACTGGCTTGCCCGTTCCCCAGACCTGAATCTGATTGAGCACATCTGGAACATCATGTCTCGCTCCATCCACCAATTCAACTTTGCACCACAGACTGTCCAGGAGTTGGCAGATGCTTTAGTCCAGGTCTGGGAGGGCATCCCTCAGGAGACCATCCACCACCTCATTAAGAGCATGCCCAGGCGTTGTAGGGAGGTCATACGGGCACGCGGAGGCTACACACACTACTGAGCCTCATTTTGACTTGTTTAAGGACATTATACCAAAGTTGGATCAGCCAGTAGAGTGGTTTTCCACTTTTATTTTGAGTGTGACTCCATATCCAGACCTCGATGGGTTAATAATTTTCATTTCCATTGATAATTTTTGTGTGATTTTGTTGTCAGCACATTCAACTAAAGACGAAAGTATTTCATACGATTAGTTCATTCATTCAGATCTAGGATGTGTTATCTTAGTGTTTTATTTTTGTGAATAGGGGATTAGATATGTTGCGAATTGTTTGCCGGCGAACAGTTTCCGGCGAACTTAGCATGTTCGCACAGCCGGGCGAACATATGTGAAGTTCGATTCGCCCCCTATACTTTAACATTGCGGTAAACTTTGACCCTGTGAGTCAGAGTCAGCAGACACATTACAGCCAATCAGCAGCAGTCCCTCCCTTCCAGACCCTCCTACCTCCTGCATGAACGCCATTTTACCTTCATTCGGCATGCTGCAGACTTAGAAAGTGGAGGGACAAAGAAGCTGCTCCTGCTGTATTAGAGAAAGCGATAGCTAGGTTGCTGCTAGGTGGTGTATTCAGGGTCCACTTTACTCCTAAAGCACTAGTCTAACATCTGCTTTAACCCCTTAAGGACCAGGCCATTTTACACCTTAAGGACCGAAGCGTTTTTTGCAATTCTGACCACTGTCACATTAAACATTAATAACTCTGGAATGCTTTTAGTTATCATTCTGATTCCGAGATTGTTTTTTCATGACATATTCTACTTTAACTTAGTGGTAAAATTTTATGGTAACTTGCATCCTTTCTTGGTGAAAAATCCCAAAATTTGATGAAAAAAATGAAAATTTTGCATTTTTCTAACTTTGAAGCTCTCTGCTTGTAAGGAAAATGGATATTCAAAATATATTTTTTTTGGGTTCACATATACAATATGTCTACTTTATGTTTGCATCATAAAATTTATGAGTTTTTACTTTTGGAAGACACCAGAGGCTTCAAAGTTCAGCAGCAATTTTCAGATTTTTCACAAAATTTTCAAACTCGCTATTTTTCAGGGACCAGTTCAGGTTTGAAGTGGATTTGAAGGGTCTTCATATTAGAAATACCCCATAAAAGACCCCATTATAAAAACTACACCCCCCAAAGTATTCAAAATGACATTCAGTAAGTGTATTAACCCTTTAGGTGTTTCACAGGAATAGCAGCAAAGTGAAGGAGAAAATTCAAAATCTTCATTTTTTACACTCGCATGTTCTTGTAGACCCAATTTTTGAATTTTTGCAAGGGGTAAAAAGGAGAAAATTTTTACTTGTATTTGAAACCCAATTTCTCTCGAGTAAGCACATACCTCATATGTCTATGTTAATTTTTCAGCGGGCGCAGTAGAGGGCTCAGAAGGGAAGGAGCGACAAATGGTTTTTGGGGGGCATGCCGCATTTAGGAAGCCCCTATGGTGCCAGGACAGCAAAAAAAAAAAACACATGGCATACCATTTTGGAAACTAGACCCCTCAGGGAACGTAACAAGGGGTAAAGTCAACCTTAATACCCTACAGGTGATTCACGACTTTTGCATATGTAAAAAAAATATATATTTTTTTTACCTAAAATGCTTGGTTTCCCCAAAATTTTACATTTTTAAAAAGGGTAATAGCAGAAAATACCCCCCAAAATTTGAAGCCCAATTTCTCCCGATACAGAAAACACCTCGCATGGGGGTGAAAAGTGCTCTGCTGGCGCACTACAGGTCTCAGAAGAGAAGGAGTCCCATTTGGCTTTTTTGAAGGAAATTTTGCTCTGGGGGCATGCCGCATTTAGGAAGCCCCTATGGTGCCAGAACAGCAAAAAAAAAACACATGGCATACCATTTTGGAAACTAGACCCCTCGGGGAACGTAACAAGGGGTAATGTGAACCTTAATGCCCTATAGGTATTTCACGACTTTTGCATATTTAAAAAAAAATTAGTTTTTTTTACCTAAAATGCTTGTTTTCCCAAAATGTTTACATTTTTAAAAAGGGTAATAGCAGAAAATACCCCCCAAAATTTGAAGCCCAATTTCTCCCAATTCAGAAAACACCCCATATGGGGGTGAAAAGTGCTCTGCTGGCGCACTACAGGTCTCAGAAGAGAAGGAGTCACATTTGGCTTTTTGAAAGCGAATTTTGCTCTGGGGGCATGCCGCATTTAGGAAGCCCCTATGGTGCGAGGACAGCAAAAAAAAAACCACATGGCATACCATTTTGGAAAGTAGACCCCTCGGGGAATGTAACAAGGGGTAGTTTGAACCTTAATACCCTACAGGTGTTTCACGACTTTTGCATATGTAAAAAAATATATATTTTTTTTTACCTAAAATGCTTGTTTTCCCAAAAAATTTACATTTTTAAAAAGGGTAATAGCAGAAAATACCCCCCAAAATTTGTTAGGCAATTTCTCCCGAGTACGGCGATACCCCATATGTGACCCTAAACTGTTGCCTTGAAATACGACAGGGCTCCAAAGTGAGAGCGCCATGCGCATTTGAGGCCTAAATTAGGGATTGCATAGGGGTGGACATAGGGGTATTCTACGCCAGTGATTCCCAAACAGGGTGCCTCCAGCTGTTGTAAAATTCCCAGCATGCCTAGACAGTCAACGGCTATCTGGCAATACTGGGAGTAGTTGTTTTGCAACAGCTGGAGGCTCCGTTTTGGAAACAGTGGCGTACCAGACGTTTTTCATTTTTATTGGGGAGGGGGGCTGTGTAGGGGAATGTGTATATGTAGTGTTTTTTACTTTTTATTTTATTGTGTGTTAGTGTAGTGGTGTTTTTAGGGTACAGTCACACGGGCGGGGGGTTCACAGTAGTTTCTCGCTGGCAGTTTGAGCTGCGGCAGAAATTTTGCCGCACCTCAAACTTGCAGCCGGATACTTACTGTAAGCCTCCGCCCATGTGAGTGTACCCTGTACATTCACATTGGGGGGGGGGGGGGGGACATCCAGCTGTTGCAAAACTACAACTCCCAGCATGTACGGTCTATCAGTGCATGCTGGGAGTTGTAGTTTTGCAACAGCTGGAGGCACACTGGTTGTGAAACACCGAGTTTGGTAACAAACTCAGTGTTTTGCAACCAGTGTGCCTTCAGCTGTTGCAAAAGCTACAACCCCCAGCATGTACGGACAGCGGAAGGGCATGCTGGGTCTTGTAGTTATGCAACAGCTGGAGGCATACTACTTTGGCTGGGGATGCTGGGGATTGTAGTTATGCAACAGCTGGAGACACACTGGTTTGCTACTTAACTCAGTGTGCCTTCAGCTGTTGCAAAACTACAACTCTCAGCAGTCACCGACAGCCAACGGGCATGCTGGGAGTTGTAGTTATGCAACCACCAGATGCACCACTACAACTCCCAGCATGCACTTTAGCTGATTGTGCAAGCTGGCAGTTGTAGTTACACAACAGCTGAAGGTACACTTTTCCATAGAAAGAATGTGCCTCCAGCTGTTGCAAAACTACAAGTCCCAGCATGCCCATAAGGGAATGCTGGGAGTTGTGGTGGTCTGCCTCCTGCTGTTGCATAACTACAGCTCCCAGCATGCCCTTTTTGCATGCTGGGAGCTGTTGCTAAGCAACAGCAGGAGGCTGTCACTCACCTCCAACGATCCAGCCGCACAGGTCAGTCCCTCGTCGTCTCCGCCACCGCCGCTGCTCCTGGGGCCCCGATCCCAACAGGGGCGCCGGGGATCGGGGTCCCCAGCACCCGGGGTGCACGTCCCGCACCCGCTCACGTCCTCCGGAAGAGGGGCGGAGCGGGTTGCGGGAGTGACACCCGCAGCAGGCGCCCTGATTGGTCGGCCGGTAATCCGCCCGACGAATCAGGGCGATCGTGAGGTGGCACCAGTGCCACCTCACCCCTGCTGGCTCTGGCTGTTCGATCAGCCAATAATTCCGGGTCACTGGAGACCCGATTGACCCGGAATCCGCCGCAGATCGCTGGACTGAATTGTCCAGCGATCTGCGGCCATCGCCGACATGGGGGGTCATCATGACCCCCCTGGGCGATATGCCCCGATGCCTGCTGAACGATTTCAGCAGGCATCGGGCACCGGCTCCGCACCAGATGGTTGCGGGGGGCCGGTAAAACACATGACGTTCTCATACGTCATGTGTCCTTAAGGACTCGGAAATGGAGACGTATGAGAACGTCATGTGTCCTTAAGCGGTTAAGGACAGCACCCAAAAAAGCCCTTTTTAGGGCTAAAATATCAGTCCGTGTGTCTTGCAACAGCTGGAGGCACCCTGGTTGGGAGGGAACCGCTGGTTAAAAGGGGTACTCCAGTGTAAAACTTAATTTCCTTCAAGCAACTAACTACAGTATTAAAAGTTCAGTCTGTGTGTCTTGCAACTGCTGGAGGCACCCTGGTTGGGGACCTCTTCTTAAAAGGGGAACTCAGCTGGCAACCTTTTTTGCTCATTGTCACACTAGTGCAAATCACATTTGGTGTGATAGTTGTTCAAATAAAAAAAGAATACCTTTTTTGGCTGTGAAATAAAACCTAATATGGGGGAATCTATGTGCTACCTAAAGGGGGGCTCTAACTATGTGCTGCCTAATATGGGGGAATCTATGTGCTGCCTAAAGGGGGGATCTAACTAGGTGATGCCTAAAGGGGGGCTCTATGTGCTGCCTAAAGGGGGCTAAAGCACGTTATTCCAAAGAATTTAGGAATAATAGGTGATTTATGCCCTTTATGGATTAAAACCAGACTCTGCATCAACTATGTAATTTTCCATGGGAGTTTTGCCATGGATCCCCCTCCAGCACGCCAGTCCAGGTATTAGTCCCCTTGAAATAACTTTTAAATCACTATTGTGGCCAGAAAGAGTCCCTGTGGGTTTTAAAATTCACCTGCCCATTGAAGTCAATGGCGGTTCGCCTGGTTCGCGAACATTTGCGAAAATTTTATTGTTCGCGACATCACTATAGGGGATAAGTGTCTGATCCCAGGGGTCCAAACGCTGGGACCCCCGAGATCTCCTGTATGGGGTCCAGGCATTGCCGTGGCTGTGCATGTGTCGTCGACCTTTCTATGGGAGAGATGGGGATGCATGAAAGCTGCATCTCCGTCTCTCCCATAGAGATTGATGGAGGGGGCGTGTTGGCCGCGGACCAAAGCCCTGTACAGGAATTTGCGGGGGTACCAGCGTTTGGACCCCCCGTGATCAGACATTTACCCCCTATCCTGCGGATAGGGGATAATTGTTATACACCGCCGATCTCCTTAAATATGATAACCATATCTATATAACATAGTGGGACATATAGACATTATAAAGGCCCCCAGCTAGCGATCTCCCTCTACTAGAATCGGGATCCACACTGTAAAAGGGGATCTTGTTCTGGGAGATAAGCCATCTTTGTGCTACATGGCACATCATTCTTCTGTACCACTGCTGCAGGGGAAATTTCTGGCTGGCCACAACTTGTTTGGCAAAATCACCTGTATGCCAGAGGTGCCGGTAATAAGACCTGAGTTATCCACATTTTGAAATAGAGAGCCCATTAAAAGGGGAACATATGATTCACTCTAAAATGCTTTAGCTTCCCCCCCCACTCTCTCGTTAACCCCTTCATGACCAAGCTAGTTTTGGCCTTTATGACCCAGTTTGTTTTTTTCAAATCTGACATGTCTCTTTAAGGTGTTAATAACTTTGGACTGCTTTTACCTGGCAAAGTGAATCAGAGATTGTTTCTTCGAGCCATATTGTACTCTATATTAGTGGTACATTAGCATAAGAGAAACAGTCATGCCAAATAAATTTAGTTATTAATTCACATCCACAACACACACATATATATATATATATATATATATATACACACACACACACACATATATATACATACATAAATATATACATATACACACACACACACAGTCATGGCCATAAAATGTTGCCCCCCCCCCCCATAAATTTTTCTGGAAAATGAAGTAGGGATGTCCCGATACCATTTTTCTAAGACCGAGTACCGATATTTTAATTCTAGTACTCGCCGATAGCAAGTACGAGTGCTCTTATTTTAAAGGGAACCTGACACCAGGGTGACACGGTCTCTGGCGCTGCTTACCGAAAGATATGTGGGTTCTAGAGATGAGCGAACTTACAGTAAATTCGATTCGTCACGAACTTCACGGCTCGGCAGTGGATACTTATCCTGCATAAATTAGTTCAGCTTTCAGGTTCTCCGGTGGGCTGGAAAAGGTGGATACATTCCTAGGAGACTCTTTCCTAGGAATGTATTCACCTTTTCCAGCCCACTGGAGCGCCTGAAAAGCTGAACTAATTTATGCAGGATAAGTCATCAACTGCTGAGCCGAGAAGTTCGTGACGAATCGAATTTACTGTAAGTTCGCTCATCTCTAGTGGGTTCCTTATTGTGCGCAATGGAGGCGGCTGCTGTAATATGAGCCAAGATTTCTCTTCTTCATTGGGCAGCGAAACCGATGACCACATGGTGAGCAGCGGTAGAAACCGGGTCACCTGCACTATCTACCTATAAATTCAAGTTAGTGCAGGTGACTCTGCTGTAAGATTGCCTTTAATATTAGGTAGTATCCCCCTGCAGACACTAGCAGCCCCCTTTGTAGACAGCAGGCACCCCTATAGACATTAGTAGCAGCCCCTCTGTAGAACGCAGCCCCCCCCCCTTGTAGACAGTGCCCCCTCTTGCAAACAGCAGGCACCCCATTGTAGACAGTAGCAGCCCCCCTTGTAGACAGCAAGCCCCCCTGCAGATGTTAGTAGCAGCCCTCCTATAGACCGCAGCCCCCCTTGTAAACAGCAGGCCCCCTGTAGACCGCAGCCCCCACCCTTGTAAACAGCTCACCTGCGGCTGTTCTGACGGGTGCTGCTGCTCCCCCATTCTCCCGTCCGCATAATGGCGTTCTATGGAAGAGCATGTGACATACACGTCACTCTGTTTCCTCCGTAGCGTTACGCTGGGCGCAGTGGAGGAGGTGGACATGTGTGTCACATGATCCTCCAAAGAACGCCATTATGCGGATGGGAGAACGGGGCAGCGGAGCGGCAGCAGGTATCTGATTTGGTTTCTGATTACATTAAACGAGTCCCTGATACCAGGGAAATGGCTAGTATCGGGAAATCCCTAGAATGAAGTATTTCTCACAGAAAAGGATTGCAGTAACACGTTTATTCCCTTTGTATGTATTGGAACTAAACCAAAAAAGGGAGGGAAAAAGCTAATTGGACATAATGTCACACCAAACTCCAAAAAAGGGCTGGACAAAATTGGCACAAAAAATAAAATAACTGAAATCAGTCGCTTCCTATAACCATCAATAAGCTTCTTAGACCTCTCAGCCGGAATGTTGGACCATGCTTCCTTTGCAAACTGCTCCAGGTCTCTCTTATTGGAAGGGCGCCTTTTCCCAACAGCAATTTTAAGATCTCTCCACAGGTGTTCAATGGGATTTAGATCTAGACTCATTGCTGGCCACTTCAGAACTCTCCACCGCTTTGTTGCCATCCATTTCTGGGTGCTTTTTGACGCATATTTGGGGTCATTGTCCTGCTTGCCAGAGGCAACAAAACAATTCTAAAATATAATTGAACCTCCACCATATTTCACTGTAGGTATTGTGTTCTTTTCTTTGTAGGTCTCCATTTTCGGTAAACAGTAGAATGATGTGCTTTCCCAAAAAGCTCTATCTTAGTCTCATCTGTCCACAAGACGTTTTCCCAGAAGGATTTTGGCTTACTCAAGTTCATTTTGGCAAAATGTAGTCTTGCTTTTTTATGTCTGTGTCAGCAGTGGGGTCCTCCAGGGTCTGTGTATTGGAACTTATTTGGGGCTGCTTATTCACCATCCAGACTATCCTGCATTGTCATTTTTCATCAATTTTTCTCTTCCATTCTTGCCCAGGGAGATTACCTACAGTGCCACGGGTTGCAAACTTCTTGATAATGTTGCGTACTCTGGACAAAAGCAAATCTAGATCTCTGGAGATGGACTTGTAACCTTAAGATTGTTGATATTTTTCCACAATTTTGGTTCTCAAGTCCTCAGACAGTTCTCTTCTCTTTCTGTTGTCCATGCTTAGTATGGCACACACAATGCAAAGACTAAGTGAACTTCTCTCCTTTTAATCTGCTTTCAGGTGTGATTTATATATTGCCCACACCTGTTACTTGCCCCTGGTGAGTTTACATGCTTGAAACCATCTTATTTTTCCACAATTTTGAAAGGATGCCAATAATTTTGTCCAGCCCATTTTTGGAGTTTGGTGTGACATTATGTCCAATTTGATTTTTTTCCTCCCTTTTTTGGTTTAATTTCAATACACACAAAAGGGAATAAAGATGTGTATAGCAAAACATGTGTTACTGCAATCCTTTTCTATATAAAAATTCAGGGGTGCCAACATTTACGGCCATAACACTATATGTATATGTTATATTTTATTTTTACTTCTATACAACAGCTCCCCCAAGTGTCTGCCCTGTCAAGCACAAAAGATGCAGTAGCTGGTTTAGGACACTAGGGAGAGCGGTTGCACAACTTAGCTCATTTAAAAAAAAAAAAAAAAAAAACAATGTACTGCCCCCGCTTCACCTGGAAGTGAAGCATGCAGGAGGACATTGCTGCAGGAGCTCGGGAGGGGTAAGGGACATCAGGGAAGGGGGACAGGACACTAGGAACTCTCCCAGTGATGGGGACACACATACCGCTCTGCTCAGGATTTTCATTGTGAAACGCTGCCATCGGCTAGTCAGATTTGCCTAGCTGATAGTAGCAATCACACTGGGGGGGGGGGGGGCGGCAAAACCTCCCTAAGTCCCGGGGCAAGATGGCTGGCTATTAGTGATCGCCACCACCTTACCGGGGGGGGGTGGCATGCCGTGAGTAGCGGCCAGTATCTGCAGGATGTACATGTACATCATAGGTCGGAAAAACCTTCCTGGTCTTGACGTAAATGTATGTCATGGGTTGGGAAGGGGTTAAAGAGGATGCAACTTGCATATTACCCAGAAAAACCATTAACTAGATTGTGGCTGTGTTTACACATTGCAGCTAATTAGCCATATCGTAAATAATTACCACATACGTTTTTCCCACAAATGAACAAAAAAAAATATTGTAAAATTTTCTGCAAAAATGCATGCGGTTATTCGTTGCTGTACAGCTAATTACACCTGTAATCCTATTCTGAAGGCCAACTGCTGCCCACATATTATAAATAGTCATAGTTTTTTATATTTTATAAAGACAGCAAAAATAGTTTCCTCTTCATTTCTTGTTTGTCATTAATAAATGGATGATAAATGTGCTGAAAAGTTATGGTAATGTAAAACACATTTACTTTAAAGTGCTTGAACAAAAATCACATGGTTAAAAAAAAAAACAACAACAACAACAACTAATATATACAAGGCACAAAGATAAGCTGTAATTCTGTCTTATATTGGCATCCGAATAACATTTTGTCACAGGATCTTCATTACAATCGTTATCCTTTTGACTTCTTTAGGACAATCTGTAAAATAAAATTATATATTCCTGTTATTCTACATAAAAATCTGTTTATAAATCTCATAGCAATGTCTATCCCCCTACATTTAAAAAATCCCATTACAACCACATCAATTAAAAAATAAAAATACAGTAATAAGACAAGTGGTTTTGCAGTAACCCCTTTCCACACTCATGTGCATTTGTGTCATGGGTATGTCAGCTTTAAAGACTCTCTCTATACACAACACAGATGGCTGAAATGCATTTTAAAGGCATTTTGACAGGAATACTCAGGCTCAAGTAAGCATTTGTACTCTGGGAAAACATAAAATTGGAAAGACAAGGTTAGTAGGGGTACTCTGGTACCTACCCTTTTTGTAAAAATCTGCCTAGTTTTTAGTTTTGAATACCGTATATACTCGAGTATAAGCAGAGGCTCCTAATTTTACCCCAAAAGCCCAGGAAAAAAAAAGTTATTGACTCGACTAAAAGCCTAGGGTGGGAAATACATCACCCCCCCCCCCCCCCTTCAACATCACCATCAGTGGTCTTCAACCTGCGGACCTCCAGAGGTTGCAAAACTACAACACCCAGCATGCCCAGACAGCCAATGGCTTTCCGGGCATGCTGGGAGTTGTAGTTTTGCAACCTCTGGAGGTCCGCAGGTTGAAGACCACTGATGAAGGGATTGACAGGTGGAGAGTTCACTCGAGTATAAGCCGAGGGGGGCGTTTTCAGCACGAAAAGTCATGCTGAAAAACTCTGCTTATACAAGAGTATATAGGGTAATATGTACAATTACCTTACTGGTGGCATATCCCTGATGAAGAAAACATCTAGAGAATTAAAGTTTTACTAGTGTTTCGGGCAGCAACAGGATACAAGTGAAACTTTTGCCCAAGACAAGTGACGAAACTCACAAGAACAGATGGAATTGCCTGATGTCCCATCCAGTAAGTCTCAGACTTGAAGGGAACTTCCAGGATGGAGAATCAGGCAGTCTGTCTGATCACGTGTTTTGGTGCTAGTCTTTGGCAACTAAATAGTGCTTTAGGTTTCACCTGTATCCTTCCGCCGGCCGAAAAGATAGTAACGCTTTAATAACTGCTCTGCTTAAAAGGGATATCAGACTTTTAAAAAATATATATATCATCCTAGCCTTTGGGGTTGTGCTAAAACAATAAAATATACTATATAACCTCTTTAATCATTGCCACTGCCTTGGTCCACCTTAGATTACTTCTCTGCGGCAATAACATACCTGTACACCGACATAACCGCTGCAGCTCACTGTGCAGCATACAATGAGGCCAGTGATTGGCTGCAGCAATAACATGGGTGTAAGGTCATTTTTAGTAATATTTGACAGTGATTGGCTGAGTGGTAGTGTGATAGGGATGTAAGAAAAAAATCGATTCTCGCGATAATCGCGATTTTTCATTTGCCGATACAGAATCGATTCAAAATATTTTTGAATCGATTCTTTTAGGGATGTGGAATTTTTAATAAAACGCACTTTATCTTACCTGCCAACGAGCCCGCGGAGCTCCGGTACAGGTGTTCGGTCCCCGGGCTGTATTCTTCTTACTTCCTGTTAGTCCGGCACGTCACATGGAGCTTCAGCCTATCACTGGCCGCAGCGATGTCCCGCCTCCGCTGGTGATAGGCTGAAGCTCCATGTGACGTGCCGGACTAACAGGAAGTAAGAAGAATACAGCCCGGGGACCGAACACCTGTACCGGAGCTCCGCGGGCTCGTTGGCAGGTAAGATAAAGTGCGTTTTATTTTATTTTGCAGCCCGGACGGGATAACATAAAAAAAAGTGTGCACCGGAGTACTAGATCGCCGCTGTCAAAGCTGACAGCGGCGTCTATTGGGATCTATGAATGCTCCCAGGTGGGCGATATATCGCGATGTATCGTCACCTAGACGGTATCGCGATATATCGCGATAGATCGATTCGCCACACTGGTATCGCGATTCGAATCGAATCGCCAAATTCTTGGCGATTCACACCCCTATAGTGTGATGTATGAAGCCATGGCCCTGGGGCTAATACATCACACTGCAGCTCAGCTAATCACTGGCTGAGGCAGGACATTGCTGCAACCACCGATTTGCTGAGCTGCAGTTTGATGCTTTGACCTCCAATAACCAGGTAGAGGACCGCCCCGGAGAACAAAAGCAGCAATCTGATTGGTTTCCATTGGCAACTGCATCACTCATCCTCTGCAGTTTTTGATAAATCTCCCCCCATGTGACTTACGATTTATAGTCTCTGGCCGCATGGAAGGCTGGGAAAGGTCAAAGTCAGCAGTAAACTGTAATTATCTGCACTACAGCACTTTCAGGTGTGGGTCTCGTGCATTAAAACAAGACAAAGCAGTGAACAGAGGTAATAGAAGTATATTACACAATATAATAAAATGCCATCATGGGCTCAAAGATTGAAGAGAAAAAAATCCCAGCGTAACCCTTTAACCCCTTAAGGACCAGGCCAATTTTATTTTTGTATTTTCGTTTTTTCCTCCTCTACTTCTAAAAATCATAACTCTTTTATATTTCCATCCACAGACCCATATAAGGGCTTGTTTTTTGCATCACCAATTTTACTTTGTAATAACCAATTATTGTACCATAAAATGTATGGCACAACCCAAAATTTTTACGTTTTCGTTTTTTCCTCCTCGCCTTCAAAAAAAAAAATCATAACTTTTATATTTTCATCCACAGACTAGTATGAGGGCTTGTTTTTTGGGCTACCAGTTGTCCTTTGTAATGACATAACTCATTTTGCCATAAAATGTATGGCGCAAAAAAAAAAAAAAAAAAAAAAAAAAATTATATATATATATATATATATATATATATATATATATATATATATATATATATATATATATACATACATACATACACATACACATATATATATACACATACACATATATATATATATACACATATATATACACACACATACATACACACACACACTATTTGTATGGGAAAATTTATAAGAAAACAGCAATTTTGCTAATTATGGAAGGTTTTGTTTTCACGCTGTACACTTTACGGTAAAATAGACATGTTTTCTTTATTCTTTGGGTCAATACAATTAAAATGATACCCATGATTACATACTTTTCTATTATTATACAACTTTAAAAAAATATAATAATAATCGCAAACTTTTTAACCAAATTAGTGCATTTCAAATCCTTCTATTTTGCTGACCTATAACTTTTTCATTGTTCCGTATAAGCGGCGGTATGAGGGCACATTTTTTGCGCCGTGATCTGTAATGTTTTTTGATACCACATTTGCATATATAAAACTTAATACATTTATCAATTTTTTGGGAATAAAATGTTAAAAAAGCAGCAATTTTTTTCTTTTTTTTTCTTTTACGTTCATGCCGTTCACTGTATGGGACAGTTAACATTATATTTTAATAGTTCAATTTTTGTTCAACAGTTCAATAAATTTTTTTTATTTAATTTATTTTTTACATTTTTTGGGGGTAAAATGGGGAAAAAAACTGACAATTTACATTTTTATTGGGGGAGGGGATTTTTCAGGGTTATTTTTACACTTTAATAGTGCCCAGACCAAAGCAGAAGATGCCGGGAGACGGACGGAGGCAGGTGAGGGGACCTCGCTATTACAGATGATCGGATTGCCGCGGGAGCGCTGCGGGCGATCCGATCATCCCCATTAAGTGCTGCACTTCTGCAGATGCCGTGATCTGTATTGATCACGGCATCTGAGGGGTTAATGGCAGACATCCACACGATCGCTGATGTCTGCCATTACCGGCGGGTCCCTGGCTGCTATCAGCAGCCAGGACCTGCCGCGCATGACCCGAGCATCGCTCCGATGCTCGCGGTTATGTATAGGATGTAAATGTACATCCTGGTCCGTTAAGTACCACCTCACCAGGATGAGCATTTACATCCTGTGTCGTTAAGGGGTTAATAGTCCCCATAGGGGACTATTTATAGCAATCCTTTGATTGCTAATACTGTTCAGTGCTATGCACAGGGCATAGCACTGTTCAGTGTTATCGGCTATCTTCTGCTCTGGTCTGCTCGATCTCAGACCAGAGTAGAAGACCCCAGGAGGCGGACGGAGGCAGGTGAGGGGACCTCCGGCCGCCATTATGGATGATCGGATCCCCGCAGCAGCGCCGCAGACGATCCGTCCATCCATTTTACTGACCGCACCGCCGCAGTGTATAGATCACGACATCTGAGGGGTTAATGGCGGACATCCACGCGATCGCGGATGTCCGATATTACCAGGGGGTCCCTGGCTGCTAATAGCAGCCGGGACCTGCCGCGTATGACGCAAGCACTGGACCGATGCTCACTGTCTAAGCGGAGCGTAAATGTACTTCATGGTGCGTTAAGTACCCCCGCACCATGATGTACATTTACGTCAATTGTCTTTAAGGGGTTAAGCTATGGTCACATGGTGGTCTCCTGACATACATGACTGAAATAGAAAGAAGGAAGGATGCGCTCCGTGCTGTAATACCTTAGGTACAGTGGGAAATGCTAATGTGAACTGCGCTTACCACGTGTGGTTGTACTGCTAACCAAGTACAACAATGGGATAGCTTATATCAAATTCATGGTCTCTGCAGCCACTCCACGTCCCAGTGTAGCATGCAACAGACAAGATTGCTCCAACAATTAGACGGGATACATCAGGCGCTGAGACCGAGTAGGAAGGTAAGTGAGGTTTATTACCCACAATGCAACACGTTTCACAGACTAGCCACTTCCTCAGGCATCAGGAAGTGGCTAGTCCGTGAAACGCGTTGCATTGTGGGTAATAAACCTCACTTACCTTTCTATCTGGTCTCAGCGCCTGATGTATCCCGTCTAATTGTTGGAGGAATCTTGCCTGTTGCATCCTGACATACATGCCAAAACACATCCACCGGCCCCGTTTACCTGACTTTCCAACACAAAATCCTAATGTTTGTCAAATGCAGTGGTGATAATGTTCTGTGGATAGTCCTATACTAAGCTGTAAACATTGTGGAACACTGGACCAGATTTATCAAACAGTGTGAGAAAAACATTTAGTGATTTTTACACAGTAGCCAATCACAGTTCAGCTTTCACTTTACCAGAGCTCGTTAGCTGAGCTGTGATTGGTTGATGTGGGAAAATCACTCTATATTTTCTCTAACACAGTTCGATAAATCTGGGCCACTGACTCTATGGGTGATGTAAACTGCTTGGTACAAGCTGGGCACACATCAGGACATAGCCCATCTGTGATTCGTCAAAAAAGAACAGAACACAAAGCGCTCCCATGTGTAGATCCAATAAATAAATAAAAAAAAAAGGAAAACTGGTGCACTATGTGCTCACCTAGTATGGTTGTGCAGAGCTAAGGCACAACACGCATGAAAGCAAAGCACCAGTGACTGAAGGAGGCTGCAACTGCGTTCCCACCCTGGCTTGACGTGTAAGGCAATGGAGGTTTTGAACAACAGGATTTTGGAACTGGACATCCGCACTACCGAAAGGGATGTTGGCATCAAGGGTAGTGTAAACCAGATCAGGTAAGAGAAATATACTTTATAGCACGCAACACATTTCAAGGCCGGGTTGGCCATTTTATCAGGTGTCAACGCCTGATAAAATGGCCAACCCGGCCTTGAAAGGTGTTGCGTGCTATAAAGTATATTTCTCTTACCTGATCTGGTCTACACTACCCTTGATGCCAACATCCCTTCTGGCAGCGCGGATGTCCAGTTCCAAAATCCTGTTGTGCAGAACCTCCATCACCCTCTGTGAATCGGTCCTATATAAGCACAGGCACACATCAGGACATACCCTAGAGCGGGGCGGCATGACCAAAAATTGGTATCACGGTATTTTTGTCAATTATGGTGGTTCCACGGTATTTAACGGTATTTCCTCCCCCCCCCCCCCCCCATCATGTGACCTGTGGGCGCTGCTTCTCCCACCCTGGTTTAACAGCCCAGCGCTGCGCTGTCCCCCACATCAGAGAACTAATCATGTGACCCGCGAGCAATGCTTCTTTCTCTCCCCCCAATATAATTAATAGCCGCTGCGCTGTACTATCCAGTGCCCGGGCTGCAAAAATAAACTTTAACTCACCTTCCTACGTTCCCCCGTTGCTCCAGTACCGGCCTCACGGTCCAGCGATGCGAGCCTCATGCTGCTTCCTGGGGATGGGAATGTCACAGACCCATCAGCCTATCACCGGCCGCAGCGTTGTCCCGCCTAGGCCGGACACACTGTCATGTAAGAAGCCGGTCGGCTCCTTACATGACAATGCGCTCAGCCCATCATCGGCCAAGGTGGGACATCGCTGCAGCCCGTGATACACTGACTGCTCTGTGACGTTCCCATCCCCAGGAAGCAGAAAGAGCAGTGGAGGGACGGTGAGGCTGGTTCCGGAGAACGCGGTAGGAAGGAGAGTTAAGGTTTATTTTTGCAGCCTGGGGAGAGAAGCAGCGCTCGCGGGTCACATATGATTAGTTCCCCAATGTGGGGGACAGTGCAGCGCTGGGCTAATAATTCATTGGGGGGGGGGGGAAGAGAAGCAGAACAGTGCACGAGGGTCACATGCTTAGTTGCCCGATGTAGGGACAGCAGTGCTGGGCTGATAATACCCAACCAGTATTGTGGTATGGGAAAAATGAATATCGTGAAGGAAAAAAATTTCGGAATTCGGTATGAACCAGTATGCCGCCCAGCACAAACATACCCCCTCTGTGAATCGGTCCTATATAAACACAATGGAGGATATTTATCAAAACCTGTGTAGATAAAACAGTTGAGCAGTTGCCCATAGCAACCAGATTGCTTCTTTCATTTTTCAGCAGACTTTATAAAAACGAAAGAAGCAATCTGATTGGTTGCTATGGGCAACTGCACCACTTCTTATACACAGGATTTGATACATTTCCCCCCAATGTAATGAGAGTCTAAGGCTTAGTTACAATAGCCCTACCTGCTGGTTGTTTCCCCTCCCATCTCCCTATAATGTTCAGCACTAACGCTGTACAGCAACAGCCGCACAATGTGTATGGAGACAGGTACCTTGGCTACGGCTCGGATGTGCGCAGGTTTGATGACTGAGCTCCGGTCCTCCACGGCTTTTAGGCGGGCCTCTGTGGCCAGTCTCTGCAGGAACAGCACACAGTTCAGATAGATCTAAGAAGGAAGAAATAAAGTCAGATACACCGGCAGCTCTTCTGAATACACAGTATGGCATTCGCCCTCACCAGCAGGTCCACATTGCCATCCAGCCGCAGCTCGGGAAGGCGCTTCTTGATGGCGGATCTGACGGTGCCCCGGGGCACCGAGCGCACCATGGTGGTGGGAACCGAAGACACTCCACGGATTGTGTTCAAACTCCCCGGGACTGACAGATGACGTCTACACAGCGACGCGGGATAATGACGTCAGACGATGAGTACGGGTAAGGGCGGAAGTATCGTGCGGCTGCTCTAGGGCTTTCCTGTTGCGGGAAAACGTCAACGGTTAAAGGCTCTTTCCTGCAGTCCTTCACATGCATAAACAGTGTCGGTAGTGTGAGAAAAGAAGAGCGCCTCTGTGCTGCTGCAAATGTTGCTAACACTTGCTTCATGGTTTATTTCAGTGTTTCCCAACCAGGGTGCCTCCTGCTGTTGCAAAACTACAACTCCCAGCATTTGGCTGTCCATGTATGCTGGGAGCTGTAGTTTTGCAACAGCAGGAGGCACCCTGGTTGGGAAACACTGGCACATTGCTTTCCATGGACAGAATAGTGCTTTCACACTATAAAATGTATCCGTTTTAAAGATCCATTTGATGTTCCGTTATGAAAACCCTGAAAATCGGCCATTACAAACTCCCATACGGCCGTTAGAAATCCTATTACAGTCTATGGGATTTTTACATTATCTGTTTTAATTTATTAATAACGGACGTTATTTTGTGACGGGAGAATGAACGGAAGAAATAGTGTATGCACTAATTCTCCCGTTACTATCTTCCGTCACAAAATAATGTCTGTTATTAATAAGGGGCTATAATGGATTAAAACTAGAGATGAGCGAATTTACAATAAATTCGATTCGTCACGAACTACTCAGCTCGGCAGTTGATGACTTTTCCTGCATAAATGAGTTCAGCTTTCAGGTGCTCCCGTGGGCTGGAAAAGGTGGATACAGTCCTAGGAGACTCTTTTCTAGGAATGTATCCACCTTTTCCAGCCCACGGGAACACCTGAAGGCTGAACTAATTTACACAGGAAAAGTCGTCAACTGCCGAGCCGAGAAGTTTGTGACGAATCGAAATTAACTGTAAATTCGCTCAATCTCTAATTAAAACGGATAATGTAAAAATTCCATAGACTATAATGGGATTTTCTAACATGGTTTTCATAACAGAACATCAAACAAATCTTTAAAACGGATGAATTTTATAGTTGGTAAGGTGTGTGATAACCATCAGACTAGTGTGAACAGAGCCTTGTGGTGCGTTACTTTATAGCCCACAGTGTACTCTAAACCCCTCAAGGATACAGCCCATGTTGGCATTGGGGACACCTCACTTTTTAAAACGCTATTTTGCAACTTTTGGGGGAACTTGTTTTTACTTAGTGCACTTTACCGTAAAACTGATATCTGCCAGAAGGTAGACCATAGAATGGGAACGCTAGAGAGGCCGTGGAGCTCCAGCTGCCATCTTGACACATCAGATCCCTGTGATCGCGCTGCGGGTGGTCTGATAAAACTCTGTATGGAAACCCTAGTAATACTTCAGATGGCATCATCAGTATTGATCAAGGGTTAATGTCCGGTATCAGTGTGATCACGGCGGGTCCATCAGCAGCTGGAACCAGTAATCTATGGAGAACTGCAGCTCTGGCGCTTGTTTCATTGTCCGGACGGAAGTCAGGACATATACGTCATGGTTTGCGAAGTATTATGGGCACATATACCTGTCCTTATAATGGCCGCATATTCCAGTCTGATTACCCGTGATCATGTTCACACAGGTCAAAACCTTGATGGTTTTTGGCTTGAAATTTATGCCTATGCCCCATTACACATTTAAACATATTTGGTGTCCCATTATTTTTAAAGTGTTCCTGTCATTAGAAAAACACTTTTAATATGCCGCAGAGACCCGTCAAAAGTTTTGGTCCGTGGGGGTCTGAACTGAGATCATTGCAATCTCAGTCTCTTTGCAGTCTATGAAGTTCTTACGTTTCTCTTGTACAATAAAACACTCCCCACTCGTTCTAGATTTGGGGGAATGGGGGGGGGGGGGACACTCGGACCCCAACCAATTAAAACTTTTAACCTAAAAAAAAAAAAAAATTCTAATGACATGAACACTTTAATAGAAATCCTCATTATAGTGTACATCATTGTTTCCTAAAGTGGGGATTTACTGTTCATTTTTGAACCGTAGCTGTTTTTTTGCCGGACTAAAAACTGTGGCAGATCACAGTGTTCAGACCAGCAACAAAACTGTATACGGTCCAAAAATGAGCCGTCTGGAGACACTATCTGACTCAATTCAGCTCATTTAAATGAATGGGATGTGGCAGGGATACAACAGCTGCCGGTTTTTAAGTTTTCCCGCCAGATCCGACAGCCGTATCATACAATTGTTATGTGAATATAGCCTTAATACAGCCCTCTGTCTGATCAGAGAATGGGACAGTGATTCACTGCATCTGTGTGATCAGGGCAGGAAAGAAAGTTGGGTGCCATGAGTGCATCCTATCCAGCTTTCTACTACAAAAAGAGTTCCCAATAACATAGCTAATCAGCGTGGGGGTTCATGAGGGCACTGAGTGATAAAAAAAAAAAGGGAGCAGTAGGCCAGATACTTTCAAGGACCTCTGCTCTACATAGTGTTGATTTCTTCAATTCAGATTTGAAAATCTGTGAGGGGAAAAAGGTACCATAAGTGGCATCTTTATTAACATATTACCATGTGGATTCTGCACAGAAACCGCTTTGGATAGCAAAGACATAGGGTTAGGCTTCAACAGGTGCAGGTCCTGGGTAATATACAGTGGTCCCTATTTATTTGTTCCAGGACCAACATTGTATGTTGAAACCATTATATCTTGATTCCCTAAAAAACTGTTACCCTTTCTATACCTTATCCATGTGCAATTATAATACTAAGCAGCTCCCCCCCATCATGAATAGTAGGCATGTGAGTGGTTGTTCATCAGTATTTTGCGACCTCCTCTATATAGCATTGTGGCTGATCTGCATCATGATGGGAGCAGATGTCTAACCTGCCCTGGTACCCGTTAACCCCTTAAGGACGCAGGGCATATCCATACGCCCCCGTTTCCGAGTCCTTGAGGATATCGTTCAGCAGGCATCCCGGCATATCGCCCAGGGGGGTCCTGAGGTCCCCCCATATCTGCAATCGCCGCAAATCACTGGTCAATTCAGACCGGCGATTTGCAACTATTCCTGGTCAATCGGGTCTCTGGTCACCCGGAAAAAAAGGGTGAATTGGGCTGTCCGAGACAGCCCCATTCACCCTTACCCAGCAGGAGTGAGGTGGCATGGGTGCCACCTCACGATCACGTGATTGATCGGTTGGAACGACCGACCAATCACGGACCTTCTGGGCGGTGATCAGGACAGTGATCGGAGATCGGCACCGGCGGGGGTGTCTTACCTCTTCCTAGTCCAGCGGGGGTCCCCTCAGAATCGGTGGCGGCGACAGGAGCAGCCAGGATTGGTGGCGGCAGCGGCGGCGGTCCCGGCGGCAGGATTCGGCAGGAGGTGAGGCCTGTTCACCTCCTCCTGTTGCTTAGCAACAACTCTTGGCATGCAAACCAAAGGGCATGCTGGGAGTTGTAGTTTTGCAACAGCTGGAGTTCCAACTACAACTCCCACCATGCCCTTTGATAGTTATGCAACAGGTGGAGGCACATTTTTTCTATGAAAAAGTGTGCATCCAACTGTTGCATAACTACAACTCCCAACATGCACTGACTACCAAAGGGTATGATGGGAGTTGTAGCAGTGGGCCTCCAGCTGTTGCAAAACTACAACTCTCAGCATGCCCTTCGGCTTTCAATGCATGCCGATTGTTGCAGTTTTGCAACAGCTGGAGACACATTGGTTGTGAAATCGAGTTTGTTAACTAACTCAGTGTTTTGCAACCAGTGTGCCTCCAGCTGTTTCAAAAATACAACTCCCAGCATGCACTGAGAGACTGTACATGCTGGGAGTTCTAGTTTTGCAACAGCTGGAGGCACACTGGTTGCAAAACACTGAGTTAAGTAACAAACTCTTAGTGTTTCGCAACCAATGTGCCTTCAGCTGTTGCATAACTACAACTCCCAGCATATATGGTCTATCAGTGCATGCTGGGAGTTGTAGTTTTGCAACAGCTGCAGGTTGGCACCCCGCCCCCCATGTGAATGTACAGGGTATAGTGAGTTCTGCTGCAGGGTTGAGATGCGACAAATTTTCCGCCGCAGCTCAAACTCCCAGCGAGACACTCACTGTAAACCTCTGCCCGTGTGAATGTACCCTAAAAATACTATACTACACTACACAAAATAAAAAGTAAAACACTACATACCTCCCCCCCCCCCCCCCCCAATAAAAAAAAAAATAATGTCTTGTATGGCACTGTTTCCAAAACGGAGCCTCCAGCTGTTGAAAAACAACAACTCACAGTATTGCTGGACAGCCACTGACTGTCAAGACATGCTGGGAGTTTTGCAGTGTTTGGGAAACACTGCCGAAGGGTATTTTTGTGGCAGATTCAAATCAACAATTTAAGCCTCAAATGGGCATGGCGCTCTCTCGCTTCGGAGCCCTGTCGTATTTCAAGGAAACAGTTTAGGGCCACACATGGAGTATCTCCGTACTCGGGAGAAATTGCGTTACAAATTTTGGGGGGCTTTTTCTCCTTTTACCCCTTATGAAAAGGTAAAGCGGGGGTCTACACCAGCATGTTAGTGTAAAAAAAATTTTTTACACAAACATGCTGGTGTAGCCCCATACTTTTAATTTTCACAAGCAGTAAAAGGAAAAAAAGACCCCCAAAATTTGGAACACAATTTCTCCTAAGTACAGAAATACCCTATATGTGGGTGTAAAGTGCTTTGCGGGCGCACAACAAGGCTCAGGAGTGAGAGCTCACTATGTACTTTTGAGCTCTAAATTGGTGATTTGCACAGAAGTGGCTGATTTTACAGCGGTTCTGACATAAACGCAAAACAGTAAATACCCACATGTAACCCTATTTTAGAAACTACACCCCTCTTGCAATGTAACAAGGGGTATAGTGAGCCTGAACACCCCACAGGTGTTTGACAACTTTTCATTAAAGTTGGATGTGAAAATGAAAAAAATTATGTTTTCACTAAAATGTTGGTGTTACCTTACATTTTTCATTTTCACAAGGGAGAATAGGAAAAAAGCCCCCCAAAATTTGTAACCCCATTTCTTCTGAGTAAGAAAATACCCCAAATGTGGATGTAAAGTGCTCTGTGGGGCACTACAATGCTCAGAAGAGAAGCCATTGGGCTTTTGGCAAGAGAAGGTGTCTGAAATTGAAGGCCATGTGTGTTTACAAAGCCCCCATAGTGCCAGAACAGTGGACCCCCCCCCTACATGTGACCCCATTTTAAAAACTACCGTACATGTGGGGTCACATGTGGGGGGGGGGGCGGTCCACTGTTCTGGCACCACGAGGGGCTTTGTAAACACACATGGCCTCCCACTTCTATTCCAACCAAATTCTCTCACCAAAAGCTCAATGGCGCTCCTCCTCTTCTGAGCATTGTAGTTCGCCCGTAGAGCACTTTACATCCACATATTGGATATTTCCATACTCAGAAGAAATGGGGTTACAAATTTTGGGAGGCTTTTTCTCCAATTACTCCTTGTGAAAATGAAAAAAAACTGGGGTAACACCAGCATTTTAGAGAAAAAAAAATAAAATTTTTCATTTTCACCTCCAACTTTAGCAAAAATTTGTCAAGCACCTGTGGGGTGTTAAGGCTCACTGTACCCCTTGAGGGTGTAGTTTCCAAAATAGTATGCCATGTGTTTTTTTTTTTTGCTGTTCTGGCACCATAGGACTTCCTAAATGCGACATGCCCCCCCCCCCCCTCCAAAACCATTTCAGCAAAATTTGCTTTCCAAAAGCCAAATGTAACTTCTTCTCTTCTGAGCATTGTAGTGCACCAGCAGAGCACTTGACGTCCACTCATGGGGTATTTCCATATTTTGAAGAGATGGGGTTACAAATTTTGGGGGGCATTTTGTCCTATAACCCCTTGTAAAAATGTAAAATTTGGGGGAAAACCAGCATTTTAGTTAAAAAATTATAATTAATTTAACGAAAAGTCGTTCAAACACCTGTGGGGTGTTAAGGCTCATCGGACCCCTTGTTATGTTCCTTGAGGGGTGTAGTTTCCAAAATAGAATGTCATTGTTGTTGTTGTTTTTTTGTGCTGTTCTGGCACCATAGGGGCTTCCTAAATGGGACATGCCCCTCAAAAGCCATTTCAGAAAAACTCACTCTCCAAAATCCCATTGTCGCTCCTTCCCTTCTGAGCCTTGTAGTGCACCCACAGAGCACTTGACATCCACATATGAGGTATTTCCTTACTCGAGAAAAATTGGGTTACAAATTTTGGGGGGCTTTTTCTCCTTTTACCCCTTGTAAAATTTAAACTGGGTCTACAATAAGATGCAAGAGTAAAAAATGAAGATTTTAAATTTTCTCCTTTACCTTGCTGCTATTCCTGTGAAACACCTAAAGGGTTAACACACTGACTGAATGTCATTTTGGGGGGTGCAGTTTTTATAATGGGGTCATTTATGGGGTATTTCTAATATGAAGACCCCTCAAATCCACTTCAAAACTGAACTGGTCCCTGAAAAATTCCGATTTTGAAAATTTGGTGGAAAATTGGAAAATTGCTGCTGAACTTTGAAGCCCTCTGGTGTCTTCCAAAAGAAAAAACAGGTCAACTCTATGATATAAATGTAAAGTAGACATATTGTATATGTAAATCTATGTATCATTTATTTGCAATATCCAATTTCCTTACAAGCAGAAAGTTTAAAAGTTTGAAAACATTTTCAAAATTAAAAAATTTAAAAAAACCGCGGCATGGAATTTTTTTTAACCTTTTTTAGGATGATAGATGTTCTCACCTTTAATGATATTATTACAATAGGGGCATGATAAACAGGGGTATACCTTTTATGTTTAGTTCCTAAAAATGTCTGATAATCTTTTTTCTTTTTTTAAATATCACCTCGTATTGTCATGTTACCTATTGTTTTCAGCTGTTATGTATAAACATGGGGGGTTCTTTGAATAACTTTCCGTATTTAGGGTCAGATTTTAACCTTTTAACGACCCAGGACGTATATTTACGTCCTGTGCCGACTCCCGCGATATGAAGCGGGGTCGCGCTGCTACCCCGCATCACATCGCGTCGGTCCCGGCGCTCATCAACGCCCGGGACCCGCGGCTAATACCACACATCGCCGATCGCGGCGATGTGTGGTATTAACCCTTTAGAAGCGGCGGTCAAAGCTGATTGCCGCTTCTAAAGCGAAAGTGAAAGTATCCCGGCTAGTCAGTCGGGCTGTTCGGGTCCCGAACAGCTTTCAGGACACCGGGAGGGCCCTTACCTGCCTCCTCGGTGTCCGATCGACGAATGACTGCTCCGTGCCTGAGATCCAGGCAGGAGCAGTCAAGCACCGATATCACTGATCACAGGCGTGTTAATACACGCCAGTGATCAGCATGAGAGATCAGTGTGTGCAGTGTTATAGGTCCCTATGGGACCTATAACACTGCAAAAAAAATGTAAAAATAAAGTGTTAATAAAGGTCATTTAACCCCTTCCCTAATAAAAGTTTGAATCACCCCCCTTTTCCCCAAAAAAAATTAAACAGTGTAAATAAAAATAAACATATGTGGTATCGCCGTGTGCATAAATGTCCGAACTATAAAAATATATCATTAATTAAACCGCACGGTCAATGGCGTACGCGCAAAAAAAATTCGTTAAAAAGCGTATTTTGGTCACTTTTTATACCATTAAAAAATGAATAAAAAGTGATCAAAAAGTCCGATTAAAACAAAAATCATACTGATAAAAACTTCAGATCACGGCGCAAAAAATGAGCCCTCATACCCCCCTGTACATGGAAAAATAAAAAAGTTATAGGGGTCAGAAGAGGACATTTTTAAACGTATACATTTTCCTGCATGTAGTTATGATTTTTTCAAGAAGTACGACAAAATCAAACCTATATAAGTAGGGTATCATTTTAACCGTATGGGCCTACAGAATAATGATAAGGTGTAATTTTTACCGAAATATGCACTGCGTAGAAACGGAAGCCCCCAAAAGTTACAAAATGGCATTTTTTCTTCGATTTTGTCGCACAATGATTTCTTTTTCCGTTTCGTCATGAATTTTTGGGTAAAATGACTGATGTCACTGCAAAGTAGAATTGGTGACGCAAAAAAATAAGCCATAATATGGATTTTTAGGTGGAAAATTGAAAGGGTTATGATTTTTAAAAGGTAAGGAGGAAAAAACGAAAATGCAAAAACGGAAAAACCCTGAGTCCTTAAGGGGTTAATATTCCCCAATATTTATTAATTAAATGGATGAACATCTATCATCCTAAAAAAGGTTAAAAAATTCCATGCTGCGTTTTTTTCACATGTAATACAGAAAATGTGATCTATATGCTGAAATGCCTGTGTGGTAAAAACTACATCGGTCAAACTAGTAGAAATATTTAATTAACCTCTTCAGGACACAGGGCGTATGGATATGCCCTGCATTCCGAGCCCTTAAGGACACAGGGCATATCCATACGCCCGTGGGAAATCCGGTCCCCACCGCTAGCCGGTTGGGGACCGGAGCCGGATGCCTGCTGAAATCGTTCAGCAGGCATCGCGGCATATCGCCCAGGGGGGTCATTATTCAGCCCAGCGATCTGCGGTGGATTCCGGGTCAATCGGGTCTCCAGTGACCCGGAATTACTGGCTGATCGGGGCTGTCTCTGACGGCGCCGAACAGCCATAGCCAGCAGGGGTGAGGTGGCACTGGCCCCCACCTCACCCCTGCTGGCTATGGCTGTTCGGCGCCGACCAATCAGGGCACCTGCTGCGGGTGTCACTCCCGCAACACGCTCCGCCCCTCTTCTGGAGGACGTAAGTGGGTGCGGGAAGAAGACCCCGGGAGCTGGGGACCCCGATCCCCGGCGTCCCTGTTGGGATCGGGGCCCCAGGAGCGGCGGCGGCGGGACTGACCTGTGCCCGGAGCAGCAGCAGGAGGTGAGTGACAGCCTCCTGCTGTTGCTTAGCAACAGCTCCCAGCATGCAAAAAGGGCATGCTGGGAGCTGTAGTTATGCAACAGCAGGAGGCAGACCACCACAACTCCCAGCATTCCCTTATGGGCATGCTGGGACTTATAGTTTTGCAACAGCTGGAGGCACATTTTTTCTATGGAAAAGTGTACCTTCAGCGGTTGCATAACTACAACTTCCAGCTTGCACAGACAGCTAAAGTGCTTGCTGGGAGTTGTAGTGGTGCATCTGCTGGTTGCATAACTACAACTGTCGGTGATTGCTGAGAGTTGTAGTTTTGCAACGGCTGAAGGCACACTGGTTGTGGAACTCAGGTATCTTTTGACCTAACTGTTTCACGACCGGTGTGCCTCCAGCTGTTGCAAACTCCAACTCCCAGCATGCACTGTACATGCTGGGAGTTGTAGTTTTGCAACAGCTGGAGGCACACTGGTTGTGAAACACTGAGTTAGGTCACAAACTCAGTGATACAAAACCAGTGTGCCTACAGCTGTTGCAAAACTAAAACTCTCAGCATGTACAGTCTGTCAGCGCATGCTGGGAGTTGTAGTTTTGCAACAGCTGGATGTTCCCCCCCAATGTGAATGTACAGGGTACACTCACATGGCCGGAGGTTTACAGTAAGTATCCGGCTGCAAGTTTGAGCTGCGGTAAATTTTCTGCCGCAGCTCAAACTGCCAGCGAGAAACTACTGTGAACCCCCCGCCCGTGCGACTGTACCCTAAAAACACTACACTACACTAACACAAAATTAAATAAAAAGTAAAAAACACTACTTATACACATACCCCTAAACAGCCCCCCTCCCCAATAAAAATGAAAAACGTCTGGTACGCCACTGTTTCCAAAACGCAGCCTCCAGCTCTTGCAAAACAACTACTCCCAGTATTACCAGACAGCCATTGACTGTCCAGGCATGCTGGGAGTTTTACAACAGCTGGAGGCACCCTGTTTGGGAATCACTGGCATAGAATACCCCTATGTCCACCCCTATGCAATCCCTAATTTAGGCCTCAAATGCGCATGGCGCTCTCACTTTGGAGCCCTGTCGTATTTCAAGGCAACAGTTTAGGGTCACATATGGGGTATCGCCATACTCGGGAGAAATTGGGCTTCAAATTTTGGGGGGTATTTTCAGCTTTTACCCTTTTTAAAAATGTAGCATTTTTGGGAAAACAACCATTTTAGGTAAAAAAAAATAAAAATGTTTACATATGCAAAAGTCGTGAAACACCTGTGGGGTATAAAGGTTCACTTAACCCCTTGTTACGTTCCCCGAGGGGTCTAGTTTCCAAAATGGTATGCCATGTGTTTTTTTTTTTTTGCTGTTCTGGCACCATAGGGGCTTCCTAAATGCGGCATGCCCCCAGAGCAAAATTTGCTTCCAAAAAGCCAAATGTGACTACTCCTCTTCTGAGACCTGTAGTGCGCCAGCAGAGCACTTTTCACCCCATATGGGGTGTTTTGTGAATCGGGAGATATTGAGCTTCAAATTTTGGGGGGTATTTTCTGCTATTACCCTTTTTTAAATGTAAAATTTTTGGGAAAACAAGCATTTTAGGTCAAATTATTATTATTTTTTTTTACATTTGCAAAAGTCATGAAACACCTGTGGGGTATTAAGGCTCACTTTATCCCATGTTACATTCCCTGAGGGGTTTAGTTTCCAAAATGGTATGCCATGTGTTTTTTTTTTTTTTATGTTTTGACACCCTAGGGGATTCCTAAAGGTGACATGCCCCCCAAAAACCATTTCAGAAAAATTTTCTCTCCAAAATCCCCTTGTCGCTCCTTCGCTTCTGAGCCCTCTACTGCGCCCGCCGAACACTTTTCATAGACATATGAGGTATGTGCTTACTCGAGAGAAATTGGGCTACAAATACAAGTAAAATTTTTCTCCTTTTACCACTTGCAAAAATTTTAAAATTGAGTCTACAAGAACATGCGAGTGTAAAAAATTAAGATTTAGAATTTTCTCCTTCACTTTGCTGCTATTCCTGTGAAACACCTAAAGGGTTAAAACACTGACTGAATGTCATTTTGAATACTTTGGGGGGGGGTGTAGTTTTTATAATGGGGTCATTTGTGGGGTATTTCTAATATGAAGACCCTTCAAATCCACTTCAAAACTGAACTGGTCCCTGAAAAATATCGAGTTTGAAAATTTTGTGAAAAATTGGAAAATTGCTGCTGAACTTTGAAGCCCTCTGATGTCTTCCAAAAGTAAAAACTCATCAATTTTATGATACAAACATAAAGTAGACATATTGTATATGTGAATCAAAAAAAAATATTTGGAATATCCATTTTCCTTGCAAGCAGAGAGCTTGCAAGGAAAATGGATATTCCAAATAATTTTCAGAGAGCTTTTCAGAGAGCTTCAAAGTTAGAAAAATGCAAAATTTTCTAATTTTTCATAAAATTTTGGGATTTTTCACCAAGAAAGGATGCAAGTTACCAAAAAAATGTACTACTATGTTAAAGTAGAATATGTCATGAAAAAACAGTCTCAGAATCAGAATGATAACTAAAAGCATTCCAGAGTTAATAATGTTTAAAGTGACAGTGGTCAGAATTGCAAAAAACGCTCGGGTCCTTAAGGCCAAAATGGGCTTGGTCCTTAAGGGGTTAAGGATAGCAGAACATAAAAATAATATCAGGAAAGCGTTAACAACTAAAACAGTAGGAGTATCTACTAAATATAGCGAGACAACAGTAGCGAGACACTTCTTAGAAGCAAACCATAATGTGAATGAACTCCGATGGCAAATTTTAGAACAAGTTCACACAGAGACGAATGACACTCAGAACCGCAAGCGTGTCTTGCAAAGGGAGGCTTACGTGTATGGAAAAGACTTCTCCATCAGGCTTAAATGAAGTCTGTAGTTATAAAGCTTTTTTGTAAAGAGATAATATGTGATATCCGTAGGTTAGATTAGAAATCTCACATATAATACATCATCTTAACGATCAGTATGTCCTATAGGATAACATACACATCGTGAAAACATTTTTCTCTGTTACCTGACACTAATTAAAGGGGTACTCCGGTGAAAAAACTATTTTTTTTTTAAATCAACTGGTGCCAGAAAGTTAAACAGATTTGTAAATTACTTCTATGAAAAAATCTTAATCCTTCCTGTACTTATTAGCTGCAGAATACTACTGTGGAAATTCTTTTCCGTTTGAAACACAGAGCTGTCTGCTGACATCATGAGCACAGTGCTCTATGCTGACATCTCTGTCCATTTTAGAAACTGTCCAGAGTAAAAGGAAATCCCCATAGCAAACATATGTTGTTCTGGACAGTTCCCAAAATGGACAGAGATGTCAGCAGAGAGCACTGTGTTCGTGATGTCAGTAGAGAGCTCTGTGTTTCAAAAAGAAAATAATTTCCGCTGTAGTATTCAGCAGCTAATAAGTACAGGAAGGATTAAGATTTTTTAATAGAAGTAATTTACAAATCTGTTTAACTTTCTGGCACCAGTTGATTTAAAAAAAAAAAAGTTTTTCACCAGAGTACCCCTTTAAGTGCGAATTCAGGTGTGAGATTCCTATATCTTCCTCGGATATCCAGCATCTAGTACGCATAAGTAAGGGGGTGGTCCCCCGAAATGTCACGTCATGACCCTGATGGCTCCCAGCTAGTGCGTTAAGACCTCTGCTAGACTGGATGTGTGCCGACATCCCATCTGTCAAGCTGATCTAAACTACAGAAAAGATCTGAATAAACAAAAAAATATGAACCATCTAACCGTGAGTGCTGGAATTCATTTTAATAAGTGTACAGCCCATGCTTGTTAATATACACCCCTCAAAGTATTTAAAATTACATTCAGAAAGTTTGTTAACCCTTTAGGTGTTTCACAAGAATAGTAGCAAAAGGGAGGAGAAAAATCGAAATCTGCATTTTTTACACTAACATGTTCTTGTAGCCTCATTTTTTTTTCATTTCATTTTTAAAAGTGATATAAGGAGCCAAAATTTGTAGCCCAATTTCTCTTGAGTATGGAAATACCTCATATGTTGACATAAAGTGCTCTGCGAGCTCGCAACATGGCTCAAGAGGGAAAGAGCAACTGTGGAATTTTGGAGAGCAAATTTTGCTGTCATGCTTTTTGGGGTCTATGTTGCATTTAGGAAGCCCCCATGTTGCCAGAACAGCAAAAAAAGCCTCCACATGGCACACTATTTGGGAAACTATACACCTCAAGAAACGTAACAGGGGGTATAGCGAGCCTTAACACCTTATAGGTGTTTGACGACTTTGTGTTGAAGTTGAAAGTGAAAATAGAAAATTAGATTTTTAACACTAAAATGCTGGTGTTAACCCTAATATTTCTTTTTCACAAGGGGTAATAGGAGAAAATGCTCTCCAAAATGTAAAATCCCATTTCTTCTGAGTATGGAAATACCCCATATGTGGATGTAAAGTACTCTGTTGGCTCACTACAATGCTCATAAGTGAAGAACAAAATTTGGCTTTTTGAAAGAGAATTTTGCTGAAATGTTTTTTTTGGGGGGTGGGGGGGGGGGTGTTGCATTTAGCAAGTCCCCAGGGTGCCAGAATAGCGGGGGGGGGGGGGGGGGGGAAACACATGGCACACTATTTTGGAAACTACACCCTCAAGGAATGTAGCAATGTAGTCTTAATACCTCACAGCTGTTTGATAGGTTTGCGTTAAACTTGGACGGGAAAATTAAAAATGAGATTTTTAACACTAAAATGATTGTGTTACTCGAAATTTGGCACACTATTTGGGAAACTACACCCCTTTAGGAACGTAACAAGGGTTACAGTGAGTACTTACACCTCACAGGTTTTTTGAACGCTGGGTCGTAAAAGTGAAACATTCGATTTTTAACATTAAAATTATGATGTTACTCCACATTTTTCATTTTCACATGGTTTAATAGGAGAAAATGGACCTCAAAATTTGAAGCCCAATTTCTCCTGATTAAGAAAACACCCCATATGGCGCACTACAGGGCTCAGAACAGAAGGAGCGCCATTGGACTTTTGGAGAGAGAATTTTGCTGGAATTGAAGTCGGGGGCCATGGTGCCAGAACAGCAGAAACTCCCCACATGTGACACCATTTTGGAAACTACATCCCTCCAGGAACGTAACAAGGGTTACAGTGAGTACTTACACCTCACAGGTTTTTTGATCAGTGGGCCTTAAAAGTGAAAAATTTGATTTTTTTTGCACTATATTGATAGTGGTACCCCAAATGTTTCATTTTCACATGGGGTAATAGGGGGAAAAGGCCCCCAAAATTTGTAGTGCAATTTCGCCTGAGGAAGAAAATACCCCATATGTGGATGTAAAGTGCTCTGCATGCACACTGCAATGCTCAGAATAGAAGGAGCGCCATTGGGCTTTTGGAGTGAAAAGTTTGTTGGAATTTAAGTCGGGGGTCATGTGCATTTACAAAGCCCCCATTGTGCAAGAACAGCAGAAACCCCACATGTGACACCATTTTGGAAACAAAACCACTCAAGGAACGTAAGGGTTATAGTGAATACTTACACCTCACATGTTTTTTAAAAACATGATTAAGAAAACACTCCATGTGTGGATGTAAAGTGCTCTGCTGGCACACTACAGGTCTCAGAACAGAAGGAGCGCCATTAGACTTTTGGAGAGAGAATTTTGCTGGACATTGAAAAATTAATTTTTTTATACACTAAAATGGGGTAACCCAATTTTTTACATTTTCACAAGGGGTAATGGAAATAATTGTGTTACAAATTTTGGAGGGCTTTATCTCCTGACTATGGAAATACATCCACATATGGGGTAACGTGCTGGGCGGGCGTACAACAAAGCTCAGAAGTCATAGAGGTCTGTTTGCATTTGAGGCCTATGGCATATCAGTAGCTGACGGTTACATACATTCAGAGGAAAATACAAAAAAGAAACACCCACATGTGACACCATTAAAGAAAGTACCCCCCTGAGGAATGGCTATCATTCTGTAAACAACCAACATGTGACTCCGAATTGTCACCTGGAAATACGACAGAGCTCATGAGCGAGAACTCTTCGCATTTGAGGCTGTTTCTTACCGACCTAATTGACAGTTACATACATTCAGAGGAAAATACAAGAAAGGAACACCCACATGTGAGCCTATTACAAACAGTACACCCCCTAGGGAAGGTGTATAGGGGTGAAGTGGCCATTTAGAACGGACGGGTGTTCCCTAAATTTATTTTCCAGGAATGGATGAAGTGTAGTTTGGGGAAAATGAAAATTGCAATTTTACTACTGATATGGCCGTCCCTATTCTGTTACCTCAAATGTGCACCCAGCTCAGGTGGGGAGAGAGTAGAGTTGAGCGGGATACCAGTTCATACCGAATACCGAAATTTTTGTGCTGCAGGATATGAATTTTAACCGTTGGCCCCTCCCCCTCAGGAATGTATGAATCAGCCCAGTGCTGCGCTGTCCCCACATCAGGGAACTGCTCACATGTCACCCGCGAGCGCTGCCCCCCAATTAATTATCAGCCCAGCGCTGTCCCCATCGCAGTAAATACTCACATGTCACCCGCAAGCGCTGCCCTCCTTGTCCTCCTGTTTGTTTTGGCCACCAGCGCTGACACTCTATACCAGTGGTCTACAACCTGCGGTTGAAGACCACTGCTCTAGACTGTGCGATATCCCTATGCCCGCGCTGCAAAAAATAAACAAAATAAACTTTAACTCACCTCCCGTTGGTCCGGTACCGGCCTCATCTGCTTCTTGGGGACGGGAACGTTGGGCAGCCGTCAGCCTATCACCGGCCGCAGCGATGTTCCGTCTCAGCCGTTGATAGGCTGAGCCCACTGTCATGTAAGAAGCCGGCCAGAGCTCCTTACATGACAGGGCGGGACATTGCTGCGGCTAGTGATAGGCTGATGGCTGTCCGACGTTCCCGTCCCCAGCGTAAGGCCAACGTCGTAACATGCGTTGGTTTATTTTGTTTACCTTTTGCAGCCCGGGCATAGGGATACCGCTCAGTATAAAGTGTCAGCGCCGGCGGCCGCAACAATCGGGAGGACAAGGAGGGCAGCGCTTGCGGGTGACATGTGAGTATTTACCCCGATGGGGGCAGCGCTGGGCTTATAATTAATTTGGGGGGGAGGGGAGGAGGAGGAAATACCTTTATATACCGTGGAACCGTCAAAAGTTACAAAAATACCGTGATACACAAATTTGGTCATACCGCCCAGCCCTAGGAGAGAGCACTGCACATTTGAGGCAACTTGCAAACCCCCAATGCTGTTGACTCTGTGTCCCATGACCCATTTTTTAGAAAAAAAAAAAATATTATTAGGGGTATTGGGAAATAGGTTTTGTTTTTTCTTTGGGGGGGAGGGGTGCGGGGTGTTTGGTTTTAATATTTGAAAGACAATGTACTCTGGACTGATACATTGGAGTAGAATTCTGGGGAATTAAAATTAGGAAAAAGGATAAAAAATTTAGAACTCCATGGAAGGGTGATACTTTCTGAAGCAATCTCTAATGTAGAGGCCCGGATGATTGGGCAAAGTGTCACGAGTGGTTGTGTCCTTCCGAATCCCCCTCTTGTGACACACTCTGCATTTTTTCTGGGATCGTCCCTTCTTTCCAGTGTGGGGTACCAGGGACAATCCGGGCAACGACAGTCCCAGAGGTGCTCTGACCCGCTCTTTGGAGGTCATCAAAGATCAGGGCCTTTAGAACTTCCTCTTGGAACTGCAGGAATGTCCCTGTGTTGCCAATGTACTGGGACAGTACAAAAGAGTTGTACATGGCAACCTGTACCATGTAGACCACAACTTTTTTGTACCATACCTGTGTTTTCCACATGGCATTATATGGCTTGAGGACTTGATCAGACAGATCAACTCCCCCCATGTTCCAATTGTATTGCAAAATACAATCGGTCTTGAGGACCGGTCCTGCAGTACCTCGCAAAGGGACAGGGGTGCTGCCGTTCCCATGAATTGTGGACAGCATAAAGACATCCCTCTTATCCTTATACCTGACCAGCAACAGATTTTCATGGGAAAAGGCACGGGAATCACCCCGGGGGATAGGAGCGTGTAGGGGATGGGTCAGAAGGCCTCTTTGATTCTTCCAGAGTGTCCCACAAGGGACCGCGGATCTAGCAGCAAGGGATGTGAACAGAAGGATACTAGTATAAAAGTTATCTACGTAAAGGTTGTAACCCATATCTAGCAATTGGTGCAAGAGGCCCCAGACAATTTTCCCCCTAACACCCAGAGTGGGGGGACATTCTGGGGGTACAATACGGGAATCTCGTCCCTCATACACCATAAACTTGCAAGTGTACCCTGAGGTACTCTCACAAAGTTTATACATCTTCATGCCATACCTCGCCCGCTTAGTGGGAATGTACTGCTGGAAGCTGAGTCTCCCCTTAAAGCTGATGAGAGATTCATCAATAGCGACCTCCTGCTCAGGGACATAGGCCTCCCAAAATTTGGCCCCGAAGGGGGACATGCCACATTATGCAAACATTTCCAAATGACTTTGAACCGGGGATGTGTCATGGCCATACTGTAGAGTGGAGTCTGGTAGAGGACGTCAACACTCCAGTACTGCCTGACACTGGGCTTTTTAACTAGGCCCATATGCAGCAGGAGGCCCCAAAATGTCCTAATTTCGGCTGCATTGATGGCGTACCATCCATTGGGTGTAGCTAAAAAGGAGCCCTGGTTTGCGGCGGGTTTCCCTACTCTAATGGGGGGTGAAGTGTATGTATGTATGGGGAAAAAACTTAGTGTATGTGCTGTGTGTGGTGTGTGTTTACTTCCTGCCCTATCCTAACTCTCCCTAACCCACAACCTAACTTAACAAAAATAAAGAATAAAACTAAACGGAAAAAAGATAAAGAAATCTTTAAAAAACAAGGACTTCTAGCTCAAAAAGCCCTACGCCAAAAATAAGCGTTTACCTAATCAGTGGTGTGCACACTGATTAGCGCTTTGTGGTGGCAGGGGGCGCAGTAGTCAGTGGGGGATCCTGCCAATCAGCCCAGAACAGTGGCTGGTGGCACGTACACAGACCCCCACACAAAAAATAATATGAAAAAAACACTAAAACACGAAAAAAAGCACCTGCCTGAACCCAAAAAAATGCTGATCAGTGATAAATCACTGACAGCGGTTGAGCAGGCCACACACAGAGGTATGGTCCGTCCATACAACACAGGCCTGCTACTGGTGGCATGGACCAACTATAGGTGCAAAAATAATATAAAGAAGATGCTTATAATCCCCAAAAAAGCGCCTGCCCCACAAAAAAACACTGATCAGTACTGCGGGACTGATCAGCGGTGGGTGGGCGATTATCTAACTGTGGCGGGCCGCTTTTGTATACAGAAGAGGGCCCGGCCACAAGATTAGCAAAAAAAAAAAAAGATCTGCGCCCCCCCCCCCAAAAAAAAAAAACAACTCACTGTAGTGCCCTGGTCATGCAGCTAAAGGTGCTACGAACCCGCAGACACCAACAGATGGTACGCTGGGAAAAAAAATTATCTTTTTTTAACCACCTAAGGCTCTGCCCCTGTTTAACTGCAGCTTTCCCTAATCGCTACTGTGCCAGGGAGCACAAAACAATGCAGATGGCACTTTTTCTCTCTGAGGGGGGAAGATGGCAGCACGGGGCTCCGTCCTGCTCACCAGCTCACAGAAGTGTGGTGGGCAGAACGGAGCAATATGCTCCTTCACCTTCCTCCTCCCTCCCCATATTGCCGTGATTGGTGCGGTCACTACGACCACCCAATCGCAGCTGTCTTGGAGGATGAAAAAAGACATATGTCCATCAAGTTCAACCAGGGAATTGAAGGGTAGGGGTGTGGTGCGATATTGGGGAAGGGATGGGATTTTATATTTCTTCATAAGCATTAATGTTATTTTCTTCCGGGAATGTATCTAATCCTGTTTTAAAGCTGTTAATTTTTCATGCTGTGACCAGTTCCTGAGGTAGACTGTTCCATAAGTTCACAGTTCTGATGGTAAAGAAGGCGTGTCGCCCCTTTAGACTAAACCTTTTCTTCTCCAGACGGAGGGAGTGCCCCCTCGTCCTTTGGGGGGGTTTAACCTGGAACAGTTTTTCTCCATATTTTTTGTATGGGCCATTAATATACTTATATACGTTTATCATATCCCCCCTTAAACGTCTCTTCTCAAGACTAAACAATTGTAACTCCTTTAATCGCTCCTCATAGCTAAGATGTTCCATGCCCCATATTAGTTTAGTCGCACGTCTCTGCACCCTTTCCAGCTCCACAGTGTCCCTTTTATGTACAGGCGACCAAAACTGAACAGCATATTCCAGTTCAGTACAGTACGGAGAGTGATTGATGGTGTATATTACACCACTGGTCACTTTCCTTTTCCGAGTCATCGGGTCACATGTGACCCGAATGACACGGAATCGCCACTGATCGCCATTCTGTATTGACCGATATAGTATAGACAGCTCGGCACTGCAGTCTCTTGGAACTGACACGATGTGGTGCAACTGGATGTAATAATGTTCGTGGTGGTGCTCTGGTATTATAAAGCAGACACTTGTAACAGATATGCAATAGAATAAAAGATGAACCTGCAGACTCACCACTTTTCTTCTTCTTCTTCTTTATTGCATTATTGCATTAGCAATGCAGTACATACTCACATAACCTGGGTATTGGGGTGAACAGTGGGGGGATACAAAAGGCAACAGATTCCGTTTAGCATGATTTACCGTGCTTCCTCCGGCCATTAGGAAGCATGGCCGGAGGAAGCACGGTAAACCGTGCTAAACGGAATCTGTTGCCTTTTGTATCCCCCCACTGTTCACCCCAATACCCTGGTTATGTGAGTATGTACTGCATTGCTAATGCAATAAAGAAGAAGAAGAAGAAAAGTGGTGAGTCTGCCGGTTCATCTTTTATTCTATTGCATACCTGATTCTGTATTGACCGTCGATCGAATGTTTTCAGCAGGCATCCTGGTCCAATCCCCGCCCGGCGATCGGTGGGGGACGGAATCGCTACAGAACGCCTTTCTGAATTGACCGGCGATCTGCGGCAATCACCGATATGGGGGCAATATGACGGGATGCCTGCTGAACGATCTCAGCAGGCATCCCGGTCCAGTCCCCTCCCCCCTGTGGGGAGTACGGGTACGCCATGCGTCCTTAAGTGGTCAAAGGTGTTTTCAAGATGCAAATATTTTTCTGCTTGATCTATGCCTCCTGGTGCAGCAAAAACAACATTGACTGCATTCTCACCCCAATAACTAACCACTGCAATTCTGAAGTCTTTTGGTCTCTTGCTGTCTTATTTTTCCTGCTTCTGATGACCTTTTTGCTCAACTCAGCAGACAGACAGTTCATGCACACGCAAAACTTTATAGGAAGCAGAAAAGACTTAAAGGGGTTATCATACGAACGTAATAAAAAAAAAAAAACTCAGATCAGCATAGGACATTAAAGGGTACTCTGGCGCTAAGACAACTTATCCCCTATCCATAGGATAGGGGATAAGATTTCTGCAATCTTTCATGCAGCAGCCCGCTATCATCAGCCTCCGGAGGGAACATCGCTCCGGGTCTGATGACGTACGATCACGGGGCCGGAGTATTGGGACGTCACGGCTCCGCCCCCGTGTGACGTCACGGGTGGGGGCGATGTTTGCTCCGGAGGCAGATGATAGCGGGGTGCTGCATGAAAGATTGCGGGGGTCCCTAGCAGTGGGACCCCCGCAATCAGGCATCTTGTCCCCTATTCTTTGGATAGGGGATAAGATGTCCTAGCGCCGGAGTACCCCTTTAACCTTGCATCTATTATTCTACTATGACCTTTGTATCTCCAGAGCAGGAGCAAATTCCCATAGCAAACCTCTCCTGCTCTGGACAGTTCCTGACATGGACAGAGGTAGCAGCAGAGAGCACAGAGAGACAGAAAAGAAATTCAAAAAGAAAAGAACTTCCTGTGGAGCACACAACACCTGATAAGTACTGGGAGGATTAACATTTTTAAATAGAAGTAATTTACAAATCTGTTTAACTTTCTGGAACCAGTTGATTAAAAGAGGTGGCTTTAATAGTTTTACATAGAAATGTGGTGTTTTGGCATGATTTTGTTCCTCTGATATCATGTAACTAATGTAGTAAAAGTTATGTGTTGCTTGTTCGATTTGGTTAAAGTCAGCTTAAAATCTCATTTATGCAAACCACACAATTCACAATGAACAAATCAGTATTTAAAGGTAGTGAAGATATTAATCCAATATAAACAAAATCTTGTTTCCTTGATAGTTTTACCCTGACATGTTAAATCACATCTGTTCACACAGTGTATTGCCACATTCACATAAGTGCACCAAGCATTTCACTTTATTGGAATTTATTTCTCCTGTATTTTCTTTACTAAAATTGAAAAGACATGTTGCATAAGTAACTACCTATTCAACCTTGCACAATGATGAGTGCATGTGCACATAAATGAGTGGGTTACCATCCGGCTTCAATATAATGTAAGCCACTCATAAACTGTTGTGGTTGACTATACTTATGACCAGTGCCAAATCCTGAGCCAAACATTTTGTCTGAGCCAACCGCAAAGTCTTGTTGGAAATGTTACAGCCTGTAGGTTTTTGATAAAGCACAGTAACCAATCCATCATGGATAACAAAAACACATGTACTTCATAGGGCTTCCGTGAATTAGAAAACATTTAAATCAGCTATTGCGTTCTTTATTGAAATGTCTGAGGCTGCTTGTGGGGAGACACCATTTTATAAAGTTCTGTAACGGTAATATATGTAATAACACCCATTGCAATTGCACATATACTGCAGCTTTGTATCGGGTTAAATAACAATCTAAAATAAAATGTTTGTTAGATTTTATACCAGGGGGTTGGAGACTTGCAGATGTGTATAGGCCTAATACTAAATAATGTGACAAAACTTAAAAATGTATACTTTTTTATAGCCATCAAAGCACCAAATACTGTAGATCTGGCACACCTAGAATCATTATGGATATTTTGATGGGAAGTATCAACCCCAATGGCAGCCTAGTACATAGTTCCAACCACCATTGCAAAACAGGACAGCTACACTGGCACTAAGATGGTCAGTGAGCCCTGCTGGGCACAGGCTTTCAGTGTAAGCAAAAGGAAGACACAGGAAAAATCTGTTTTACATGTGTATAAAAATGAAGGTAAAAACAGGTTTAATCAGTCGTTACACCCCCATACACATGGCTGTTCACATGGTGTAAAAGTAAATGGGATTCATTGGATCAGTTTTTCATCTGTTGCTCCATGGTCCAATTCTGATGCTTAACCCCTTAAGGACGCAGGACGTAAATGTACGTCCTGGTGAGGTGGTACTTAACGCACCAGGACGTACATTTACGTCCTAAGCATAACCGCGGGCATCGGAGCGATGCCCGTGTCATGCGCGGCTGATCCCGGCTGCTGATCGCAGCCAGGGACCCGCCGGCAATGGCCGACGCCCGCGATCTCGCGGGCGTCCACCATTAACCCCTCAGGTGCCGGGATCAATACAGATCCCGGCATCTGCGGCAGTTCGCGATTAAAATGAACGATCGGATCGCCCGCAGCGCTGCTGCGGGGATCCGATCATTCATAACGCCGCACGGAGGTCCCCTCACCTTCCTCCGTGCGGCTCCCGGCGTCTCCTGCTCTGGTCTGTGATCGAGCAGACCAGAGCAGGAGATGACCGATAATACTGATCTGTTCTATGTCCTATACATAGAACAGATCAGTATTAGCAATCATGGTATTGCTATGAATAGTCCCCTATGGGGACTATTCAAGTGTAAAAAAAAAATTAAAAAAATGTAAAAGTAAAAGTAAAAAAAAAGTGAAAAATCCCCTCCCCCAATAAAAAAGTAAAACGTCCGTTTTTTCCTATTTTACCCCCAAAAAGCGTAAAAAACATTTTTTATAGACATATTTGGTATCGCCGCATGCGTAAATGTCCGAACTATTAAAATAAAATGTTAATGATCCCGTACGGTGAACGGCGTGAACGAAAAAAAATTAAAAAAGTCCCAAATTCCTACTTTTTAAATACATTTTATTAAAAAAAAAATTATAAAAAATGTATTAAAAGTTTTTTATATACAAATGTGGTATCAAAAAAAAGTACAGATCATGGCGCAAAAAATGAGCCCCCATCCCGCCGCTTATACGGAAAAATAAAAAAGTTATAGGTCATCAAAATAAAGGGATTATAAACGTACTAATTTGGTTAAAAAGTTTGTGATTTTTTTTAAGCGCAACAATAATATAAAAGTATGTAATAATGGGTATCATTTTAATCGTATTGACCCTCAGAATAAAGAACACATGTCATTTTTACCAGAAATTGTACGGCGTGAAAACAAAACCTTCCAAAATTTGCAAAATTGCGTTTTTCGTTTTAATTTCCCCACAAAAATAGTGTTTTTTGGTTGCGCCATACATTTTATGATATAATGAGTGATGTCATTACAAAGGACAACTGGTCGCGCAAAAAACAAGCCCTCATACTAGTCTGTGGATGAAAATATAAAAGAGTTATGATTTTTAGAAGGCGAGGAGGAAAAAATGAAAACGTAAAAATTTAATTGTCTGAGTCCTTAAGGCCAAAATGGGCTGAGTCCTTAAGGGGTTAAAGGGGTACTCCCGTGGAAAACTTTTTTTTTTTTTAAATCAACTGGTGCCAGAAAGTTAAACAGATTTGTAAATCACTTCTATAATTTTTTTTTAATCCTTCCAGTACTTTTTAGGGGCTGTATACTAAAGAGAAATCCAAAAAAGAAATGCATTTCCTCTGATGTCATGACCACAGTGCTCTCTGCTGACATCTCTGTCCATTTTACGAACTGTCCAGAGCAGCATATGTTTGCTATGGGGATTTTCCCCTGCTCTGGACAGTTCCTAAAATGGACAAAGATGTCAGCAGAGAGCATTGTGGTCATGACATCAGAGGAAATTCATTTTTGGGGGGGGATTTCTCTTTAGTGTACAGCCCCTAAAAAGTACTGGAAGGATTAAGATTTTTTTAATAGAGGTGATTTACAAATCTGTTTAACTTTCTGGCACCAGTTGATTTAAAAAAAAAAAAAAAAAAGTTTTCCACGGGAGTACCCATAGTAGGCATTTTCCTATACAGACAGATAAGTCAGATCTTACAAAATTATTTTAACAAAAGGTTTACAATCTATGGGGAAATAAGAATGATACAAAAAGCGATTGTACTGTGCAATAGTCAAACCATCTTTTACAAAAAAAATAGGGTAGTTTAAAAAAATTTAAGATTATTGGCAAAAAAAAGTCCATTGACTCTGCACTATTTCTGCCCTTTATTATTATCTTAGATGATGGTGGATAAGCCATTCATCTATCTAGTATTTATCTATGCACACAGATTTTAAATACATTTGATACAAGTGAATGATTGGGGAATATAAGAAGCCTGCCTAAAGAGATGTGCAGCTGTGATTATTGAGAATTACCCCTTAGTGACCCAGCTGATTTGGGCCTTATTGTTTTTTTATTTTTGCATTCTAAGAGCTTTATCTTTTTACTATTTTTATCAAAATACTCATATGAAGGCTTGTTTGTGGGACAAGTTGTACTTAAATGACACTTGGAGTCTTGTAGTTTATATAACCTATGGCAGTGGTAGTTTTCCAAAGAAAAAAGCCAAATGAAAAGACAGCCTTAAATTTTTTTCTTGACAGAGGTGAGTCTTTTTGTTTTTGTATTTTTTTCATAAAAAGTCTCTTTTACAGGACTCTTTGATCTTTCCAGGCTTTTTTGGGGAGGTAAAATAACAAAATATTGCCATTTTCGCATGTTTAGGTCAAAATGTATATGGCGGTACCAAATATGTATTGTGTTTTTTTTTTTTCTCTTTTAGGTGTATCAAATTTATTGCATAATATTCTCTTATGTTGTATAACATTTATTTTGTAAGGAATTCATGCATTATTACTATTTATAGGTCCCATAAGGGCACTTTCACCTTCAATCTTGGGATCGCCAGTTAACAGCTTGAAAGGGCACCATTCATGAATAAGAGTCGCATAGAGGTCAGTTTGCACTGCAGCTTTTAAACATGAAAACTACTGAAAGAAAGTAAGTGACCCTGGAATTGGGGTCTGTGTCACCACTCCATGATGCTCAGCATAAACCTGGTGACCGATTCACCTTCAGGAGAAGCACTTGTATTAGCTTCTATTTTAATAGTGCAGAATCCATTACACAGCTCTCAGAGTTTCATCTATCCTGAGAATATGAAACAAAAGTGACCAAAAACTGACCTTTTAGCTAAAAGACCCTTTCATAATGTCAAAACTGTTTTGCTCCCTCTCATGCTCATGTTGAAAAATGTGCTTTTCTACTCTTCATAAACTTCCAGAAACAAGATGTTTAATGCTGCTTTTCAGTGTCTTTAAACAAGCTGTGTCTCTGTATTTATTTTGGTCTTTGTTTATACTGGCAATATAAAGGATTTAGATTAATTCATGCTGCTCACAAATGAAGCTGTTATAGAAAGTAGAACAATATTTCTCTGTGGCACCATATTTTGGTTAGAACAGGATAACACTGTACAGATCCATAAGGGTGAACATTGTTTAGAGGATTTAGTTACTACTGTCAGAGTGCCAAATCTGCACCAAGATTGCATCTGCAAAGGAAACCTAGGCCACCTAGAGGCAATTCCTTTAAATAATCATATGATATAAAACTATATTCAGTGTATCTGCTGCTTTCATGGCATGAGCTATGATAGTGTTGGCCAGAGGTTGTGACATGTTAAGTTACTAGACAAACTTAGTGTTTGGAAAGCAAAGGCAAATAAATATTCTGTAAATATATATATATATATATATATATATATATATATATATATATATATATATAGCAAAATCATCAGTAGTTGCAGTATCTTGTAATACCTTTTTTGTTGGACTAACAAGATTTTGTAGAGACAAGCTTTCGGGATTCCTCCCTTTATCAAGTCATAAGCATTTCTGAGCTCACAAGGAGAAAACACACGTTCTATCTCACAAAATATGCAGGGGTTAAAACAACAAATGTGGAGGATGGACATTAAGTTGGGCCATAAATTGTATAGCTATAGGACGATAGACTACAGATAAGGATGGGGGGGGGGCTGGAGAGCAGAGGTGAGAATGGTGGTTACGCTGGACAGAGGGGAAAGGACAATTATACTACAGGACCATAAACTGAAGATAAGACTTAGACAGGGGAGGGGGAGCAGGGGTGTAATGGTGTTAGAGCAGGAAGAGGGAAGACAGTTTAGCAAAGGTTATAGGAAATTTTGATAATGGGATAAGAAGCTTTAATCCACATTAAGTCCTCTGTTCTTGGAGTCATAAAAAACTATCATTTTGGCTTCAAATGTCTTTCTTTCCTGGGTGTTCTTGAAGTTTCCTTTCAGGATCTTGATTTTGAGGTCCTGTAAGGAGTGACCTGTTTGGGTGAAATGGTGTCCAACTGGGGTGCAATAGTCCTTTTCTCTATGATTGTTGATGGATGATCTGTGGAGGTTCATCCTTTTATTGAGTGGCTGGCTGGTCTCACCAATGTAACATCCCAGGTCACACTTGGTGCATTGTATCATGTAGAATACATTTTCTGTAGTGCAGGAGTATTGTCCCTTGATGTTGTATGTCTTGTTGTTGTGGGAGGTCTCAGAATTTGTGCAGATGTGTTGACAGAGTTTACAGTGCGGTTTGGTGCAGGCTTTGGTCCCATTGTCTGTATCTGATGTGTCTGTGGGTAGTTTCCTATTGACCAGCTTTTGTTTTAAGTTGGGTGGTTGTCTGAAGGCCAAGATGGGTGGTTCAGGAAGAAAATTGATTCAATCCTTCCCAAAGGACTCACAAAAAGGATTCGAGACACTTATACCCACTGATCCCAAAACAGGGACATTCTACATGCTCCCAAAAATCCACAAATCTGGAAACCCTGGCAGACCAATAATAACAGGTATGGACACACTAACTGAACAGATATCTGGTTTGGTAGAAAACACACTTAAACCCTTTGTTACACGCACCAGTAGCTTCATACAGGACACCACTGACTTTCTTAACAAACTGAGTCAGATTACGAACTTGCCTGCCAACTCTATATTGGTAACAATGGATGTAGAATCTCTGTATAGTAACATCCCACACAGAGATGGAATTGAGGCCTGCTCACTGTTCCTCTCCTCCCAGACCCACAACCAGAAATACAGCCCTCAGATCATCACCAAACTTATAGAATTCATTCTCACACATATGCCTACAGATGATGGGAACTGCTATGGGGACCAGGATGGCACCACAATATACCAATCTGTTCATGGCTGACCTTGAAGAGCGATTCCTGAATACCCAAATTCACAAACCCTACAGATACATTGATGATATTTTCATTGTTCGGACTGAAGGAGAGGATAAACTCAAACAATTTCATGATGCCTTCAACACATTTAATCCATCCATCAAACTCAAAATGGACTTCTCTACAGAAAGTGTAAACTTTCTGGACACCACTGTAACTATAAACAAGACACAATACAGACATCTGTATAGAGAAAACCCACAGACCGATCCAGCTATCTACACAATTCAAGTTCCCATCCGTCCCACACCAAGAAAGGCATCATATACAGCCAAGCCATCAGGTACCACCGCATCTGCTCCAACCCTGATGACAGAGACACACAACTACAAACGCTAGCTGAGAAATTTAAACAAAAAGGTTACAAACCAAGGACCATCCATAAGAAAATCCACTCTGCTCTTCAAACACCATGTGAACACCTGCTGCAATACAGAGAGAAACAAACCTCATCACGCATACCACTGGTAACCACATACAATCCCACCCTTGGGGAAATACGCAAAATCATCAAGGACCTGCAGCCAATACTAGCAGAAGATGAGATGTTAAAGCAAATCTTTCCTGAACCACCCATCTTGGCCTTCAGACAACCACCCAACTTAAAACAAAAGCTGGTCAATAGGAAACTACCCACAGACACATCAGATACAGACAATGGGACCAAACCCTGCACCAAACCGCGCTGTAAACTCTGTCAACACATCTGCACAATTTCTGAGGCCTCTGAGGCAACATCAAGGCACAAACTCCTGCACCACAGAGAATGTAGTCTATATGATACAATGCACCAAGTGTGACCTGGGATGTTACATTGGTGAGACCAGCCAGCCACTCAATAAAAGGATGAACCTCCACAGATCATCCATCAACAACCATAGAGAAAAGGATGATTGCACCCCAGTTGGACACCATTTCACCCAAACAAGTCACTCCCTACAGGACCTCAAAATCAAGATCCTGAAAGGAAACTTCAAGAACACCCAGGAAAGAAAGACATTTGAAGCCAAAATGATAGTTTTTTTTTATGACTCCGAGAACAGAGGACTTAATGTGGATTTAAGCTTCTTATCCCATTATCAAAATTTCCTATAACCTTTGCTAAACTGTCTTCCCTCTCCCTGCTCTAACACCATTACACCCCTGCTCCCCCTCTCCTGTCTAAGTCTTATCTTCAGTCTATGGTCCTGTAGAATAATTGTCCTTTCTCCTCTGTCCAGCGTAACCACCATTCTCACCTCTGCTCCCCAGCTCCCCCCCCCCCTCATCCTTATCTGTAGTCTATCGTCCTATAGCTATACAATTTATGGCCCAACTTAATGTCCATCCTCCACATATGTTGTTTTAACCCCTGCATATTTTGTGAGATAGAACGTGTGTTTTCTCCTTGTGAGCTCAGAAATGCTTATGACTTGATAAAGGGAGGAATCCCGAAAGCTTGTCTCTACATAATCTTGTTAGTCCAATAAAAAAGGTATAACAAGATACTGCAACTACCAATGATTTTGCTTTTTGCATCACTCACTGGACTAATACGGCTACTCCTAACTACTATATATATATATATATATATATATATATATATATATAGGGGAATATGCAAAGCAGCTCATTACACAACCTTTTCAGGTAGTGTTCCCTGGTATCAGCTTAGCTCCTGTTAAGGAATATAAAAAGCTGAACGGGATATATGCCAAGCCAGACTACTCCCCAAAAGGGAAGTTTTGACCCATCTGCAGACAGCTGTTTCGGGGTTTTTGCCCCTCGTCAGTACAGAGCAGGGTGATCTGGCTTGGCTGTGGTGAGAGGCCTGAGGCTTTAAAAGGGGTCAGTACTTTCCTCAGGGAGAGGACACCTCTTCAGGTGTAACGGAGATTCAGGTTAGGCCATTTAGCACTCCGCAGGTAACCAGAATGCCTGCGGAGTGCTAAATGGCCTAACCTGAATCTCCGTTACACCTGAAGAGGTGTCCTCTCCCTGAGGAAAGTACTGACCCCTATATATATATATAATTACAATGGTGTTTTATTTAAATTTGAAATTGTGTAAAGAATAAACTGTTAAAATGTACAAACGAGTGTATGTGAACATACATACAAGTGAGGTGTCACTACTTTTAGACAGCCACAGTGTAGTCATATTATAGTGTTTTTAATACAACTGCAATACCCATATTCCCTTGATTCTACTGAGCCAGGTTCAGTCGGGTTCAACAAAACCAAAACCATAAGAAATCTGGGAATTGAAGATGCTAAAAACATGCATATTTATTTAATTTGCAGAATTTTGTCTATTCACTCCTGTAAGGTATATGGCTGAATAAGGCTGTTTTAGAAGTATGGCGCAGTCAACAGGATTTTTTGCAAAAAATCTGCTGCGTATGATTATTCTCAGTGCGCTGGCTAATGCAAAATACAGAGAATGTCATCTCTGGCAAATTCAGTATTTAATGTGTACCTGTCATTAACCAAAACTTTTTATATAATATAATGATATGTATCAATATAGAAGAAAAGAATCACAGCGCAGCACTCACCCTTTCCAGTGATTTATTTCAGATCCACAAACAATCCATGTGATGATCCAAGTACAGTGAGGTTCGTGGGGAGGACAGGAGAGAGAGCTCCGAGGAGCCCTTGCAGCAATGTTTCACGGCAAAAACAGCTTGATCACGCCGTGACCAAGCGGTTTTTGCCGCGAAGCGTTGCCGCAAGGGCTCCTCAGAGCTCTCTCTCCTGTCCTCCCCACAAACCTCACTGTACTTGGATCATCATATAGATTGTTTGTGGATCTGAAATAAATCACCGGAAAGGGTGAGTGCTGCGCTGTGATTCTTTTCTTCTATATTGTCGCATCTCTGTCTAAGTGCCACTGCACCACCCAAGTGTACAGTACAGTTACCCCCGATAACAAAGACTATTGCAAGACCCGGTGCCAAGCACTTTCCTTCTCTGTATACATATAATTATATGTATACAGTCATGGCCGAAAATGTTGGCACCCCTGAGATTTTTCAAGAAAGTGAAGTATTTCTCACGTTTTGCTATACACATGTTTATTCCCTTTGTGTTTATATGAACTAAACTAAAAAAGGAGGAAATAAAGCAAATTGGACATAATGTCACACCAAAAGCAAAAAATGTGCTGAACGAAATTATTGGCACCCTTAACTTAATATTTGGTTGCATACCCTTAGGAAAAATTTACTAAAATCAGTCACTTCCTATAACCATCAATAAGCTTCTTACACCTCTCAGCCGGAATGCCGGACCACTCTACCTTTGCAAACTTCTCGAGGTCTCTCTTATTGGAAGGGCGCCTTTTTCCCAACATCAATTTTAAGATCTCTCCACAGGTGTTCAATGGGATTTAGATCTGGACTCATTGCTGGCCACTTCAGAACTCTCCAGCGTTTTGTTGCCATCCATTTCTGGGTGCTTTTTGATGTATGTTTGGGGTCATTGTCCTGCTGGAAGACCCAAGAACTCGGACGCAAACCCAGCTTTCTGACACTGGGCTGTACAGTGCGACTCAAAATACATTGGTAATCCTCAAATTTTATGATGCCTTATGATGCACACAAATTTTATGATGCACACATTCAAGGCACCCCGTACCAGAGGCATCAAAACAAGCCCAAAACATAATTGAACCTCCACCATATTTCACTGTAGGTACTGTGTTCTTTTCTTTGTAGGCCTCATTCTGTTTTAGGTAAACAGTAGAATGTTGTGCTTTACCAAAAAGCTCAATCTTCGTCTCATCTGTCGACAAGACATTTTCCCAGAAGGATTTTGGCTTACCCAAGTTCATTTTGGCAAAATAGTCTTGCTTTTTTATGTCTATGTCATCAGTGGGGTTCTCCTGTGTCTCCTGCCATAGCGTTTCATTTCATTTAAATGTTGACGGATAGTTCGCGCTGACACTGATGCTCCCTGAGTCTGCAGGACAGCTTGGATATCTTTGGAACTTGTTTGGGGCTGCTTATCCACCATCCGGCGTTGACTCCTTTCTTCAATTTTTCTCTTCCGTCCACGACCAGCGAGATTTGCTACAGTGCCATGGATTGCAAACTTCTTGATAATGGTGCGCACTGTGGACAAAGGAAAATCTTGATCTCTGGAGATGGACTTGTAACCTTGAGATTATTGATATTTTTCCACAATTTTTGTTCTCAAGTCCTCAGACAGTTCTTTTCTCCTCTTTCTGTTGCCCCTGCTTAGTGTGGCACACACAGACACACAATGCAAAGACTAAGTGAACTTATCTCCTTTTTATCTGCTTTCAGGTGTGATTTTTATATTGCTCACACCTGTTACTTGCCCCAGGTGAGTTTAAAGGAGCATCACATGTTCAAAACAATCTTATTTTTCCACAATTTTGAAATGATGCCAATACTTTTGTCCAACCCATTTTTGTATTTTGGTGTGACATTATGTCCAATTTGCTTTTTTTCCTCCCTTTTTTGGTTTAGCTCCAATACACACAAAGGGAATAAACGTGTATAGCAAAACATGTGTTACTGCAATCCTTTTCTGTGATAATTACTTCATTTTCAAGAACAATTTCTGGGGTTCCAACATTTACGTCCATGACTGTATTTGTAATATACATTGGTTAAAAAATGTGTATATTTTTGGGTGGAAAAAATGCTGTCCCTGCAGCTGTGTGTCTCTGTGCGGAGGCAAAATACAGGAAGTGTTGGCGGGACAAGCAGGGCTCTGTGCAGGCTCCTGGCTTGTCAAACAGCCTGCTGTGTGAGCCGGGAATGTATCACAGAGCCTCAGTGCACAGAGCCCTGCTTGTCCTCAGTGCATAAAACCCTGCTCGTCCTAACTGCACAGAGCCTTGCTTGTCCTCAGTGCACAGAGCCCTGCTTGTCCTCAGTGCACAGAGCCCTGCTTGTCCTCACTGCACAGGGCCCTGCTTGTCATCACAGTACAGAGCCCTGCATGTCCTCAGTGCACAGAGCCCTGCTTGTCCTCAGTGTACAGAGCCCTGCTTGTCTTCACTGCACAGATCCCTGCTTGTCCTTAGTGTACAGTGCCCTGCTTGTCCTTACTGTACAGAGCCCTGCTTGTCCTCAGTGTACAGAACCCTGCTTGCTCTCAGTGCACAGAGCCCTACTTGTCCTCGCTGTACAGAGCCCTGCTTGTCATCACTGTACAGAGCCCTGCTTGTCCTCAGTGCAAAGAGCCCCGCTTGTCCTCAGTGCACAGAGCCCTGCTTGTCCTCAGTGTACAGAGCCCTGCTTGTCCTCACTGCACAGGGCCCTGCTTGTCCTCAGTGTACAGAGTCCTGTTTTTCCTCATTGTACAGAGCCTTGCTTGTCCTCAGTGTACAGGGCCTTGCTTGTCCTCAGTGCACAGAGCCCTGCTTGTCCCCAGTTAACAGCATATTACACATATACGTATAATGTTATCTCCATTATACAAAACGTTTTTGCAAATGACAGGTACACTTTAATTGTTCGGTGTGCAGTATGGTTCCATATTGCAGACCAAAATTCGCAAGCACATATTTTTGATTCATTCTTTTTTCCGTTTTTGTTACCAAGGCTAACTATGTGCAAACTCTGATGCCTCCTAATGCTGACCATAATAGGTCAATATTTTTGTGAGATTAGTGTAGACAATAGGATTTAGGAAGTCCCCCTGTTGTCAGCTGCACCTGGTTTGTGCTACAGGTGTAGTTGATACTAGGTCCTGAAAAAGGTTAGTTATAACAGACTTTATATTTATTTGGGGTTAAAAAAAATCTGTATATGTTTGAAGTGGTTAGGCCCCTTTCTCACTATAAAAATTCATCCGTAATGAACGTCCGTCATAAAAATCTCGGCCTTTAAACGGCTGTTAGAAAATCCCATAGTAATGGGAGAAATAGTGCATGCACTATTTCTTCCGTTCATTCACCCCTCACAAAATAACGGCCGTTCTTAAAGGGGTATTCCAGGAATTTTTCTTATTTGACTATGCTACAGGGGCTGTAAAGTTAGTGCAGTTCATAATATAGTGTCTGTACCTGTGTGTGACTGTTTTCTCACAATTCTTCTGTGATTTTTCACTCCAATATTTATTTTTTCTAGCATACAAAATGACTGTTGTTCTCAGATTTTTCCCAGCTTGCAATGCGGCCCAGACCTGACTCACTAGTCAGCTGATGACAGGGAGACTGTCTGCATCAATGGGTGGAGGGATCGCTTGGTGGGAGAGAGATCAATCTGCAACAGCTGTAGGCACCCTGATTGAAAACCACACTGATTTGAATGGATGTAGCTCATTTATGTTTCAATGGGTGGGGTGGCTGATTTATGGGAGGGAGGAAGATGGAATTGTGGGATTTGTAGTCAAAAAAAGAAAAGTCAAATAGGAAATAGCAGTTCACAAAAAGCTAGCCACAGTGTTATGGTAATCTCACAACATAGCCATTTAGCCCCAAGACAAGCGCAGATCCTTCCTAAGCATGTCCATTACTGCCTGCCAGGTACGTACTAAAATCACCTTATGGTGGATAACCCCTTTAATAACGGGCGATAACGGGTTAAAACGGCTATTTAAAAAATCCCATAGACTATAATGGGATTTTCTAACGGCCGATATTCAAGATTTTTGTGACGGACGTTCATTACTGATGAATTTTTATAGCGTGAAAGGGGCCTAATCCAACCTTCTAAATTGATGGCCTGCTTAAGCATAATCCATCAATATCAGATCCATGGGAGTCCCACTCTCAGCACCTCCACTGATTTGAAAGGGCGAAGGTGCTTGTGCGACCATTGTAGCCTCTTCGGTGTTTACTGCTTTAACCCTTTAAACATGGCAATCTATTGACCATGGAATTTAAATGGGCTCTGCATTTCAAACAAATTCTCTTCATGGGATAGCCTGTGTAATTTCTACCGTATTTACATATAATTGAATTTACCTGAAATGACTTCTTACCTCAGAAAAAAAGCTAACATTAAAGTAGTTTCCCTGCAAACTACTGTCCATTGCATGTTTGTTAGTGATATTTTTTCTCTAGCAGCAGAAAGACGAAGTAGAAACAAAGGAAATTGGGGAGCGGCTTAGGTAGTAATATGCAGGGGCTTTGCACCAGTCCCAGATAAACACTAATGGTACTTCAAGGGCTTCTAGAGAACAAGCAATTATTATAATAGTTCTATCAATTCTGAATATATAGAATTATTTAACCCCTTAAGGACCAAGCCCAGTTTGGCCTTAAAGGGGTTATTGGGCCAAAGACATCTTATCCCCTATCCAAATGATAGGGATAAGATGTCTGATTGCAGGGGACCTGCCACTGGGACCCCCCGCGGTCTCCGTGCAGCACCCGCATTCTATGCAGGGCTGCGTCTCCAGCCTCGGGAGTCTATGGAAGGGTGGCGTTACGTCCCGTAAAGAAAGAGCTTTCCGAGACTGGAGACGCAGCCCGGCATAGAATGCGGGTGCTGCACAGAGATCGCGGGGGTCCCAGCTGCGGGCCTCCCGCGATCAGACATCTTATATGGGTTAGGGGATAAGATGTCTTTGGCCGGATAATCCCTCTAAGGACCAGGCCAATTTTATTTTGGCATTTTCGTTTTTTCCTCCTCACCTTCTAAAAATCATAACTCTTATATTTCCATCTACAGACCCATATGAGGGCTTGTTGTTTGCGTGACCAATTGTACTTTGTAATGACATCACTTATTTTACCATTAAATCTTAGGCACGACAAAAATAAATATTATTTGTGTGGTTAAATTTAAAACAACAATTTAGCAAATTATGGAGGGTTGTTTTTACACTGTACACTTTACTGTAAAAATGACATGTTTCCTTATTCTGTGGGTCCATACAACGAAAATGATACCCATTGTTACATGCTTTTCAGGGGTGTGGAAATAAAAAATACTTCTTACAATCTTCTTGTCCCTCATGAAAATCCTGGTACACAAACTGATTTCAACCAAAATAGTACATAAATAAGGTCTTTGTTAGTTTTGCACTTTAGTTTTTTCTTCCTCGCCCTGTAATAGCCATAACTCTTGTTGTTCCTACAGACCCATATGAGGCTTGTTTTTGCGGGACAAATTGTACTTTGTAATGACACATTGTAATGACACAAAAAAAATATTCTTTGGGTGAAATTGAAAAAAAAAATGCAAATTTGGGGGTTTTCTTTTTTCACCATTCACCTTGTGGTCAAACTTACATGTTATTTTGATACTTTAGTTTGGCCTGATTACAGCGATACCAAATTTGTTTAGTTTCCATCATGTTTTACTAATTTAAAAAAAAAACATTCTGAACCTTTTAATTTAAAAAAAAAAAAATTCTGATCCCTATAACATTTTTATTTTTCCGTATACTGAGGGCTCATTTTTTGCGTTGTAATCTGCTGTTTGCACCATTTTGGTATTGATCAGACTTTTTGAACACTTTTTATAATTTTTTTCTGGCATATGATGTTATAAACATAAAAAATGCAATTGTGTGGTTTTGTATTTTTTTGTTAACGTCATTGACCGTATTGGCTATATAATGTTATATTTTAATAGTTAGGACAATTACACTCACGCCAATACTAAATATGTTTATTTTTATTATTAATTAATTATTATTAGCAGTAGTGCAGCAAAGGATAGGGGATAAGTTATAGAATGAGGCAGGTGCAACCCCCGCAGGAAGCTGCGGCCGACACACCCCCTCCATTTATCTCTATGGGATACTTGGAGGGGGAGTGTCATCTGGCCTTTGGATAGGGGGTAAGTTATTTTTCACTACAGAACTCCTTTAATGTGTGTTTTTTTAATCCTTTATTAAACTTTTTTTTTTTTTTTTTAATTATTATTATTTTTTTTATTACACATTATTAGTCCCTTAGGGTTCTTTTAGGAGGAATCATTAGATTCCTCATATAGATCAATGCAGTTCTGTTGAACTGCATTGATATGTGTGATCGGCACTCATTTGCTTAACCCCTTAAGGACCTGGGGTTTTTCCGTTTTAATTTAATTTAACTTAATTAATGATATATTTTTACAATTCGGACATTTCCGAAAGCGGCGATACCACATATGTTTATTTTTTTTACTCTGTTTTTTTTTTTAAAATGGCAAAAGGGGGTGTGATTCAAACTTTTATTAGGGATGGTGTTAAATGATCTTTTTCACTTTTTTTTTTTTTTTTGCAATGTTATAGCTCCCATAGGGGGCTATAACACTGCACACACTGATCTTTTACATTGATCACTGGTTTCTCATAGGGGCTGCCTGGTATGGATCGGGCACGATTTAGGAACCCGCTCCCATACACCTTGAGTGTCAGTGTCTTAAAATTAGAGGGGGGAAGCCGGTCTGGCCCTGCTTGCCTGATGCAGGACTAAATATATGAAAAAGTCACCTGCCCAGCGCCAGGAACTGCATGTCCCGGGTGTCAGGCGATAGGATTTCCACATCTATGCTTTTGTATTATTGTACTGCTTTTAAAAAAATCTCAAACTTTTTAAACATAATTAGTAGGATTAAAATCACTCTATTTTGACCATCTATAACTTTCTCTGTATGAGGGCTAATATATGGTGATACCAAATATGTTTATCCTGGTTTTTTTTCTTCTTTTTTTATACGCTTTTTTTTTTTTTAAATAGGAAAAAGGGGCCATTTACATTTTTATTGGGGGAGGCTCTTTAAAAAAAATAATAATTTCAAACCGATGTCGATCCGGCCAAGAAGGCCCCGGGATGACGGCACAAGCAGGTGAGGACCTCAGGCTGTCGTGTTGGATGATCGGATCATCCATTCCAATGCCTGGATTGCCTTCAGATGCCGTGATCTGTATTGATCACGTCATCTGAGGGGTTAATGGCGGACATCAGCGCTGATAGCAGCCAGAAACTGCTGTGCATGATGCAAGCACTGGTCCGGACGACAGCAGAGACTAGGAGCAGCAATACCGGAGGCAAGGGAATAGATTTAGCGATAGTTTTTTTTTAGAACCCCAAGTTAACACAAGGCGTACATGTACGCCCTTGTGTTTTGGATGTATGAAACATGCTCACAAGCTGAGGGCAGTTCATACCCGGTATGTTGGGACATACTGCTAATACCAAGCATTGGCAAGTTTGCCAATAACTGGCATTAGCAAGTCCTGACTTTCTGGGAATTAAGCACGCTTAGCTTGTGACTAACCCTTTAGATGCTGCAATCAAAATTAAACAATGCATCTAAAATTGTCAAAAATGTATTGCTGGTTCTTCAGGGTAAGTCCATAGGGTCCTCTGTGGTATAATTCCGGAGTCCCTATAAGCCTATATGGCTGCTGAAGAGTTTCTACCTGCCCCGTGCCATCCCACCTTATTTGGCTGGCTAGAAAAGTAGAGCATAGCATTGAACAGTGTTTGCAACCAATTAATTTGCCATTGCTTAATTTCTCCCCTATGAGGCTTAAAACATTTTGAATAATATAAAAAAAGTTTTGTAAATTTAATGTAAAATCCCCTCTCTCTCCAATTTATAAGTAAAATAATGTAAACAAAAATAAACATATGTGGTATCATCACTTGCAGTTGTCCAGACTATTAAAATATAACCATAATGAACCACACAGTAGGAACACGTAGAAAGGAAAATACCTAAGTCCAGAATTGTAGATTTTTTTTGTCTCCTCATATACCAGAAATTTTTTTTATAAAAAGTGATTAAAAAAGCCCTTATACAGCCCTGTAGACACAAGAATATGGGGTTAAGTGTTAAGAAGAGAACAATTTTCAGCATACTTATTTTCTTACAAAAAGTTATTTAATATTTACGGTGGGGCAAAAAAGTATTTAGTCAGCCACCAATTGTGCAAGTTCTCCCGCTTAAAAAGATGAGAGAGGCCTGTAATTTTCATTATAGGTACACTTCAACTATGAGAGACAGAATGGGGGCACCTGTTTGAACTTATCAGTATAAAAGACACCTGTCCACAACCTCAAACAGTCACACTCCAAACTCCACTATTTGTAGAAATTAGAAGACATACAAGACCACTGATAATCTCCCTCGATCTGGGGCTCCACGCAAGATCTTACCCCATGGTGTCAAAATGATCACAAGAACGGTGAGCAAAAATCCCAGAAACTCATGGGGGACCTAGTGAATGACCTGCAGAGAGCTGGGACCAAAGTAACAAAGGCTACCATCAGTAACACACTACATCGCCAGGGACTCAAATTATGCAGTGCCCGACGTGTTTCCCCCCTTAAGCCAGTACAGGCCAGTCTGAAGTTTGCTAGAGAACATTTGGATGATCCAGAAGAGGATTGGGAGAATGTCATATGGTCTGATGAAACCAAAGTAGAACTTTTTGGTAAAAACTCAACTTGTCGTGTTTGGAGGAGAAAGAATGCTGAGTTGCATCCAAAGAACACCATACCTACTGTGAAGCATGTGGGTGGAAACATCATGCTTTGGGGCTGTTTTTCTGCGAAGAGACCAGGACGACTGATTCGTGTAAAGGAAAGAATGAATGGGGCCATGTATCGTAAGATTTTGAGTGAAAACCTCCTTCAGCAAGGGCATTAAAGATAAAACGTGGCTAGGTCTGTCAGCATGAAAATAATCCCAATCACACCGCCTAGGAAACAAAGGAGTGGCTTTGTAAGAAGCATTCCAAGGTCCTGGAGTGGCCTAGCCAGTCTCCAGATCTCAACCCCATAGAAAACCTTTGGAGGAAGTTGAAAGTCCATGTTTCCCAGTGACAGCACCAAAACATCACTGCTCTAGAGGAGATCTGCATGGATGAATGAACCAAAATACCAGCAACAGTGTGTGAAAACCTTGTGAAGACTTACAGAAAACATTTGACCTCTGTCATTGCCAACAAAGGGTATATAACAAAGTATTGAGATGAACTTTTGTTATTGACCAAATACTTATTTTCCAGCATAATTTGCGAATAAATTCTTTAAAAGTCAGACAATGTGATTTTATGGATTTTTTTCCCTCATTATGTCTCTCATAGTTGAGGTACAGTTATGGCCTTAAATGTTGGCACCCCTGAAATTTTTCAAGAAAATAAAATCTTTCTCGCAGAAAAGGATTGCAGTTACACGTTTTGCTGTACACATGTTTATTCCCTTTGTGTGTATTGGAACTAAACCAAAAAAGGGAGGAAAAAAAGCAAATTGGACATAATGTCACACCAAACTCCAAAAATGGGTTGAACAGAATTATTGGCACCCTTTCAAAATTGTGGAAAAATAAGATTGTTTCAAGCATGTGATGCTCCTTTGAACTCACCCGGGAAAATAACAGGTGTGGGCAATATAAAAATCACACCTGAAAGTAGACAAAATGGGGAGAAGTTCACCTCGTCTTTGCATTGTGTGTCTGTGTGTGCTACACTAAGCATGGACAACAGAAAGAGGAGAAGAGAACTGAGGACTTGCGAACCAAAATTGTTGAAAAATATCAACAATCACAAGGTTATAAGTCCATCTCCAGGGATCTAGATTTGCCTTTGTCCACAGTGTGCAATGCTATCAAGAAGTTTGCAACCCATGGCACTGTAGCTAATCTCCCTGGGTGAGAAAAATTGATGACGCTTCAACGCAGGATAGTCCGAATGGTGGATAAGCAGCCCCAAACAAGCTCCAAAGATATTCAAGCTGTCCTTCAGGCTCAGGGAGCATCAGTCTCAGCGCAAACTATCCGCTTACATTTAAATGAAATGAAGCACTGTTGCAGGAGACCTGCTGAGTTGTACAAAAGCAAGACTACATTTTTGCCAAAATGAACTTGAGTAAGCCAAAATCCATCCGGGAAAACATCTTGTGGACCAGATGAGACCAAGATAGAGCTTTTTGGTAAAGCACATGATTCTACTGTTTACCGTACCGAAAACGGAATGATGCCTACAAAGAAAAGAACACAGTACCTACAGTGAAATATGGTGGAGGTTCAATGATGTTTTGGGGTTGTTTGGTTGCCTCTGGCACTTGGTGCCTTGAATGTGTGCAAGACATCATGAAATTTGAGGATTACCAATGTATTTTGGGTCACACTTTACAGCCCAGTGTAAGAAAGCTGGGTTTGCGTCTGAGATCTTGGGTTTTCCAGCAGGACAATGACCCCAAACATATGTCAAAAAGCACCCAGAAATGGATGGCAACAAAGTGCTGGAGAGTTCTGAAGTGGCCAGCAATGAGTCGAGATCTAAATCCCGAATATTAATTTAAGGGTGCCAATAATTTTGTCCAGCCCATTTTTGGAGTTTGGTGTGACATTATGTCCAATTTGCTTTTTTCCTCCCTTTTTTGGTTTAATTCCAATACACACAAAGGGAATAAACGTGTGTATAGCAAAACACGGGTTACTGCGATCCTTTTCTGTAAGAAATACTTCATTTTCTTGAAAAATTTCAGGGGTGCCAACATTTACAGCCATGACTATATACCTATGAGGAAAATTACAGGCCTCTCCCATCTTGCACTTGGTGGCTGACTAGATACTTTTTCCCCACTGTATTTATATTACTTTCTATTCATATAATCTTTTAAAAGTAGTAAAATAAAACAAAACATATTTTACTACTTATATTAATACTTTTAAAAGATTATATGAATCGAAAATAATATAAATACAGTGGGGAAAAAGTATTTAGTCAGCCACCAAGTGAATGATGGGAGAGGCCTGTAACATAGCAAACCCACAAAATTGACCGAAAAACTTTACCACACCAATTTTTTTTTTTTTACTTCACTATAGATTTTGTCGTCAAATTATTAGTTATGTCATTACTAAGTATTTAGGTGGGAAGACTTATGGCTACTAAAAGATGAGGAGGAAAAACAAAACACAAAAACTTAAAATTGCTGTGCCCTTAAGTGGTTATTTCAAGGGGTTGAACCAGAGCTTGGCTGTAGTACTCACACCTGTACTTCCTTACTTCTCTGGCCAATCTCAGGACACCACCCACTTCTCTCTGCCATGCCATGACATAGTGCTGGAGAATATGCATTGAACTGAATACATTTGCTCTGTGCTGGAAGATGATTTACAGTACTGTACTATAGATGGCACACTGTAAAGTTCTGCTAATGAGGATAACAAGCTAAAGCAGGGTGGTTACACTTAGAAGGTAGCACTGTGTACATAATAAGAATATATATATATATATATATATATATATATATATATATATATAAAAGACAGTTGCCAAGAACTTTTTTGGTGACCAGAAATAAGAGGGAAGCTTTGATTTTACCTTTCAGGCACAGTGTAGACCTTCTGGAAGAGGCAGACAGATTCAAGTTAGCGTGCACACAGCCTATTTTCCTGCATAGGTGATCATAAAAGAGCAAAAAAGACCTCGCAAATGGCGCTGCTGGTTCCGTGGAGATGTAGGAATAAACCAAAATCCAAGTTGGAATATTGTAAAAGCTTGTGGATTTTATTGCAAATGAATAAAACCAATAAAAGCAATAGCAATAAAAGAGTGATACAAGTTAAGATTACGCGTTTCGGGGGAGCCACCCCCTTCTTCAGATCAGTATGCAGACTATGCAAACAGAGATTCTATAAATACTGGAAAAAAGGGCGCCAGGTACATTAGGGGGCGGAGTTATGCAAATTACATACATGTGAAACAATAGGAAAAATTAGGAAAAACCACAGAAACCGAATGTAATCAAAGAATGTACATCTTATATAGGTAATAGTGGGGACCAAATGTTATTAAGACAGGGAATTCAGTGTGTGGCTCAAAGATGAGGCTGCCGATGTCTGGCAGTATCAGGCCACACATCCGGACCTCAGATGAAAACATCCGGGGTCCAGATGTGAGCCAGAACAGCTCTGACAGCGGCCGTGATGTGTAATGCGAGGGCGCGCGTCAGGGGGGAGTTGCCACGAACGCGTTGCTAAGGTGCGTGCGTCACGTGGCTAGTGCGGCCAATCAGGAAGCAGTGATCCCGGAGAGCTGTCAGTGGTATGCTGACAGCTCCGTGCGCTGCATCTAACAGTGTGTAGCTCTGTGTAAGCTGGCGAGAACTGCAGGGGGATGGAAGAGGATATCCAGATGTGATTAAATTGATTTAAATAAGAATGAAGTGTGTTATTTAGGGGAGAGTGATGCATGATACAGGGGGATGGGGGGATACGGAGCATGAGAGGACTAAGAAAGAAAATAGGAGAGTGTGATATACATTGGGGGGGGGCACGAGATCCAGCCGAGGAGATGTAGAGTGGGTAAGGAATTATGTGTGTATATACATGAGCATACGGGTAGTAATGCACATGTGTCACGAAAGACATGTGTGAGCATATGTTTGGCAGCCATATAGCAGGACAGCTGTACTTAATAGTTGTATACTAACACATATGAGTGACAATGCACATGCATCGCAAGAGATGCATGTGAGCATATGCATATGTGTAGAGCTGGACCAATGTACTACTGTGCATGTATGTGAGTGAAACCATACACATTTGAGTAGCAGTGTACATGTGAGAGTGTGTTCATGTGCATAAGGGTGATAATGCACATTTACCACAACATGCATGTGAATATGTAGAATAGAATGAAATGAATGGTATATTGGGGTTTGTGTAGAATTGTTGATGGATGGGGTGATTAAAGTAAAATTAGTGGTAAATACAGGCGGATCAGGGTTGATTAATCTGATGGATCCGTTCGAGGGTTAAAGGTTACATTCAATCATTTCATTGAGACCCCCTGGTGAGATGGTGCCCAGGGTATGAATCCAAAAGTTCTCACGTCTTCTGAGGGTGTTGTATCGTTGGTTGACATCCTTATTGATGTGTTCTATGGGGGTAGCCTTAATATTGCTGAAATCACCCTGGTGGTGCTCAGTGAGGTGACGCGAAACACTGTGGAGTAGGAAGCCGCGTGTGGTGTTGCTGCGGTGCTTATTCAGGCGTTCCCTAAAGCACCTTATGGTCCTACCCACGTATTGCTGTTTGCAGGAGCACTGTAAGAGGTAAATGACATACCGGGAGCCACAGTTGAGGAATGATTTGATGTTAAAGGTTTCTTTGGTAACGGAGGAGGAAAATGATTGGCAGTTGTGTGCAATGTGTGAACAGCACTTGCATCGTGGAAGACCACACTTGAAGCTTCCTGTTAACGTGGGAAAAATGGAAGGGTTATTGCGCAGTATCGTGGTTTTGAGTTTACTGGGAGCGATGATATTCCGTAGTGTCCGGGCTCTACGGAAGGTAAGCGGAGGTTTGGATGGAAGATTGCTTCTTAGGTAGGGATCCTGCAGTAGGACTGGCCAGTGTTTGGTGAGGATTTTCCTGATAGCATAATGTTCTTGGCTGTATGTGATGATAAAGTTGGAAGTACGTTCCGTGGTAGTATTTATTGGTTCAGGTTTGGGGAGTAAGCAGGAATTTTGACTGAGGGAGAGAGCCCTATTATAGGAGGACTGCACCAACGATCTGGGATAGCCCTTTGCCTTGAACCGGGCCTTTAGAATGTTACTTTGTGATATAAAGTCACTGTCTTTTGTGCAGTTCCTTCTGATCCTCTTAAACTGTCCATATGGTACATTAGTGAGCCATTTCTTAAAATGACCACTATCAAAGCCAAGATAGCTGTTGCTATCTACTGGTTTGAAGAAGGTCTTGGTGTAAAGTGAATGACCATCGTGGGAAACCAGTACATCCAGGAATTCTGCATTATTGCTGTAAACGGATTGGGTGAAGTGGAGTGACCAGTCATTGGAATTTAGATGAGTGATGAAGTTGTTTAGACTAGATCTGTCTCCTTTCCAGATAATAAAAATATCGTCTATGTAGTGCCTATAAAAGATGCAATTAGAGAAAAGATGATGAGGGTACACAAAGATTTCCTCGAAGAGTCCCAGGAGTCTTCGAGGAAATCTTTGTGTACCCTCATCATCTTTTCTCTAATTGCATCTTTTATAGGCGCTACATAGACGATATTTTTATTATCTGGAAAGGAGACAGATCTAGTCTAAACAACTTCATCACTCATCTAAATTCCAATGACTGGTCACTCCACTTCACCCAATCCGTTTACAGCAATAATGCAGAATTCCTGGATGTACTGGTGTTACGCCGAGCGCTCCGGGTCCCCGCTCCTCCCCGGAGCGCTCGCTTCTCTCTCGCTACCGCAGCGCTCCGGGCAGCTCCACTGACCCGGTGCGCTGCGATACCGTCTCCAGCCGGGATGCGATTCGCGATGCGGGTAGCGCCCGCTCGCGATGCGCATCCCGGCTCCCGTACCTGACTCGCTCTCCGTCTGTCCTGTCCCGGCGCGCGCGGCCCCGCTCCCTAGGGCGCGCGCGCGCCGGGTCTCTGCGATTTAAAGGGCCACTGCGCCGCTGATTGGCGCAGTGGTTCCAATTAGTGTGTTCACCTGTGCACTCCCTATTTATACTTCACTTCCCCTTCACTCCCTCGCCGGATCTTGTTGCCATTGTGCCAGTGAAAGCGTTTCCTTGTGTGTTCCTAGCCTGTGTTCCAGACCTCCTGCCGTTGCCCCCGACTACGATCCTTGCTGCCTGCCCCGACCTTCTGCTACGTCCGACCTTGCTTCTGTCTACTCTCTTGTACCGCGCCTATCTTCAGCAGTCAGAGAGGTTGAGCCGTTGCTAGTGGATACGACCTGGTCACTACCGCCGCAGCAAGACCATCCCGCTTTGCGGCGGGCTCTGGTGAAAACCAGTAGTGACTTAGAACCGATCCACTAGCACGGTCCACGCCAATCCCTCTCTGGCACAGAGGATCCACTACCTGCCAGCCGGCATCGTGACAGTAGATCCGGCCATGGATCCCGCTGAAGTTCCTCTGCCAGTTGTCGCCGACCTCATCACGGTGGTCGCCCAGCAGTCACAACAGATAGCGCAACAAGGCCAACAGCTGTCTCAACTGACCGTGATGCTACAGCAGCTACTACCACAGCTTCAGCAATCATCTCCTCCGCCAGCTCCTGCACCTCCTCCGCAGCGAGTGGCCGCTTCTGGTCTACGACTATCCTTGCCGGATAAATTTGATGGGGACTCTAAATTCTGCCGTGGCTTTCTTTCCCAATGTTCCCTGCACTTGGAGATGATGTCGGACCAGTTCCCTACTGAAAGGTCTAAGGTGGCTTTCGTAGTCAGCCTTCTGTCTGGAAAAGCTCTGTCATGGGCCACACCGCTCTGGGACCGCAATGACCCCGTCACTGCCTCTATACACTCCTTCTTCTCAGAAATTCGAAGTGTCTTTGAGGAACCTGCCCGAGCCTCTTCTGCTGAGACTGCCCTGTTGAACCTGGTCCAGGGTAATTCTTCCGTTGGCGAGTACGCCGTACAATTCCGTACTCTTGCTTCAGAATTATCCTGGAATAATGAGGCCCTCTGCGCGACCTTTAAAAAAGGCCTATCCAGCAACATTAAAGATGTTCTGGCCGCACGAGAAATCCCTGCTAACCTACATGAACTCATCCATCTTGCCACTCGCATTGACATGCGTTTTTCCGAAAGGCGTCAGGAGCTCCGCCAGGATATGGACTTTGTTCGCACAAGACGTTTTTTCTCCCCGGCTCCTCTCTCCTCTGGTCCCCTGCAATCCGTTTCTGTGCCTCCCGCCGTGGAGGCTATGCAGGTCGACCGGTCTCGCCTGACACCTCAAGAGAGGACACGACGCCGCATGGAGAATCTCTGTCTGTACTGTGCCAGTACCGAACACTTCCTGAAGGATTGTCCTATCCGTCCTCCCCGCCTGGAAAGACGTACGCTGACTCCGCACAAAGGTGAGACAGTCCTGGATGTCTACTCTGCTTCTCCACGTCTTACTGTGCCTGTGCGGATATCTGCCTCTGCCTTCTCCTTCTCTACTATGGCCTTCTTGGATTCCGGATCTGCAGGAAATTTTATTTTGGCCTCTCTCGTCAACAGGTTCAACATCCCAGTGACCAGTCTCGCCAGACCCCTCTACATCAATTGTGTAAACAATGAAAGATTGGATTGTACCATACGTTTCCGCACGGAGCCCCTTCTAATGTGCATCGGACCTCATCACGAGAAGATTGAATTTTTGGTCCTCCCCAATTGCACTTCCGAAATCCTCCTTGGACTACCCTGGCTTCAACTCCATTCCCCAACCCTGGATTGGTCCACTGGGGAGATCAAGAGTTGGGGGCCCTCTTGTTTCAAGGACTGCCTAAAACCGGTTCCCAGTACCCCTTGCCGTGACTCTGTGGTTCCCCCTGTAACCGGTCTCCCTAAGGCCTATATGGACTTTGCGGATGTTTTTTGCAAAAAACAAGCTGAGACTCTACCTCCTCACAGGCCTTATGATTGTCCTATTGACCTCCTCCCGGGCACTACTCCACCCCGGGGCAGAATCTATCCTCTGTCCGCCCCAGAGACTCTTGCTATGTCGGAATACATCCAGGAAAATTTAAAAAAAGGCTTTATCCGTAAATCCTCCTCTCCTGCCGGAGCCGGATTTTTCTTTGTGTCCAAAAAAGATGGCTCTCTACGCCCTTGCATTGACTACCGCGGTCTTAATAAAATCACGATAAAGAACCGCTACCCTCTACCCCTCATCTCTGAACTCTTTGATCGCCTCCAAGGTGCCCACATCTTTACCAAACTGGACTTAAAAGGTGCTTATAATCTCATCCGCATCAGAGAGGGGGATGAATGGAAAACGGCATTTAACACTAGAGATGGACACTTTGAGTATCTGGTCATGCCCTTTGGCCTGTGCAACGCCCCTGCCGTCTTCCAAGACTTTGTTAATGAAATTTTTCGTGATCTCTTATACTCCTGTGTTGTTGTATATCTGGACGATATCCTGATTTTTTCTGCCAATCTAGAAGAACACCGCCAGCATGTCCGTATGGTTCTTCAGAGACTTCGTGACAATCAACTTTATGCCAAGATAGAGAAATGTCTGTTTGAATGCCAATCTCTTCCTTTCCTAGGATACTTGGTCTCTGGCCAGGGACTACAAATGGATCCAGACAAACTCTCTGCCGTCTTAGATTGGCCACGCCCCTCCGGACTCCGTGCTATCCAACGTTTTTTGGGGTTCGCCAATTATTACAGGCAATTTATTCCACATTTTTCTACCGTTGTGGCCCCTATCGTGGCTTTAACCAAAAAAAATGCCAATCCCAAGTCTTGGCCTCCTCAAGCGGAAGACGCCTTTAAACGGCTCAAGTCTGCCTTTTCTTCGGCTCCCGTGCTCTCCAGACCTGACCCATCTAAACCCTTCCTATTGGAGGTTGATGCCTCCTCTGTAGGAGCTGGAGCGGTCCTTCTACAAAAAAATTCTTCCGGGCATGCTGTTACTTGTGGTTTTTTTTCTAGGACCTTCTCTCCGGCGGAGAGGAACTACTCCATCGGGGATCGAGAGCTTCTAGCCATTAAATTAGCACTTGAGGAATGGAGGCATCTGCTGGAGGGATCAAGATTTCCTGTTATTATTTACACCGATCACAAGAACCTCTCCTATCTCCAGTCTGCCCAACGGCTGAATCCTCGCCAGGCCAGGTGGTCTCTGTTCTTTGCCCGATTTAATTTTGAAATTCACTTTCGGCCTGCCGATAAGAACATTAGGGCCGATGCTCTCTCTCGTTCCTCGGATGCCTCGGAAGTTGAACTCTCTCCGCAACACATCATTCCTCCTGACTGCCTGATCTCCACTTCTCCAGCCTCCATCAGGCAAACTCCTCCAGGAAAGACCTTCGTCTCTCCACGCCAACGCCTCGGAATCCTCAAATGGGGTCACTCCTCCCATCTCGCAGGTCATACAGGCATCAAGAAATCTGTGCAACTCATCTCTCGCTTCTATTGGTGGCCGACTCTGGAGACGGATGTCGTGGACTTTGTGCGAGCCTGCACGGTCTGTGCTCGGGATAAGACTCCTCGCCAGAAGCCCGCTGGTTTCCTTCATCCTCTGCCTGTCCCCGAACAGCCTTGGTCTCTGATTGGTATGGATTTTATTACAGACCTACCCCCATCCCGTGGCAACACTGTTGTTTGGGTGGTCGTTGATCGATTCTCCAAGATGGCACATTTCATCCCTCTTCCTGGTCTTCCTTCAGCGCCTCAGTTGGCTAAACAATTTTTTGTACACATTTTTCGTCTTCACGGGTTGCCCACACAAATAGTCTCGGATAGAGGCGTCCAATTCGTGTCAAAATTCTGGAGGGCTCTCTGTAAACAACTCAAGATTAAATTAAACTTTTCTTCTGCATATCATCCTCAATCCAATGGACAAGTAGAAAGAATTAACCAGGTCTTGGGTGATTATTTACGACATTTTGTTTCCTCCCGCCAGGATGATTGGGCAGATCTCCTACCATGGGCCGAATTCTCGTATAACTTTAGAGTCTCTGAATCTTCCTCCAAATCCCCATTTTTCGTGGTGTACGGCCGTCACCCTCTTCCCCCCCTCCCTACTCCCTTGCCCTCTGGTTTGCCCGCGGTAGATGAAGTGACTCGTGATCTTTCCACCATATGGAAAGAGACCCAAGTTTCTCTTTTACAGGCTTCATCTCGCATGAAAAGGTTTGCCGATAAGAAAAGAAGAGCTCCCCCCATTTTTGCTCCCGGAGACAAGGTATGGCTCTCCGCTAAATATGTCCGCTTTCGTGTCCCCAGTTACAAACTGGGTCCACGCTATCTTGGTCCCTTCAAAGTCTTGTGCCAAATTAATCCTGTCTCTTACAAACTTCTTCTTCCTCCTTCTCTCCGTATTCCTAATGCCTTTCATGTCTCTCTTCTTAAACCACTCATCATCAACCGTTTCTCTCCCAAATTAGTTTCCCCCACTCCTGTCTCCGGTTCTTCTGACGTCTTCTCAGTGAAAGAGATACTGGCCTCCAAGACGGTCAGAGGAAAAAAGTTCTTTTTGGTGGATTGGGAGGGCTGTGGACCTGAAGAGAGATCCTGGGAACCTGAGGACAACATCCTAGACAAAAGTCTGCTCCTCAGGTTCTCAGGCTCTAAGAAGAGGGGGAGACCCAAGGGGGGGGGTACTGTTACGCCGAGCGCTCCGGGTCCCCGCTCCTCCCCGGAGCGCTCGCTTCTCTCTCGCTACCGCAGCGCTCCGGGCAGCTCCACTGACCCGGTGCGCTGCGATACCGTCTCCAGCCGGGATGCGATTCGCGATGCGGGTAGCGCCCGCTCGCGATGCGCATCCCGGCTCCCGTACCTGACTCGCTCTCCGTCTGTCCTGTCCCGGCGCGCGCGGCCCCGCTCCCTAGGGCGCGCGCGCGCCGGGTCTCTGCGATTTAAAGGGCCACTGCGCCGCTGATTGGCGCAGTGGTTCCAATTAGTGTGTTCACCTGTGCACTCCCTATTTATACTTCACTTCCCCTTCACTCCCTCGCCGGATCTTGTTGCCATTGTGCCAGTGAAAGCGTTTCCTTGTGTGTTCCTAGCCTGTGTTCCAGACCTCCTGCCGTTGCCCCCGACTACGATCCTTGCTGCCTGCCCCGACCTTCTGCTACGTCCGACCTTGCTTCTGTCTACTCCCTTGTACCACGCCTATCTTCAGCAGTCAGAGAGGTTGAGCCGTTGCTAGTGGATACGACCTGGTCACTACCGCCGCAGCAAGACCATCCCGCTTTGCGGCGGGCTCTGGTGAAAACCAGTAGTGACTTAGAACCGATCCACTAGCACGGTCCACGCCAATCCCTCTCTGGCACAGAGGATCCACTACCTGCCAGCCGGCATCGTGACAACTGGTTTCCCACGATGGTCATTCACTTTACACCAAGACCTTCTTCAAACCAGTAGATAGCAACAGCTATCTTGGCTTTGATAGTGGCCATTTTAAGAAATGGCTCACTAATGTACCATATGGACAGTTTAAGAGGATCAGAAGGAACTGCACAAAAGACAGTGACTTTATATCACAAAGTAACATTCTAAAGGCCCGGTTCAAGGCAAAGGGCTATCCCAGATCGTTGGTGCAGTCCTCCTATAATAGGGCTCTCTCCCTCAGTCAAAATTCCTGCTTACTCCCCAAACCTGAACCAATAAATACTACCACGGAACGTACTTCCAACTTTATCACCACATACAGCCAAGAACATTATGCTATCAGGAAAATCCTCACCAAACACTGGCCAGTCCTACTGCAGGATCCCTACCTAAGAAGCAATCTTCCATCCAAACCTCCGCTTACCTTCCGTAGAGCCCGGACACTACGGAATATCATCGCTCCCAGTAAACTCAAAACCACGATACTGCGCAATAACCCTTCCATTTTTCCCACGTTAACAGGAAGCTTCAAGTGTGGTCTTCCACGATGCAAGTGCTGTTCACACATTGCACACAACTGCCAATCATTTTCCTCCTCCGTTACCAAAGAAACCTTTAACATCAAATCATTCCTCAACTGTGGCTCCCGGTATGTCATTTACCTCTTACAGTGCTCCTGCAAACAGCAATACGTGGGTAGGACCATAAGGTGCTTTAGGGAACGCCTGAATAAGCACCGCAGCAACACCACACGCGGCTTCCTACTCCACAGTGTTTCGCGTCACCTCACTGAGCACCACCAGGGTGATTTCAGCAATATTAAGGCTACCCCCATAGAACACATCAATAAGGATGTCAACCAACGATACAACACCCTCAGAAGACGTGAGAACTTTTGGATTCATACCCTGGGCACCATCTCACCAGGGGGTCTTAATGAAATGATTGAATGTAACCTTTAACCCTCGAACGGATCCATCAGATTAATCAACCCTGATCCGCCTGTATTTACCACTAATTTTACTTTAATCACCCCATCCATCAACAATTCTACACAAACCCCAATATACCATTCATTTCATTCTATTCTACATATTCACATGCATGTTGTGGTAAATGTGCATTATCACCCTTATGCACATGAACACACTCTCACATGTACACTGCTACTCAAATGTGTATGGTTTCACTCACATACATGCACAGTAGTACATTGGTCCAGCTCTACACATATGCATATGCTCACATGCATCTCTTGCGATGCATGTGCATTGTCACTCATATGTGTTAGTATACAACTATTAAGTACAGCTGTCCTGCTATATGGCTGCCAAACATATGCTCACACATGTCTTTCGTGACACATGTGCATTACTACCCGTATGCTCATGTATATACACACATAATTCCTTACCCACTCTACATCTCCTCGGCTGGATCTCGTGCCCCCCCCAATGTATATATATACATATATATATATATATATATATATATATGTGTATATATATATATATATACATTTATGCTACCTGAACTAGGACCCCCACTCCAGTAGCTGTCACCCATTATGTACATGCCATGTACCTCCACCCCATGTCCACAGTACCCAGGTATGACTACTAGCCCATCTTCCCAATATTTGTCATCACACTCTCCTATTTTCTTTCTTAGTCCTCTCATGCTCCGTATCCCCCCATCCCCCTGTATCATGCATCACTCTCCCCTAAATAACACACTTCATTCTTATTTAAATCAATTTAATCACATCTGGATATCCTCTTCCATCCCCCTGCAGTTCTCGCCAGCTTACACAGAGCTACACACTGTTAGATGCAGCGCACGGAGCTGTCAGCATACCACTGACAGCTCTCCGGGATCACTGCTTCCTGATTGGCCGCACTAGCCACGTGACGCACGCACCTTAGCAACGCGTCCGTGGCAACTCCCCCCTGACGCGCGCCCTCGCATTACACATCACGGCCGCTGTCAGAGCTGTTCTGGCTCACATCTGGACCCCGGATGTTTTCATCTGAGGTCCGGATGTGTGGCCTGATACTGCCAGACATCGGCAGCCTCATCTTTGAGCCACACACTGAATTCCCTGTCTTAATAACATTTGGTCCCCACTGTTACCTATATAAGATGTACATTCTTTGATTACATTCGGTTTCTGTGGTTTTTCCTAATTTTTCCTATTGTTTCACATGTATGTAATTTGCATAACTCCGCCCCCTAATGTACCTGGCGCCCTTTTTTCCAGTATTTATAGAATCTCTGTTTGCATAGTCTGCATACTGATCTGAAGAAGGGGGTGGCTCCCCCGAAACGCGTAATCTTAACTTGTATCACTCTTTTATTGCTATTGCTTTTATTGGTTTTATTCATTTGCAATAAAATCCACAAGCTTTTACAATATTCCAACTTGGATTTTGGTTTATTCCTACATCTCCACGGAACCAGCAGCGCCATTTGCGAGGTCTTTTTTGCTCTTTTATGATCACCTACTCTCTCCAGGAGACGGTTTTTACCTCACCTGTAACCTCAGGCTCAGCAGCGGCTCCGGCTATTTTGTAACCCGTGCATTGGGTTGATATGCAAGTTTAATACTTGCTCTAAGGTGAGCAGTTACTACCTAAGGGGCCTGCAAGCCCCGCACCTACTTCCCTTCCTTTTCCCTCAACCACCCAACGGTATCACACGAGGCGCCCTCTCTGGTCTCTCTTTTTTTCTCCTCATACATATTTTCCTGCATAGCTATCTAAGTTCCTCCCCTGATTTCTTTGTTCTGTCTTGGTCTTTCTGTTTCTACAGACAGAAATCCCTTAACAGCCAGTTAACAGAAAATTGCATGAAAACGACAGCTAGCAGTCAAGATGTAATAAAGTAAGTTAGAAATATGTGAGGGGGGTCTCTCCTATCCACCCAAGCTTTTTTATTTCGTCTAAAGACCCCATAAAAGTTTCGAAAAAATTACTAGGCCCCATGAAATTAACTAAGACTATTTGGGACCAATCCCCGTCTTCTTATTTTTTTAAATCTATTAAAACTCTATCCCCTCTTCTCTTTAATCCCCATATCCCCAATAGCTGTGACTTAAAAGTCATTACACCATGGATTCAAGCCAAACTGTTTCAATTAGTTGACCTGGTGGACCCTCGTAGATGGACCCTTTTATCTTTTCACACCTTACAGGACAAACATGATCTCCCCAGAGATGCTTACCCATTTTATCAAAATATTAGATGGCATGTGGACATCCCCCTAGACAATTCACCATTCCCTCCGCCCACCTCTTTTGAACTATTATGTAGAAGATCCACTGCTACTAAAGGTTTGATCTCTCAGATCTATGATATTCTATCCTCATTTGGAGGGCTCTCCTATCATCGTCATCCTTACATGGATAAGTGGGAAACTTATTTGGGGGAAGAACTTTCCTTACCTCAATGGCAAAGAATATGGACATTAATAAAGAATCAATATAAGATTCTTATGTTCTGGTACCACACTCCTGACAAATTACATCGTCTTTTTCCCCAGTTGTCCCGTCGATGTTGGAGACTTCAAGCCGCAGTTGGTTTTCTCCAACATATCTTTTGGGATGGCCCTTTTCTAAGGCACTTTTGGTTGGAAGTCCAGTCCTTAGAGAGGTTATAGGTGTCCGTGTTCCTCTCTTCCCAACTTCATATATTCTAAATCTCCCTCCCTTGGACTTGTCCAATAATTTGACCAGATTAGTCCTCTACATCCTTACGGCTTCTAAATGTCTTATTGCCAATTGGTGGAAGTGCCCAGAGGCCCCTCCTTTTCAGGGACTCTTGGAGAAAATTAGAGGGGTTCGTAGGATGGAACGTCTCTCTACCATCTCTCAAAATAATCTACATGTGTTCCAGAGGCTATGGGGACCGTGGGAGGAAAACAACAATGCCATAGGTAATAAGTAATCTTCACGATAAGATGTAAGTCTCTGTGGTCATAGGAGAATCTTTTCTAACTTTCCTATTTTCCCTATTTTTGTCTTCTACATTGTATTATTTTGTGATATTCTAATTACTTTTCCCTTTTATCTTATTACATTTGAGTAAATAGCATCGATTTTGATGTTTCAAATAATTTACATTGCTCCTAGAATGTATTATCAAGTTGCCAGTTGACCATATTTAGGATTATTATAATTCTTGAATTACCTATATTTACATGATATGCTATGTTTAATGAACAATGTTTGTTACTTATACTTACCTGAACCATCACTCTGAGGAGATTCTCTTCTCTCTGATAATTATGCATCTATGCTGCTCCTTCTCTCATTACCCTTTTTTATTTATTTTTCTTCCCTCCCTTTACTGGTTTTTGTTTAATACCTTTTCCTCCCTTCCCTTCCCCTTTTTTTTTTTAACTGTATATTTTATATGGGATGGGAAAAAACAACTAACAGACAATTCAGCCATAATTAATTTGAGTTCATCATTTCTAACAGAAGATCAACAAAAAAAAAGGGACCCGCGGGTAATGGCCGAAATCTGCGATCACGCGTATGTCCACCATTAACCCCTCAGATGCCATGATCCGCATCTGCAGCATTGCGGTCACTAAAATGGATGATCGGATCGCCTGCATCGCTGCAGCGGCAATCTGATCATCCAGAACGGAAGACGGAGGTCCCCTCACCTGCCTCCGCTGCCTTCCATGGGTCTTCTGCTCTGGTCTGAGATCGAGCAGACCAGAGCAGAAGATGACCGATAATACTGATCAGTGCTATGCCCTATGCATAGCACTGAACAGTATTAGCAATCAAATGTTTGCTATAAATAGTCCCCTATGGGGACTATTAAAGTGTAAAAATAAAAGTAAAAAAAGTAAAAAAAAATGTGGAAACCCCTCCGCTAATAAAAACGTAAATTGTCCCATTTTCCCCATTTCACCCCCAAATAAAAATAAATGTAATATACATATTTGGTATCTCCGCGTGCGTAAATATCCGAACTATTAAAATATAATGTTAATGTTACCGTACGGTGAACGGCGTAAAAAAAAGTCCCAAATTGCCGCTTTTTTATAACATTTTATTCCCCAAAAAGTTGATAAAAAATGTATTAAAAGTTTTATATAAACAAATATGATATCAATAAAAAGTACAGATCACGGCACAAAAAATTAGCCCTCAGACCGCCGCTTATATGGAAAAATGAAAAAGTTATAGGCCTTCAAAACAGGGGGATTTTAAATGTACTAATTTGGTTAAAAAGTTTGCGATTTTTTTTAAGCGCAACAGTAATAGAAAAGTATGTTATCATGGTTATCATTTTAATCGTATTGACCCAAAGAATAAAGAACAAGTCATTTTTACCGTAAATTGTACTGCGTGAAAATGAAACCTTCCAAAATTAGCAATATTGCGGTTTTCTTTTTAATTTCCCCACACAAATAGTATAGTTTTTTGTTGCGCCATACATTTTATGGTAAAGTGAGTGATGGCATTACAACGGACAACTGGTCGCGCAAGAATGAAGCCCTTATACTAGTCTGTGGATGGAAATATAAAATAGTTATGATTTTTTGAAGGCGAGGAGGAAAAAACTAAAACGTAAAAATAAAATTGTCTGAGTCCTTAAGGCCCAAATGGGCTGAGTCCTTAAGGGGTTAAAGATAAAATCTATGTTTTACCCAACCCAAGAAGTTAGTGGGGAAATGAATTTGTTCAGATTCTCCATCGCTAGCGAGATCAGAAAACTTGAAACCAGTACCAAAAGATCGAAGAGCAATATAACACAGAAAGAAATTGCAGCGTTAAACAATTACAAAAGGACAACCGAATCACCATTTGCCATGCGGACAAAAGTGGAACAATTGTAATATGGGACACAGATAATTGTGTCAAAGAGTGTTATAGACAATTAGAAGACTACACCTACCTAAAGACCCAACAATAGAATTTACTAAACAACTAGAGGACTTATGCACCAACACACTCAAAGAGAAAATTTTAACAAAGACCAAATTCAATTTTCTTTTAAGCGCAGAGAAAAGATTACCTTTGTTTTATTGTTTACTTAAAGTTCATAAGCACCCTATACAACCGCCTGGGAGACCCATAGTTTCAGGCATTTAGTCACTTACTTCAAATCTGTCACAATATGTAGACAGGTACCTAAAACCTTATGTGAAGAAAGTACCTCATACTTAAAAAACACCACCAACACAATTACAGTTGTGGAAAATCTACGATGGCGAGAAGGGTGGATACTAGGAACCCTCAACGTCAGCTCCCTATATACATCCATCAATCATGAACAAGGAATACAAGCTACGTATAATTTTTCATCAGAAACAAAAGGCCTCCCACCAGCACAAATAGACTTTTTAACAGAGCGTATCAAGTTTATATTAACCCACAATTATTTTTATTTTGACAAACAGTTTTATCGTCAGAAAGTGGGCACCGCCATGGGGACCAGATTTGCACCAACATTATGGGGTACTGGGAAAGTATCTTCATTGCACCCCATCTTGGCGCAAATCTGGTCCTATGGCGGAGATATATTGAAGACATTTTAATGGTTTGGAAAGGAACGAACAAAGATCTACAATAGTTTTTATCTCACATTAATTTAATCAATTTTAACCTAAAATTTACTCCTTTAACCAGTCTCACACATGTTGAGTTTTTAGATTTGAAAATTACAATAGTAGGGACGAATTTGGAATGTCAAACTTTTAAGAAACCTACAGCCAGGAACTCATATATATTGTTTGAAAGTTGTCACCTCCCAAGATGGCTCCTAAATGTCCCCCAAAGGACAATGTAAGAGACTCAAAAGGAACTACACTGCCAACGCAAAATTCGAAGAGGGAACAAAAGAATTAACAAAAGATTTTATACAAAAGAACTATCCAGAGAACTTATTAATGAAAGCACTTGAAAAGTTAAGACACCAAGAAAGGAAGACCAAAATTAAAAAAAGAAAGAAAAGAAAACAAACAACAAATGAAAATAATTTTACCGTATTATAACCAATTAAAAAAAGTTGAACACATTATAAATACATTTTGAACGTTATTGAAGCAGGATAAAACTCTGGCACCGTTACTATCAGACAAAGCCAAAATTGTATATATGAATGCTCCAAATCTGGGAATAAAGATAGCTTCAATCATCAAACAACAGGAGATGAACCAAATAACTAACCCAGAACAACCATGGTTATCCCTAAAAGTTTTTTTTTTCAAATGTGGGAGGTGCAACAATTGTAAACAAAACTTCCTAAAAAAACATATCCTCAACTGTTAATTCGTATGAACATAAAATAGAAGAATTGCTCAACTGTGATAGCACCTCAGTGATATATATAATAACGTGTCTGTGCAATAAACAGTATAGCGGCCACACTAAAAGGAGTCTAAAAACAAGAATCAGTGAGCACAACATTAAAGTAACATTAGTATAACATTAAAATTGGTTATGTTAATCGTTCACTATCATTGCATTTTAACCCCTTAACGACCACGGACGTATATTTACGTCCGTGGCCGGCTCCCACGATATAACGCGCGGACACGTGGTGACCGCATGTCATATCGGGTCGGTCCCAGCATGTAACTGAAGCTGGGACCTGGGGCTAATAGCGTGTGGCAGCGATCGCGGTGCTGCACGCTATTAACCCTTTAGACACAGGGTTAGAAGTTGAACGCCGCATCTAAAACAAAAGTAAAACCTTCCCGGGTGCTCATGGGGGCTGTAAAAATGCGGTGTCCCGATAAGTCCAAAATAGCGTATTTTTGGTCACTTTTTATGTCATGAAAAAATTAATAAAAAGCGATCAAAAAGTTCGATTAATACAGAAATGGTACCGATAAAAACTTCAGATCACGGCGCAAAAAATTAGCCCTCATACCGCCCCATACGCAGAAAAATAAAAAGTTATAGGGGTCAGAAGATGACAATTTTAACCCCTTAAGGACCCAGCCATTTTACACCTTAGGACCCAGCCATTTTTTGCACATCTGACCACTGTCACTTTAAACATTAATAACTCTGGAATGCTTTTATTTATCATTCTGATTCCGAGATTGTTTTTTCGTGACATATTCTACTTTAACTTAGTGGTAAAATTTTTGGGTAACTTGCATCCTTTCTTGGTGAAAAATCCCAAAATGTGATGAAAAATTTGAAAATTTAGCATTTTTCTAACTTTGAAGCTCTCTGCTTGTAATGAAAATGGATATTCCAAATATTATTATTTTTTATTCACATATTCAATATGTCTACTTTATATTTGCATCATAAAATTGACATGTTTTTACTTTTGGAAGACACCAGAGGGCTTCAAAGTTCAGCAGCAATTTTCCAATTTTTCACAACATTTCCAAAATCACAATTTTTCAGGGACCAGTTCAGGTTTGAAGTGAATTTGAAGGGTCTTCTTCTTAAAAATATCCCACAAATGACCCCATTATAAAAACTGCACCCCCCAAAGTATTCAAAATGACATTCAGTCAGCATTTTAACCCTTTAGGTGTTTCACAGGAATAGCAGCAAAGGGAAGGATAAAATTCACAATCTTCATTTTTTACACTCGCATGTTCTTGTAGACCCAATTTTTGAATTTTTACAAGGGGTAAAAGGAGAAAATGTATACTTATATCTGTAGCACAATTGCTCTCGAGTAAGCACATACCTCATATGTCTATGTAAAGTGTTCCGTGGGCGCAGTAGAGGGCTCAGAAGGGAAGGAGCGACAAGGGGATTTTGGAGCATACGTTTTTCTGAAATGGTTTTTGGGGGGCATGTTGCATTTAGGAAGCCCCTATGGTGCCAGAACAGCAAAAAAAAAGCCCACATGGCATACCATTTTGGAAACTATACCCCCTGAGGAACGTAACAAGGAATAAAGTGAGCCTTAATACCCCACAGGTGTTTCACGACTTTTGCATATGTAAAAACATTTTTTTAAAATGTCTATAAAATGTGTGTTTCCCACCAAATTTCACATTTTTGCAAGGGTTAATAGCAGAAAATACCCCCCAAAATTTGTAACCCCATCTCTTCTGAGTATGGAGGTACCCCATAAATTGACCTGAAGCGCACTACAGGCGAACTACAATGCTCAGAAGAGAAGGAGTCATATTTGGCTTTTTCAGAGCAAATTTTGCTCGGGGGGCATGTCGTATTTAGGAAGCCCCTATGGTGCCAGAACAGCAAAATAACCCCCACATGGCATACCATTTTGGAAACTAGACCCCTTGAGGAACGTAACAAGGGGTACAGTGAGCATTTACCCCCCACTGGTGTCTGTCAGATCTATGGAACAGTGGGCTGTACAAAATGTTTAATTTGCGCAGCCCACTGTTCCAAAGATCTGTCAGACACCAGTGGGGTGTAAATTCTCACTGCACCCCTCATTACATTCCGTGAGGGGTGTAGTTTCCGAAAGGGGGTCACATGTGGGGTTTTTTTTTTTTTTGCATTTGTCAAAACCGCTGTAACAATCAGCCACCCCTGTGCAAATCACCTCAAATGTACATGGTGCACTCTCCCTTCTGGGCCTTGTTGTGCGCCCCCAGAGCACTTTGCGCCCACATATGGGGTATCTCCGTAGTCGGGAGAAATTGCATTACAAATTTTGGGGGGCGTTTTTCCCTTTTACCTCTTTTCAAAATGAAAAGTATAGGGCAACACCAGCATGTTAGTGTAAAAAATTAATTTTTTTACACTAACATGCTGGTGTAGACACCAACTTCACCTTTTCATAAGGGGTGAAAGGAGAAAAAGCCCCCCAAAATTTGTTAGGCAATTTCTCCCGAGTACGGCGATACCCCATATGTGACCCTAAACTGTTGCCTTGAAATATGACAGGGCTCCAAAGTGAGAGTGCCATGCGCATTTGAGGCCTGAATTAGGGATTTGCATAGGGGTGGACATAGGGGTATTCTACGCCAGTGATTCCCAAACAGGGTGCCTCCAGCTGTTGCAAAACTCCCAGCATGCTTGGACAGTCGATGGCTGTCCGGCAATACTGGGAGTTGTTGTTTTGCAACAGCTGGAGGCTCCATTTTGAAAACAGTGGCGTACCAGACGTTTTTCATTTTTATTGGGGAGGGGAGGGGGGCTGTGTAGGGGTTTGTGTATATGTAGTGTTTTTTACTTTTTATTTTATTTTGTGTTAGTGTAGTGTAGTGTTTTTGGGTACAGTCACACAGGCAGGGGAGGTTACAGCGATTTTCCCGCTGCGAGTTTGAGCTGCCGTGAAAAATTTGCTGCATCGCAAACTTGCAGCCTGATACTCACTGTAAGCCCCTGCCCATGTGAATGTACCCTGTACATTCACAGGGGGGGGGACCTCCAGCTGTTGCAAAACTACAACTCCCAGCATGCACAGTCTTGCACGCAAATCAGTGCATGCTGGTAGTTATAGTTTTGCAACAGCTGGAGGCACACGGGTTGGGAAACACTGAGTTAGGAAACAGACAATGTTTCCCAACCAGTGTGCCTCCTGTTGTTGCAAAACCACAACTCCCAAACATTCTCAGGCATGCTGGGAGTAGTAGTTCGGCAACATCTTTAGAGCCAGATGTTGCCGAACTACAACTCCCAGCATGCTTGGAGTTGTAGTTTGCAACATCTGGAGGACTACAGTTTGCAGACCACTAATACAATGGTTCCAAATCTGTGCCCTTCCAGATGTTGCAAAACTACAACTCCCAGTATGCCAAAACTGTCCAGGCATGCTGGCAGTTGTAGTTCTGCAACATCTGAAGGGCCAGATGTTACAGAACTACAACTCCCAGCATGCCTGGACAGTAAGGGTATGCTGAGGATGTGTAGTTTTGCAACATCTGGAAGGGCACAGTGGTCTCCAAACTGTGGACCTCCAGATGTTGCAAAACTAAAACTCCCAGCATGCGCAAATGCCAAGGGCTGTCTGGGCATGCTGGGAGTTGTAGTATACAGGGTCCCAATACAGCAATGCATGTCGCTTTACGGCGTCGTGCATTGCTGTAAAGGGCCCGACCGCGGCTGAAGATCTACTCACCTGTTGCCGCCGCCATCTTCCTCGCCGGGATCCGGGTCTTCAGGGATGAGGTAAGTACCGGGGCCAGTCCCTAGCATTCCCCCGTCCCCCGCCGCGTCCTCCAGTCTTCCTCCCGTCCTCTCTGGACTTCCAGGGGCCGGGTAGGACGGGAGGAAGTAACCGCCCCCCCTGCGATTGGTCGGTTAGTTAACTGACGGATCACAGGGGATCGGAGGAGGTGGCAGGCTTGCCACCTCGCTCCTATGCTTTAGCATGGTCCTGGCTTTCTGTGACAGCCGGGATCATGCGAAATTACAGGGCGGTCGGGTCCCAGAGACCCGATCAGCCCGGTATCGCCGCAGATCGCAAGGGCGATTTCCCTTGCGATTTGCGGCGACCGCCGACATGGGAGGCCTACATGGCCCCCCTCGGCGTTTGCCCTGGATCCCTGCTGAAGGATTTCAGCAGGGATCCGCTTCCGATCTCTGCCGGGTGAGCGGCGGAGACCAGGAAAAGACCATGACGTATGCATACGTCATGGGTCCTTAAGAGGTTAAACGTATACATTTTCCTGCATGTAGTTATGATTTTTTCCAGAAGTACGACAAAATCAAACCTATATAAGTAGGGTATCATTTTAATTGTATGGACCTACAGAATTAAGATTAGGTGTCATTTTTACCGAAAAAGGCACTATGTAGAAACGGAAGCCCCAAAAAATTACAAAATGTCGTTTTTTTCTTCATTTTCGTCACAAATTATTTTTTTCCCATTTCGCCGTAGATTTTTGGGTAAAATGACTGATGTCACTGCAAAGTAGAATTGATGGCACAAAAAATAAGCCATCATATGGATTTTTAGGTGCAAAATTGAAAGGGTTATGTTTTTTTTAAAAGGCGAGGAGGAAAAAACGAAAGTGCAAAAACGGAAAAACCTGTGGTCCTTAAGGGGTTAAAGAATGTCACAATCAAGATCCTACCAAAGAGATATTGCCAAAATTTCATGAATGGAAAGTCAAAACATATAAGTTTCATTTCTTAGCCCCTTATGGCCTAAATTCGGAATTGGAAATTTTGTGGTTTTTATCATAAAACATTTCTCATTTTTAACATCCCTAATATTTTTTATTTTTTTAATACTTTTAATATTTTTATTATTATATTTAATATTATTAATTATATGTCATTATCTCTCTTGTACATCTTGCAAATTTCTACATCTGTAGTCCCAGTAAGAACCTATTTCAACTTTACCCTTTTTTTGCATTATTTTGTAGTGTTCACTTTTATCCATCTTAAAAACATATATTCATATACTTATATCCAAACACTTATGCATTTTACTCATTGAACTGGAATCTCGTCCAGGTTTTATTTATGTTCCCAATTAACATCCATGTCCAGGATACATCAGGTTTTGAAAAAACTTTTTCCCCCACCCCCTTATTATCCCTATTATATAAAAAAAAAATCTACACAACTAGTCACTAGATCATGATGAAGGACCAAGAGGGTCCGAAACGCATCTGATCCAGAGCACTTACACATAAAAGACCACTATACCACCTCTGTGCGACTACCCAGCAAAAGGACCCCATTATTGACTAGATACAGTGTCATCAAAGAAAGGCGTTGTTACCATCAGAGTGCGTGCTCCCACGAGGACCTGTGGATACCATCTCCAGAACCGGCATCTCCATTTTGGGTGACCTGTCTGTTGGGAGGCAGACTCCATCACCTGAATCAGGACCAGTGCAAGACCAGTTCAATATCAGGACATTGCAGGATCCTTCCACCCGAGACCATTGCATGGATGGGTAAGTGGTACATAGTACCAGTGGTTTCACTGTGGCTGCCGTGCCGGCAAGTGGGACTGGTGTGATCGCCTGCCCTAACTTGGAACTTTTCATTTATCACGGTCCTATGGCTGCGCTGCCTAATAGTAACATTGAATCAATAAGCTGCACAAACTAACTTTGAACTGAAAGCAAAAGATAACTTTAATTTGCAGAGAAGGCAAAAACTGGGGGACTGCATCGCTTGCTAAATGGGCAGCGCTATACCCGACTCTTCCCTTTTATGATCAGTAGTTATATTGTAGATTTAGGGAGACTTGCAAGGATCCTGCACTTTCTCTAACTTTTATCTATTGTTTTATATGTTATGCAATAAATCGCTTTGTATCTTGGACATGTAACTAAGCATAGGTTTCTCACCTGCATTAGCACAACACTTGCACTAATCATCTAATTCTCTCACTGCATTATTCATTTAATTCTCTCACTTCATTATGTATTTATTCGCCTAACACTTGCAATACATTATAATATATTTAATAAACTAAGTCCTTGTGAAGCTGACATTTTCTTGGGTGCATATGAGGATATCACCCAGACAGAGTTCTCGGACAAATTGGTAGATTGAGAACCACCAAGCCCCCCTTTTTTTCTATATTTTAAATTGCTTTAACTCAATATACTCTGGATGTATATGTACATGATACTTGTTCCTGTATCATATGTAAACAATATTTTAGTTTGTTCCCTTTTTTTTTTTTCTGAAAAAAAAAGGGAAAAAACCTAATAAACTTATAAAAAAAAAAACAAAAAAAGAAATGTTAGGAATCGCACAGCTTAGAGAGGAGAGAAGTAGATTGAAATGACAGTAGCAAATTAATCTTCATTTACACTGGACAAATGTCATTATGATTGCTTCCAAATGTGCAAATTGTCACAATATTTGGCTAGCAAAAACTGGCCTTTGGGTGTATTCACATGACACAGGCAAATTTTACTTCCATTTTCACAAAACCACAGCCGATACTTTACAAGCATTACAGCACAAAATTTCATATTACTACACCCTTACATTTTTATGGCACACTTGTAATTATGTATGTAACAATAATATGTTGAAGTGAATATAGTATAACAACCTTGACTTCTAATGTAATCTGAGAAACCCTCCTAATACCAGCTGATATCAGTAAGGACACACAATCCCTGCTGTCAACAGGTTGGTCCTGCGATACAGAGTGGCCTCTTATTATCTGTAGGAGACGCAAAAGCGCTGACTCCAGTGTTATGAAGGAGGTTTCACAGAAGCAGGCAGTTAATGAAGAGATTGGCTTATAAACACAAGATAATCTTTCCCATATGTACACCTGAAGAGTATCACTAGTGACAGTTGTTTAAATGTTGGGGAAATGAATACCTCCTCAAGAGGCGAGACTTATCGGTGCTTTGTGACTGGTCTTGATAATGTACATCCAGCAAGAGACAAACTTTGCAGAAGTGCTTTACCAGCAAGGTTCCCACTCCATTTATTAACATAGTATATTTTATTACTGTTTATGCTGGCTAAAAAAAGCAGGAGCACATTGTTCATATATCTTGTGAAATGTGTGCTACTGGGAATGCTAATGACCTTCTTTTTGCTTAAGTTGAAATCACTTTTTACACTTCACTCTTATAAACATACAGTATTGGCTTATGTATTGCGCTCAAGAGTACTTCAGTGTTGCACGTAGTTGAAAAGGAAAAAAACTCAAGTTTCAAAGTTGAGGTACCATGCACCTTTTTTTTTTTCAAATTTTGTGGAATTATTGATTGAAAGGGTTTCCAGAATGACGCTGTGTTACAGAAAAAAAACTGCCCCAAAAGCATGGGTTTCTGGATATTTTACATTTATAGTTTTTTCTTAATGAGTATCATTGCTGCCATCCCTATTTACCAGCTCAAAGTAAGTGTCTGGAATTATCTCCAGAATTACAGCCTTTTTACTGCAGTACCCTACTTACATAGACAGTGGGGCAAAAAAAGTATTTAGTCAGCCACCAATTGTGCAAGTTCTTCCACTTAAAAAGATGAAAGACCTGTAATTTTCATCATAGGTATACCTCAATTATGAGAGACATAATGAGGGGGGAAAAAATCCATAAAATCACATTGTCTGATTCTTAACCAATTAATGACCAAGCCCATTTTTTTTTATCCAAATTTCTTTTTATTGAAAATAAATGTAGTAATTTATGACATACATAATATTAATCCCGGATTTGGGGGAGGGGGAGGGGGGGGGAAGAGGGAGGGTTAGGATAGGGCATAGGAGAAGGATCAAGGGAGACAGGGAGGGAAGGGGGAGGGAGAACTCTAACAACAACAATAACCATAACAATACACCCAAAGTAGACATAGTTAAGAAGATCAAGCACGTACAAAAATAAGTAACTACAATATTAATTGCCGCATAAGGCAGGTCATGGTGAATACTCCTCATAGAAATCAAGAAAGAAAGAAAAAAAAGGGGAAGAGACATTTGAGACATGGAATCATAAAGAAAAAAAAAGGGTGAAAAAGTAGAAGTGCGTACAGACCATTGACAAAATAGAGAAGGTTATTAATATTAGGTGGATGAGCTAAATTTACAGTGCAACCACTTGTCCCACCTCTGGAGAAATTGAAGTTCTTTTTCCAGCCGAGCAGCAACCAGTCTTTCCATAGAACAGGAGTTTTCCACTTTAGCCAGTAGTTGCACCATTTCCGGGACATCAGTAGATTTCCACTGGGAGGCAATAAGGATGCGGGATGAGGTAAATACATGAAAGGCAATAGTGCGAGAGTCATCAGGGAGTTCCGGAAGATGAAGTGAGATCAATGCCATGCCTGGATTCGGTGATATGGGAAAGTGAAGGACTTGAGACAGGGTTTCAAAAACAGAGTGCCAAAATGGAAGTATCCTAGGGCAGGACCACCATACGTGCATATAGGTCCCTTTGTGGATGTTACACCACCAACACATTTGAGTACAATTAGGATATATACGAGATAGGCGTTCGGGTGTGTAATACTATCTGTATAGTAGTTTGCGTGAGGATTTTATATGATTCGAACAGTTAGACAACTGAAAGGGTAAGTAATATAAGGAAGACCACATCTCCTCGCTAATTGTTACCCCTAAGTCAGTTTCCCAAGAGCGTTTAAATGGAAAAAAGTCATGAGGCAATGTACGTTGCAGTGAACTATAAGCTGCAGAAATTCCTCCCCTTGTTCCCTCATAATGATTAAAATAAGAGGTGTATAATGTGTCACCCTAAGTGTTGGGCCAGGTGTGATAGGAGAGAAAATGGCGTAATTGAAGACATTTATAGAAATCTCGTGAGGGTATGGAATATTTAGCTCTAATATCTTCAAAAGAAAGGAGAGACCCTTCAGAGCAAATATCACCTAGAGATGTAATTCCCCGTTCACACCATCCAGAGAAGGAGACATGAGGAAGTAGAAGGGAAATGACAGAAAAGGGAGTAGATGAGAACGAAATTAAGGAAAGAAGGTTAGCAGACAAGGCAAAGAGCCAGATATTAAGACTAGCTGAAAAAGTAGGGTTTAGGGTGGGGATTGGGGTTTTGGTGATGGCTACCTTCCAGAGAAGTTGATGTAGCGATGGCACTCCTGCAATTTCCATCTCCATACGGAGCCAACCAGGTTCTGCTGTAGGCTTCCACCATTGGTGGATGCCGACTAGATGTGCGGCCCTGTAATAATTCAATAAGTCCGGGCATCCTAGGCCTCCTAATATAGTGGGTAAGAACAATAACTTAGCTGAGACTCTTGCCCTCCGTCCCTGCCAGATAAAGCCGATTAGACGTGACTGGAGACACTTAATAGCAGCTAGGGGGAACTTAACTGGGAGAATGCAAAATAAAGCCGCTGCCAGTACATTCAGAATTCGCCTTGTGCCATCAGCTGATTGGTGGCCCCTGACGAATCCCACTTGGTCACTATGCACTATAGCAGGTGGGAGTTCAGCAATTCGATTGGCCCACAATTTAGCATATAATTTTATGTCGTATTAAGTAGGGAGATCGGGCGAAAATTTGGGGGTTCAGTTGGGGATTTGCCGGGTTTGAGAAGTGTAACGATCACCGCTTCCAACATCTCCGCCGGAACCTCTCTGGTACTAGCTATGTGGTTAAAGAGGTCAGTTAGGTGAGGAGCAATGAGGGCTGCATGAATTTTATAAAACTCGTTGACTAAGCCATCCAGGCCGGGGGATTTTGCAGGTTTCAGCGTCCCGATCGCGTCAAGCACCTCTGTAACGGAAAAGGGGAGAGACAAAGTTTCGCAGGCAGCAGTAGGTAAAGTGGGGAGTGAGACAGAATTAAGCAAATCTGAAATGGAGCTAGGAGTAGGAAGACGGGGTGTGGCAGAGGAAGAGAGGTTATATAGGGAGTGGTAGTAAGAGGCAAATGCATTCGCTATTCCCTGTGGGTCCAATGCCTTGGAACCATCAGGCAAGTTAAGGTAAGTAATCCGGTGCTTCGCTTCCTGTTGTTTAACCTGTCTTGCTAAAACTTTCCCAGGCCTGTTAGCCAACCAGTAACTGTTGAGTTTAAGTTGTCTAAGAGCCAGGTCAAATTTAAAAAGATCAAGCGAATGCAAGTTATCAGTCAGTGTGCGAATGCGGTCCGCAACATCAGAAGAAAAGCATGCCATATTACCTCTATGTAGGTCAGCGAACTCCTCAAGGATGGCCAGTCTTTTTTCCCACACATGTTTTCTATGGTGGACAGACTGACTGATAAGTACTCCTCTGATGGTCGGTTCGAAAGCACACCATAATGAGGAGACTCTGGCTACAGAACCAATATTGCAGGTAAAATAGGAGGAAATGGCGTCTTGCAATTTAGGAAGGTAAGTCGGATGTTGAAGGACATAGGAACTAGCACGCCATAATGATGATCTAGGGGAGGTGAATTGTTCACGTACATGCACAGAAATAGGGGCATGATCGGACCACGATATAGCGTGGATTTGAGGATTGGAAAGAGAGTGGAGCATAATTTTGTTGGCCAAAAAAAAATCAATGCGGGTATAAACAGAGTGGGGGTGGGAAAAATAGGTAATAATCGTGAGCAGTGGGGTTATGGATTCTCCACACATCAAAAAGGTCTCTACAGGACAATGTTTGAAAAAGGGGTGTTGGTTCAAGAGGGCTAAGCGGTGAAGTGGAGTCCATAGTTGGCCACAAAGTAGCATTAAAGTCACCCACCATGAGGAGACGGGGAGCACCCTTGGAGCTCGCTAACCTGTTAAGTACATGCTTGACAAAGGCATGCTGCTTCCTATTTGGAGCATACACAACTACCAAAGTATAAGGTACAACATTTAACGAACAGTGAAGAATGAGGTATCTACCGCCACAGTCCGCCTCCACCACCACATCAGAAACTGCTAAGGAATTTTTAAAAGCAATAGCTACCCCCTTTTCTTTTGTACATCATGGGCAAAATAGATGAGAGAATAAACCTTATGGCGAAGTCTAATAGAGTCTAGTTCAGAAAGGTGCGTCTCTTGTAAACAGAGAACGTCCGCATTCTGTCGCTTAGCCTCAGCCCACAAAAGAGAGCGTTTATAAGGGGAATTCAGTCCCCTGCCATTTAAGGAAACAATTTGGAATCCCATAATAATGGTGGGGAGGGCAGCAGCGGCAGTTTACCTGCAATATCTGCGGATCTCTGACGATCCACAGGTAGCGACAAGTGCAATATACAGTATAGAATATCGGGCGTAAATACTGGCAATAGATAAACAAAAAAAAAATACACATCAAAAGCACCAACATGGTACAGAACATGGAACACAATAATAGAATAAGGCATAGTAGCCAAAGTGACTCATGGAGAGAGCCACTGTTGGGGGAATGTGGTAAAGAGGAAGGCACCATATTACAACATGTGCCTAACCGGTACATAAGAAAAAATACATTAAACCTCAGAGAAATCAGCAAGCAGATTTACGTTTACCGTACTGTACTACAGACCACTCCTCCATGATCTTCGGAGGGGAGTGATGAGGCTGGTTATCGGAATCCGAAGGTGGGTATGGAAGGTGCCAGGCAAAGATCTAGTAGTTCTTCAGGTGTTGAGGCAATATGCTTGGAGCCCTCGAAAGTGACAACAACCTTGGTTGGGAAGCCCCACTTGTAAGGGATCCCTTGAGCCCTCAGAATCGCTGTGCCTTTAGAGAATTCCTGTCTGCGGGAGACGGTTGCGGCAGAGAGGTCTGCAAAGATGGAAATGTTGGAGAAGCGTGGACGCAATTCCGGTGAGTGTCGGGCAGCAGCGGACAGCTTCTCTTTGATTTGAAAAAAGTGTACCCGCAGGATGACATCGCGTGGTGAGGTAGTAGGCACCGATTTGGGTTTAGGTAGACGATGGACCCGGTCCAGAAGGAGATCTTGAGAGGAGGCAGAAGGAAACAGCGAAGTGAAGAAATCAGTAACAAAGCCACTTAGATCTTCTGTTTTCACTTCCTCAGGGATGCTCCGAATACGGAGGCTGTTCCTCTGGGAACGGTCCTTCATGTCCGCCAACTTAGAGCGCAGGGCCGCCACTTCATCTTCTAGGGCCGCCACATTATCAACCACAGAGTTGTGGGCTGCAGTGAGTTCACCCATTTTGTGCTCAATGTGGGAGGTACAGGAACCAAGCGAGTCTAGCTCCTTTTGCATGTTGGCAACTGCCGACCGGATCTCACTCCTAATGGTGGAGGTGATATCCACGGCCACCGACAGCAATGCCGCCTCCGTGAGGATGGGAGAGGTACCTCGTAAATGCGGGTCCGGAGTCACAGCAGGCCGCTGGGACTGCGAGGCAGGCAAGTCCATCACAGAGGCCGGCGAGGTTTGCCGTGGTGAGCAGGTGATGGCTGATCCAGCCGAGCCCAGAGAAGAGGATCCACCAGGAGAGCTGACAACTCTGGGGGTGGCAGACCCGCCAAGAGGAGGTGTAGAGCGCGCGTCAGCAGCTGGCCGCCGGCGCCATCTTGCAGATCAGCAGCAGGAAAAAAGGTGGTCAGCTTAAGCGGGCTATTCTTCCCATACTTAGTGCGGGCCATAGCGCAGTCAATCCGGGAGCAGATGAGGCACAGGTAGGGTAAATTATGAGAGGTTTCAGCCGGTGTGTGCCGCTCAAGTACCAGGGACAGACGGAGCTCACAAACTACACGTCCTCCGCCATGCTCGTCCCATGACCAAGCCCATTTTTAACTTAAGGACCAGGCCAATTTTATTTTTGGGTTTTTCGATTTTTTTCATCCTCTCCTTCTAAAATCCATAACTCTTTTATATTTCCATCTACAGACCAATAAAAGGGCTTTTTTTTTTTTTTTGGGTGACCAATTGTACTTTGTAATGAAACCACTCATTTTACCAAAAAATGTATGGCGAACTCAAAGCATAATTTTTTTAGGGAGGAAATTTAAATGAAAACCACAATTTAGCACATTTTGGAGGGTTTCGTTTTCACACTGTACACTTTACAGTAAAAATTAAATGTGTTCTTTATTATGTGGGTCAATACATTAAAATTATACCCATGGCTAGATACTTTTATATTTTTGTACGGCTTAAAAAAATCTAAAACTTTTTGTACGAAATCACTAATCTAAAAGTGCCCTATTTTGACCACCTATAACTTTTTTTCATTTTACCATGTATAGGGCTCATTCTTTGTGTCGTCATCTGTTTTTATTTTTTACATTTACGCCGTTCACCGTACAGGATCATTAACATTATATTTTTATAGTTTGGGCATTTACGCACGCAGCGATACTAAAAATGTTTGTAAAAAAAAACACGCTTTTTGGGGGTAAAATGCGAAAATCTGACAGTTTTTATTGGAGGGGATTTTTAAACTTTTTTTTATTACACTTTTTTATGTTCCCATAGGGGACTATCTATAGCAATCATTTGATTGCTAATACTGTTCAGTGCTATGCATAGGGCATAGCACTGATCAGTATTATCGGTGATCTGCTCTGGTCTGCTCGATCTCAGACCAGAGCAGGAGACACCGTGAGACGGACGGAGGCAGGTGAGGGGACCTCCGTCCGCCATTACAGATGATTGGATCCCTGTGGCTGCGCTGCGGGCAATCCAATCATCAATTTTAACATGCGCATTGCCACAGATGCCGTTATCTGTACTAATCATGGCACCTGAGGGGTTAATAGCAGACATCCACGCGATCGTGGATGTAGACCATTTCAGGCGGGTCCCGGCTGCTGCTAGCTGCCAAAACCTGCTGTGTATGACACGAGCACTGGCCCAATGCTGCAGTCATACACAGGACTTAAATGTATGTCCTGGTGCGCTAAGTACCTCCACACCAGGACGTACATTTATGTCCTTGGTCGTTAAGTGGTTAAAGAATTTATTTGCAAATTATGGTGGAAAATAAGTATTTGGTCACCTACAAACAAGCAAGATTTCTGGATCTCACAGACCTGTAACTTCTTCTTTAAGAGCCTCCTCTGTCCTCCACTCGTTACCAGTATTAATGGCACCTGTTTGAATTTGTTATCAGTATAAAAGACACCTGTCCACAACCTCAAACAATCACACTCCAAACTCCACTATGGCTAAGACCAAAGAGCTGTTGAAGGACACCAGTAACAATATTGTAGACCTGCACCAGGCTGGGAAGACTGAAACTGCAATAGGCAAGCAACTTGGTGTGAAGAAATCAACTGTGGGAGCAATTATTAGAAAATGGAAGACGTACAAGACCACTGATAATATCCCTCAATCTGGGGCTCCACACAAGATCTCACCCCGTGGTGTCAAAATGATCACAAGAACGGTGAGCAAAAATCCCAGAACCACATGGGGGGGGGGGGGGGCGACCTAGTGAATGACCTGCAGAGAGCTGGGACCAAAGTAACACAGGCTACCATCAGTAACACACTAAGCCGCCAGTGATTCAAATCATGCAGTGCCAGACGTGTCCCCCTGCTTGCTAGAAAGCATTTGGCTGATCCAGAAGAGTATTGGGAGAATGTCATATGGTCAGATGAAAGCAAAATAGAACTTTTTGAAAAAAACTCAACTCGTCATGTTTGGAGGAGAAAGAATGCTGAGTTGCATCCAAAGAACACTATACCTACTGTGAAGCATGGGGGTAGAAACATCATGCTTTGTGGCTGTTTTTCAGCAAAGGGACCACGACGACTGATCCATGTAAGGAAAGAATGAATGGGGCCATGTATCATGAGATTTTGAGTGAAAACCTCCTTCCATCAGCAAGGGCATTGAAGGTGAAACGTGGCTGGGTCTTTCAGCAGGATAATGATCCCAAACACACTGCCCATGCAACAAAGAAGTGGCTTCGTAAGAAGCATTTCAAGGTGCTGGAGTGGCCTAGCCAGTCTCAAGATCACAACCCCATAGAAAACCTTTGGAGGGAGTTGAAAGTCCATGTTGCCCAGCGACAGCCCCAAAACATCACTGCTCTAGATGAAATCTGCTTGGAGTAGAGATGAGCGAACTTTTTAAAAATTTGATTCGGCCGATTCGCCGAATTTTCCGAAAGTTTGTTTCGATCCGAATTTTTTCGCGGTGAATCTATATTAAAAAAGGCTATTTCTAGCCTGCATACAGCCTCAATAGGGGTATAGAACACTTTGCTGTGTTCTAAAACGCATATGGAGTGTGCTGGGGTAGTGAAATAATACTGTTATTCAGAATAACATGCAGATTACCGGCATCGCTTTTAGAATCACTGCCGCACAGCACCACAATGACAGAGCCTGGTGGTGGCATCAGTGTCAGGAGACCATATAGTAACTGAATGACACAGCGTGGAGGTGTTGGCAGCATGAGGATACCATATCGTGGCTGAATGCACAGTGTGGAGGTGTTGGCAGCATGAGGACACCATATAGTGGCTGTATGACACAGCTTGGATGAGGCTGAAGCATGAGGACACCATATAGTGACTGAATGACACAGCGTGCAGGTGTTGGCAGCATGAGGAGACCATATAGTGGATGAATGGCACAACCCGGAGTTGCCAGCAGCATGAATAGGCACTAGGCCTTCACAATCCCTAAGATTAAAAGATGAATTCAGAATTTTAAACCGAAGATTTTGGATAGCGGGTCCTACCTATGAGAAAATTTGAATTTCCCAGACCCATACCCAGCAGCGGCATCAGTAAACCATATTTTGCCTGAATGAAACAAATCATTGAGATCATTGAAATGTCCGATTTTTTTTATTTGAAATTTAAATCAAACTTTGAGTGTCCCGGACCCCTGGGTGTGGGTATGAAGGACCAAATCTCACAAGCCCCCACAGCGGCATCAGTAAACCATATATTGCCTGAATGACACAGCCTGGAGTTGGCTGATGCATGAGTACACACCAGGACTTTACAATCCCCCCAGAAAAACACAACAATTTTAGAAATTTATGAAGAATATTTTGGATAGCAGTTGCTATCTAAGAGAAAATTTGAAATACCCAGGCCCAGCAGCGGCATCAGTAAACCATATATTGCCTGAATGACAGCCTGTAGTTGGCTGATGCACGAGTACACAGTACACGAGTTCCCAGACCCAGGCCCTAGAGCGGCATCAGAAAACCATATATTGCCTGAATGACACAGGCTGGAGTTGGCTAATGCATGAGGAGACCATTGAAATGTCTGATTTTTTTATTTGAAATTTAAATCAAACTTTGAGGGGCCCGGACCCCAGCGTGTGGGTACGAAGGACCAAATCGAGCAAGCCCTCACAGGGCTCATGTGGCCGTGAGATGTAGGCGCAACGTCTCCATTGCCCTGACCGGCCCTTTTTTTTTTTTTTTTGTACCTTTGTTTAAGAACAAGCGCATATCCAAGAGTCCAGAAGACTCTATAATGCAGGACGGTGGACCACAAAAAGACATTCTTCTCTAAAGTAATGTTTTCTGAAATAAAGAAGCAGAGTTCATCCATCTCCGTATTATTTTTGACAATTTTAATTAAAACACACTCAACAAGCGTTCAATGGTGTAATGGTTATTATTCTGGAAAATTCAAGTTTCTTACTAAGAAAATTATCATAAAATTAAAAAAAAACTGTATCCAAGAGGGTTTAATAACCCCATACATTGCACCATAAATGTTGAAATTTTAATTAAGCATGTATGTATCTATTTCACAAATCGTAAAATAAATGGCCCAAGCGCAGAAGCATCATGAATGCAAGTAGTTCCTAAAAGACACAGGAGCAGTCAGGAGTAGGCATCAGCAGTACCCAAGAGGCTTTCATAACCCCTTACATAGCACGATCAATCGCGAGATCGATCAATAACAGGTGTGTTATTCCCTCAGATGTCTGGGGCTGCACGCGCACTACACTAAACGGAACAGCGTGTGTCTATCCTTCACCGACAAGTGCGGTTAACCCGCTCAACCCCATTCGTGATAGGAGTCGGGGATTGCAATTATTTGCCATGAAAGAAGAATTCCAACTAAGTGCGGGTCATGCCTGTCTCTACTACCGATTGGATGGTTTAGTGAGGTGCTTTGATCGGCCCCGGCGGTGTAGGAGAAGGCCCTGGCAGAGCGCGGAGAATTTAAAGATCATTGTTGAAATTAGCATTAAGCATGTATTAGCTACTGCTAAACTTCCAAAAATTAAAGGCCCAAGGCCAGAAGCATCACTGAGGCAAGTAGTTCCTGAAAGACACAGGATGAGTCAGGAGCAAGCATTCTCAGTACCCAAGAGGGTTTCATAACCCCTTACATGTAAAGATCAATGTTGAAATTTGCATTAAGCATGTATTTAGCTACTGCTAAACATCTAAAAATTAAAGGGCCAAGGCCCAAAGCATCTGTGAGGCTAGTAGTTCCTGAAAGACACAGGAGGAGCCAGGAGCAGGCATTCGCAGTACCCAAGAGGGTTTCATAACCCCTTACATGTAAAGATCAATGTTGAAATTTGCATTAAGCATGTATTTAGCTACTGCTAAACATCCAAAAATTAAAGGGCCAAGGCCTGAAGCATCTGTGAGGCAAGTAGTTCCTGAAAGACACAGGATGAGCCAGGAGCAGGCATTCGCAGTACCCAAGAGGGTTTCCTAACCCTTTACATGTAAAGATCAATGTTGAAATTTGCAATAAGCATGTATTTAGCTACTGCTAAACATCCAAAAGTTAAAGGGCCAAGGCCCGAAGCGTCTGTGAGGCAAGTAGTTCCTAAAAGACACAGGATGTGTCAGGAGCAGGAATTCGCAGTACCAAAGAGGGTTTCATAACCCTAATTGGTAACCCAAGAGGGTTTCGTAACCATAATTGAGAAGTGTTGGTGTAGCAGCATGGTCAATCTACTCTGAGGCATCTGGCATTGGTGGCTGGAAATCCTGGCTGATCCATCCCTGATTCATCTTGACAAACGTCAGTCTCTTCACATTTTTAGTGGACAGACGAGTTCGCCTTGGGGTGACTATGGCCCCGGCTGCACTAAACACCCGCTCTGATGGCACACTACTGGCCGGGCCGGACAGCTTTCCAGGGCAAACTCTGCTAGTTGCAGCCATAAATCAAGTTTGGCTGCCCAGAAGTCCAGCCAATCTTCAATGGTTGTTGGCATGGCCATGTCAAGGTATGCCACCACCTGCTGGTTCAGGTCCTGCTCCATGTCTACCTGCTGCTGATGAGTTGCTTCACTATGCGGGTGAAGAAAGCTACTCATCAGCGACTGTAGACTCAGGCTGCTGCTGATTGAGCTGGTACAGTTTCACATGCACAGTTTCCTTGCCATTTTTAGGATGTTTTGCAAATGGGGTGAAGATTTGAGGAAGTGCTTGACAACCAGATTAAACACGTGTGCCATGCAGGGCGCATGTTTCACACTTCCTTGTCACAGTGCGGACACGATGTTCTTCCTGTTGTCGGTCACCATGGTCCCCATTTCCAGATTTCATGGAGTAAGCCATACTCGGATTTCTTTACGAATGAACTTTAGTAGTTCCTCCCCTGTGTGACTCCGTTCACCAAGGCAAACCATGTGAAGAACAGCTTGACACCGCCGTGCCCTACACACATGGTACGATGAAGGGCCACCGAGATTTGGATGTGCAGTGGAGGCCGAGGACACGGTGGAGGATGAGGAGGCGGTGCCGCACACTGTGACTGTACCAACTGCCTGAGAGCGAGAGCGTGGAGGAGGAAGCGGTGTGACCTGTCCAAGTTGCTGTTGTGGCTGTGCAGGAACCACATTTACCCAGTGGGCCGTAAAAGACAAGTATTGTCCCTGCCCGTAGTTACATCTCCACACGTCAGCGCTGCCGTGCACTTTTGAACTCACCGACAGGCTCAAGGACTGGCCCACCTTCTCTTGTACAAACTTATGCAGGGCTGGTACTGCCTTCTTCGCAAAGAAATGACGGCTTGAGACTCTCCACCTCGGCTCGGCACAAGCCATCAATTCTCCGAAAGGTGCAGAGTCCACCACTTGAAAAGGTAGGGACTGCAACACCAGCAACTTGGAAAGGAGCACATTCAACTTCTGCGCCGTTGGATGAGTGGGCGCATACTGTTGTCTCTTGGACATGGCTTCGCCGATGGATTGTTGGCGGAATGGCTGACTAAAAGCAGGAGAAGCAGGAGCATCTGGAGCGACAGAAGGAGGGTTTGACTCACAGCTCACTTCGGCTGTGGTGGTGGAGCCTTGGCTGGATGAAGGAGGGAGCGGATGGCCACTGGGTGATGCAGCAGGCTGGACCACTACATCGGAGCTACGGTTCTCTCAGGCCGCTATATGGTGGCGAAGCATGTGTTGATGCAGGGCTGTGGTGCCGACATTGGGACCCTGGCCACGCTTCACCTTCTGCCGACAGATCTTGCATGTGGCTACGTGAACCTCCTCCGGATGCCTGATGAAAAACTTTCACACCGCCGAGTAGCTGATTTTCCCACCCACAGTCCACACTAATTGACTTCTACTGGCGCCGTCTCCAGGAACCCCTGTTCCACTACCTCATGGAAAGGTAGGCTGTCGCGAAGCAGGTGGTCTCCCCTAGGCACGTTTAGCTCCTGAATTTCCACTCCTGCCACCACGCTGACTGCCAACCGTGCTACCGCCTTGCTGCCTCAAGGGCAACATGCAACTCTCTTCTCCTGATGATGATGAAGCCCCTTCTGCACCCGGCTCCCAATTGCCATTGGCTTCATCATCATCAACAGGTGTGTGCACGTCACTGATGTATGAGGCAGAACAGCTATCTGCCCCTCTCTGCTGCAATGCTCAATAACGTGAATAGGAGGTGTAGCTAACAATGATCCTTCTAAGTGAGAACAGCAAAGCACTCTGCAATCCTGCCTTTCCCCAATGCTGATGTGACTAGCAGTTGCAGTGGTACGCTGTGGTATAAGCTAGTCACACACACGCAGTCCTGTTCTCTCTATCTCTGATTGCATAGACGAATTGAAGAGAGGCAAGATGGCTGCTGATTATATAGGGCTCTGACATCACAGGGGTCAATGAATACTGATAGGCTGCATCTCACATGTGATACAGAGTCATCCCGCCTAGCTTCATTCCTGCCGCTGTTTCCCGCCCTCCCATAATCCCCTGCCCCATGTACTCACATGTGGATCCGCCATTTTAGGTCTCCAATAGCCTGGAACGCTGTAAAATGAAGTTTAATGAAGCGATTCGCGGCAATATTCGCATTCACCAGCTTCGATTTGCTCATCTCTAGCTTGGAGGAATGGGACAAAATACCAGCAACAGTGTGTGAATACCTTGTGATACCTTACAGAAAATGTTTGGCCTCTGTCATTGCCAACAAAAGGTAAATAACAAAGTATTGAGATGGAACTTATTTTCCACCATAATTTGCAAAAAAATTCTTTAAAAATCAGACAATGTGATTTTATGGATTTTTTTTCTCATTATGTCTCTCATAGTTGAGGTATACCTATGATGAAAATTACAAGCCTCTCTCATCTTTTTAAGTGGGAGAATTTGCCCCACTGTACTTGTGGATGTGCATTTCATATTGTACCTGTGATCCAGCCACATCGATGAAAGCTGATTATGAAGTTACATGGCATCGGAGTATTCAGTGCAAGTAGAAAATGTAGCGCAGCACTCACCCTTACTTTGTGCAGCTGTCGATTACTTTATTGTGGAATCATCTCCAAAATTCAGCAGTTGTGAGAGGAGAACAAGCAGCTCCATGGATCTCGTGGGAGTGACAGCCCCGTTTTGCAGCAATCCACTTGGTCACGCCTCCCTTGCATTGCACACGCTATCGGTATTTTTACTGGGGCAGTGTACTGCTGATGCATCTGTGCTAGCTAACAACATGTGGCCAGCTCAGTGAGCATACTATCACGGCGTACTATTGCCTTAAGATTGGGACGCTGCCTACTCACTGAGAACACATGACATAGGACAGATCATATAAATTACAGTAAGTACCTGTGGAAATACAAACAAATTAGTATGAAAGAACAAAAGTAAGACACATTAAATATGCACATTAAGTTCATTGCACTCATTGAAATCAATCAGGCTTCTCTCTCGAGCAAATCGGTCTGTATGTCGATCCCTGGTGATCCCTGGTTTTTGAAGCTGAGAAAAGTAAGGACTTCTGAGCATCCTTGATGCACCTATCATATATGTTCCACCAGTCCTGTGATGTCCGACCCCCACCAGATAAGGTAAAGGTGTTTTCTTATCCTTGTAAACATCAGTCTCATAGTCGAACCAATATAAAAAAAAGGTCACATGGGCACTTTATGCAGTAGAGTACAGATGGTGTTCTGCATGTAATGAAATCAGTCACATGAATTTTGTTTCCTCCAATGAGGACGTTTTTACCCTGTACAAACTGTTTGCAGAAGCGTCAACGGCCACACTTGAAGTTGCCCTCTGGGCAAGACGTGTTCAGCCATGTTTATGTGTCCATGTGTCCATGGACGAAGAAGAAGTCTTCTTCTGTTGCTTTTCTTACTAGCTGAATACTTGCCGTTGCCCGTTTTTTCCTTCCTAATCCTTGTTGGGGAGGAAAATAAACAAAGGAGGAAGCTTTTGACTTTATATCCCGTCCTCATATATTGTCATATCCCAACCCCATATCCTGTCCTCACATTCCGACCTCCTATCCTGTCATCATATCCCGACCTTATATCCCATCCTCACATCCCGTTCTCACATCCTGTCCTCATATCCCGACCTCCTATCCTGACCTCCTATCCCGTCCTCCTATCCCGTCCTCCTATCCCGACCTCCTATCCCGTCCTCCTATCCCGTCCTCCTATCCCGACCTCCTATCCTGACCTCCTATCTCAACCTCCTATCTCGACCTCCTATCTCGACCTCCTATCTTGACCTCCTATCCCGACCTCCTATCCCGACCTCCTATCCAGTCCATCTATCCGAACCTCCTATCTCGACCTCCTATCCTGACCTCCTATCCCGTCCTCCTATCCCGACCTCCTATCCCGTCCTCCTATCCCGTCCTCCTATCTCGACCTCCTATCTCGACCTCCTATCCCGACCTCCTTTCCCGTCCTCCTATCCTGACCTCCTATCCCGTCCTCATATCCCGACCTCCTATCCCGACCCGTAATATGTGTACCAGGTATTGAAATATCTCAAGCCGTACGGAATTTACGGGGGAAGATACATTTCCCATTGATTTGCATGGGACTTTATGGGACTCCTATATTTTAAGTGGACATATAAGTAACATGTGACCAAGTATTATGGAAATATCTCCAGCCATTTGGAAGTTATGCAGTAACATTTATTTCCCATTGACTAGTATGGGACTTTAAACATAAACTCCGCCCCTGGCAAATGGGGGTGGGTAAGGGTTAAATCGCCTATCCTATGTTTGTTGTGGACATATAAGTAACATGTGTGCCAAGTTGCATGTTAATATTTTTAGCCGTTTGGACGTGATGCTGGAACATACACACATACATACATACATACATACACACACACACACACACGTTGAGTTTTATATATATATATATATATATATATATATATATATTTGTGGTCAGGACTTATCAGTGTGCGTGGTCTTACCTGTTACCTGCTGCCAGGGAAACCTGAAAGAGACATGATTAATACAACACGAAGCTTAACAACTACCTGCCCTTTGAACAGCGGTTGAAGTGTGCCTGAAAACCGCGTCGAGGGTCTGCCTTTAGAGGGCATCCCCTTATGTACATGATAAATGAAAGAAAGGGTGAGGCGGGTGGGTTTCGCCAACCCAGCATACGCCCCTAGGGAGGGATTGCCGGGGATTAAATATCCTAAGCCCCTCCCACAAATGCAGCCTGATAGGCTTTCTACTTGTGGTCAGGACTTATCAGTGTGCGTGGTCTTACCTGTTACCTGCTGTCAGGGAAACCTGAGAGACATGATTAATATAACACGAAGCTTAACAACTACCTGCCCTTTGAACAGCGGTTGAAGTGTGCCTGAAAACCGCGTCGAGGGTCTGCCTTTAGAGGGCAAAAAGACAACACTATTAGGGTAATTTGAAAGTGAACTTTATTATAAAGCTAAATGATGAAACGCATCGGCCATCTCCCTTGAGGGATCTGGGACATACGTGGCGTACGCATCAGAGCGCCACCTGCCCAACTTCTGAATCACATGTACTGGCACCTTATGCCTGGAGGCCGCTGATGCCACTCCGAGGAGTGCCCTGAGTATTCCCTGGGGTTGTGGCCTAACGTACGAAGTAACGTGCGAATATGTGACATGAACGTGGAAGTAGTGAGCGCCCCTGCACCGAAGGGCAACAGAGGTGACTCCGGAGGTTTGTCGTGTAGCATGTTGGCCAGTTGTGACAACACCGCCACCGGGCACCATTTATTACCTGAAGGGAAATACCTCACCACTGCACCCCACCTGCATGTCTTAGTGACAGAAAGTGCAACCTCAAACCAAGAACCCTGCCACCTCAAGTGAGCTTTCTGTAAGTGTGTGGTGCCCCGCCTAGCACACGAGAATTCTCCCGGACGGAGGAAACCATAAAAAGCAGATACAACGCAGACTTTAGAATCAAGCTGCGCTCGAAACCGAACGGGTTACTGTCCAAAGCATCGGACAACGCCCTGAACAGGTCACCGCTGATAGGTCTCCGGAGAGCCGGAACTCTGGAGCTACGGGCCAAGACCCCTCTGAGCGCAGCCTTGACCGCCTGAGATGAAAGAATAGAGAGCCTGTCCGGGTGAGCTAAAGAAATGAAGTGCTGGATGCCTGACAGATAAGATTTGATGGTACTATTAGATAAGTGCAGAGAAGAGTGGCAAAAACCGATGAAAGATAGAATGACCTTAGTGTCGAAAGAAAAAGGAATATTGTGATGCGATAGATAAGACCTAAAAGTGTTGTAAGCCACGTGGTATGCCTTCTTAGTGTTGGGTGCCAAGGCGTCAGACATTAAGTCCCGGGCCACTTTCGTGTAATAGGCTAATCCATGACTAGCTGGGCCAAACCTGGGGCCTGAGCTCCGACCAGCTCTGCCTGTGGGACCACCTGTGAAAAAAGACGGAAATTAGCCCTGGATAGCGCATCGGCGGCTGTATTCTTCACCCCCGGTATATGTATGGCCACAAAATTAAACTTGAACTGCAGGGCCACCCAGACTAACTTACGAACGAACCTCATGACTGTGGTGTGATTGGAACTGCCTTTGTTTACTATGGCTACTGTCGCCTGATTGTCGCATAGGAATTGCACCGTCTGCCCTGCCCATTTGTCACCCCACACTACAGCTGCTGCTACAATAGGCAATATCTCAAATAGAGCAGAAGTGCTGCCAAAACCCCCCAGCGTCAACATCTGTTCGGACCATTGCCCCGCCATCCACCTGTTGCCCCACACTGCACCATATCCGGTGGAAGATGACGCATCAGTGCAGACTTTGGGGGATCACTCGGAGGCTGGCGGAACAATCATTGCTGTGCCATTCCAATGCTCCATGTACCTGTCCGACATCCCAAGATCAGCCAGGGCTTGCCGATCCAGGGATACCCTACTGTGCTGGTGTGGGACATCGTGTAGGAGGGACAAGATCCTGGACACAAATGCCCTACCCTGCGGAATGACCCTCATGGCAAAAGCGAGCATACCTAGCAAGCTTTGTAATTCAACCTTGGTCGTGATGCGAGAGATCGTGAACTTGTGGATGGTCTGTCTGATTCTATTGAGTTTGTCGGTAGGCAGGCTAACTTGCATGGTCACTGAGTCTAGGACTACTCCCAGAAAGGTGAGGCATCTGGCTGGACCAACTGTCTTCTTGGGAGATACCGGCACCCAAAAGTCAGCAAACAGCCCGAGTAATCTGGCCAACTGGTCTGGCTCTTCCCTCGGACCACTGAGCAGAAGAAAGTCATCCAGGTAATGGATGACTTGGCTGCATCCGGAGACATTGACCAGCAGCCAGTGCAATGCCTGGGCCAGTTGGTCAAACAACCACAGGCTGCTTTTACAACCGAAGGTCAGCTTGGTAGCGAAATAATAAGAACCTTGCCACTTGAGACCGAACCATTGCCACTGATCCCTGCGTAACGGAAGCAACTTAAACGCGTCTGTGACGTCTGCTTTAGCCATCCAGGCCCCTGGACCGAGTTTCAGGATGAGCTGAATGGCCTCGTCTATCGATGAGTACTGCATGCTAAATTCATCTGATGGTATGAGTGAATTGATGCTGGGAATTACTGAACCGTGGGGAGCCGACAAGTCAAAAATCATCCTTTTCTTCCCACTGAACTTCCCCGTCACCACCCCTACCGGGCTGACTCTCCATGAAGTGAAGGGAGAAACTGCAAAGGGCCCAATCATGTAACCTTTCAATAACTCAGTGTTTATTAAATCGGTGATGACTACGGGATCGTGCAGAGCCGTCAACAAATTATCACATTCATGTGTGGATTGTGGAATCGTGACCATGCCAGCGTGGAAACCCTCTGTCAACCCGGTGACCAACCACTGCACCCAGGCCGGGTCTGGGTGATCTACGAGTAAGGCAGCTAGGACTGCGGTGCGAGCCCCGCCTAGTCATGCTGGCCCCTTTTGCCTGCAAGCCGAGCCCGGGTGTGCCCTAAAACAGTAAAAACAGACATGCAACAACCTGCAGTTGCTGTAGTTGCAGGAAGAGATGTTGTAATTGTTGCATATCTGCGAGCCACCGAGGTAATGCACCGGACGGCCTAACTTATCCACTGATGGTGCGGACCTCGAGAAGGTATCTGAGGATGTGGATGGTCTGGCCGCCCCATGCTCGCCATGCTGCCCAAGCCCTGCGCACAATGCTGTGGCGTGAGTGATGGCCTGACAGTGAGCGCACGCTGGGAACTTCAGATTCGCAAAATGACTGCAAAACATCTGCGAATCCTCTAGGCTCCAGTCAGTCACGTAACCATCCTGGCTGAAAGCGGCCGCTGCCATAGCCGAGAAACTTCTATGATAGTCGTAGAAGTGGGTACCACCATACTTGTACGCATACTCAGTGACCCTCAGCAAGTACAGGTCGAGCTCCTCCCTTCTCTCCGGCCTGACAGAGCATATCACTTCCCTGTACTTGCTGAAGGCAATAACATACTCATGAATGTTCAATTTCCTTTTCAACCTAGCGTCCTTGCTTTTGAGGACCACTGATAACTCTGCACAAGCTACCGTCTTAGTGTCCTCCACATCAAAAGCAGATATCAGAAGTGAAGCCAAGTTAATGTCCTTCCCTTCCAGTATGTTCTTCCTCAGGGCCGCCGGGACAAAATGCACCGGTGACACCCTTGGTGGCCCTGGACGCCTACCTGGGTTGACCTCCACTACTGGGGCAGTCGCTACCGCAGGGGCAGGCCCCTGTGGGGCTACTGGGGCTGCCGCCTCCTGAGTACCCCTGTTCTTAAGAGACTCCAGTCTGCCCATCATGGATATCATCATGGCATGTAGTTCATTTAGTGTAGCCTGGCACGAGGTACCCTCCAGAGTGCCAGTAGCATCCTGATCCGCCAAGAGGAGCTTATATAAGTCCGCTTTACGAGCGGTGGCTGGGAAAGGAATTGCCCTCTTGCGCAATTCCTCCATTTGCTTGGGAATCGTCCACGCTCTGTATGCCGCAGAGGAGGACGTCCCTCGCATGGAGCTCCTGCCTGGAGTTTCGGGGATGGACATCGGGTCCTCGATGTCTGAAACGTGAGACATGACCTGTCCGGGCCGAAATGGGTGCCAGGGAAAAAGCGATAATAGTGAGTATCTTGACAAAACTGAACAACGTGTCCCCCTCAATGACAGCTACTGACCTGACCCCTAACGAAACCACAACAAATCGAAATATCCGATGGACACCTGTAACGCCTGTGGATAACCAAATGAGAACACTTATTACCTCGTACCCCTGACCGTGCCTGAAGTGTGCAAAGGTGTGGACCCTGAAACGAGTGATGACCGTAAGTCGAGTGTACCCCTTGGTACCCCTGATGCCACGTGCAAGGTGACTGACAGTATGTAGGAGAGCGCTATGAAATGCATGACGCGTGAAGCCATGATGTGTATTATGACAGTGAATACCTCCTGACGGCGGGCCAAGATTACAGTACGCACCATCCCTGACTAACTAGCAACGGTCCTGAAGACGTGTCAGCAACCATCGCAGGTAAACGGTCACCCTTGAAGAAGAGTCAAGATAACAGCAACCGTTACCCATGTACCTGGAAATGCTCTGAACGCGTGCCAGACCAACGAATGCACTGTAACCCCTCTGACGGATTGGAGTCAGACTACTCTTGATAACAGCGTCTATGTGATACTGCTACTGTATGTACTATTTAAGTTGGTGTAGACCAATATTATGTGAACTGAAAACGGAAGGCGCGAACTGGCCCCACTACCAGGAAAGTGACAACCACAGTGTGACATAAGAACAGGAAAAAAAAACGAAATTGCCGTGCGGCTATTACTAACCGAAGCCCCTAGGCGTAGATGCAATGTACAACACAGGAACGTAGCGACCACCTAACCGAAATACACCCAATATGAAACAAAATAATAACCAGTGTTTCTGAGCTGAAACTAACCACAGAGTTACCTAGCTAACAAACCTGAAAATGACCCAACTAAACCCCCGTTAGCCCCCCTACTGCCCCACTCCCTGTTGATGTGAACCATAAACGTATGTGCGAGTTACTGGGTATCTATATGTATGAGTACATATGCGGGGGGAGGGGCATCCACCTTATCTTTCTTTCTTTTTTTTTTTTTTTTGTACATATGCACATATATATATATATACACACACATATATATATATATATATATATATATACACATAAATTTTTATTTTTTTTTTCACTGGTGCATGTATCCGAGGCCTGTGCCCCCCGAACACCGGTGCACCTGCCAGGAACCATGCTTCTTATACCAACACTGCATGTACCCCACTACAAATGCTCTCTTTTTTTTAATACGTGCATGTGTTTGAGGCCTATGCCCCCCCAAAAAACACCGGTGCACCTGCCAAATAACACCACCTTCAATACCAACACAGTGTATGCATGAATATACCACTATACATGTCCCCCCCTCTTTCTTTTTTCTTACCGCAGCACCACCTGCGGTCCGCAGGCGGAACTGCAGCCCAAACCAGCTACTCCCCTGGCCTGCTGATTACCCTCAACCAGGGACCCAGCGCATCACGTGAGACACTGAAGCTGTGCGCCCACGTGGGACGCTTCTCCCGTCGCCGGCTGCGTGAGAGTGACCGTGCCCAGCTGGTGAGGCCTGCCCCAGCACCCGCTGACCTACGTGAGGTTATACCGTCCCCCCCGAGTGCAACGGCACTACAACCACGTGTGGATGAGGATGCGCAGGGAGACTCCGGGTGTCGCGTCTCCCCGCCCACCCCCGCTGCAGCCACGCGCCACATATCTCTGCATGACCGGCCAGCCTGGCTAAGCTGTCGGTGCCCCCTGAAGGATACTGCCGCCTTGCGGACCTTGGGTGCCGGAGACCGCCCGCCTGAGGGGAGAAAAGCTGCGGCCCAGGGCACCCAAGTGGGTGAACAACCCGCCGGTACTCTTACCTGTATTACCAGTCCCACCTGCCTAGCGTACGCAACGAAAATCCCAGCTGATTTCGCCAACCCAGCATACGCCCCTAGGGAGGGGTTGCCGGGGATTAAATATCCTAAGCCCCTCCCACAAATGCAGCCTGATAGGCTTTCTACATATATAGATTTATTAATTCTGCATAAGATTTTTGTTCAGCTCTAAAGATTTCATCTAAAGATTTCTGAGGATACCCTCTCTCAACCAAATGTTCGCATAGTTTTCCTGCTTGATTTTTAAACTCATGAATATTGCTATTCTTCTTAACCTGAGAAACTTTTTTGTTTGGAGGATGAAACAAGTCATAATGCAAACACATAAAAGGGGCATATAGCTTTCTATAGCCTTTTGCTTCCAAAACGCCTTCTTGTATGGTGGCAATGACGTCTAAGAAAGTCATTTCAGTTTCGTACAGATGTAAAGGTCATATTCATGGAATTCTGGACATTCAAGTAGGTCATGAAATTGTAAAAGGAAAACTGTCAGCAAGTTCACCCACATTAAACCCAATACATTGGGTTATAATGTGAGTGAACAGGAGTCTGTAACCTGCTCAATTTGTTTTGGACAATCTTACTTTGTGTTCCAGAGGCAGGTGCCTGAAGCCCTCCCCCCTTGTTGCATATTCATTTTTTGCTTCTTCACATCCTAATCGTGTTGGAGTTATCCGCCCCCCCCCCCCCCCCCAGGTGCTGCACACTGTCTTCCGAGCGCATGCGCAGTTCCGCGGCGCAGAGCGGTTCTGAGGACGCACAGCTCTTACGTCATCAGGACGCAGAGCTGGGTAAAAATAACAGCGCATGCGCTTGGAAGACAGAGCGCAGCACTTGAGGGGGCGGATAACTCCAAATCATTAGGACATGGAGAAGCAAAAAAATCTATATGCAGCAAGGGGGGCGGGCTTCGGGCGCCTGCCTCCGGAACACAATGCAAGATTTCCAGCGGGGACCCGCCTGCTGCGCACAAGACCGGGATAGATGGCGGACACTTTAGAGGACGCAAACTCGGCCAAAACAAAACTTTACTATATAAGTGAGCATGTTACAGACTCCTGTTCACCCACACTATAACCCAATGTATTTGGTTTAGTGTGGGTGAACTCGCTTACAGTTTTCCTTGATCAATTCAAGTTGGTTGTGTTTATCAGTAGTGGTGTCCTGTAAGTAATTAGTTGTCCATGTATTTCAAACACAATTATATATTTGTCAATATAGGTGTGAGGAGTCAAAAACTCTGTCAAACTCTGTCAAACAGTCATTACCTGAGATTATAGGGCACTCTGGTATTCTGGAGGGATTTGTGGATATTCAGTAAGTAATTCCACTGTTTCTTTGAGAGTTGCGGATGGAACAGCTTCTTAGCCATTTTGGGGATGGGGACCAGTGCCTTTCTACCCTACTGACCTGGGGGAGGGGGAGTGTGAGTGTAGATGTGACTATGTTCCTGATGAAAGATTTTTCTCCTCCATCACCCGAAAAAAGGGAGTCGCATACCCAGATTGGTCAGGTTCTTTGGTGGGCATGTCCTGGGTCTCCGAGAAGCTTGATTTTAGTTTTTTTCTATCCCTTTAGTTATTTTTTGCCACCTGTTGGTGGCATTGTTATTTTGTTATGTGCCTATGTTTTCTCATTCCATGCCATTTTTGTATTCCGTACATACTGCACTGTGTCATGCACGATGCGCGATGCACTGCTGCTGCTCCGGTGTTCTCTTACTATTTATTTAGCTGACAGGTTCCACTTTATACCCCTATTATGTCTAACTTTATAATGTGGAATGTGAAAAAGTCTCGACCTGATATAGTCTTACTGCAAGAAACCCATTTACCCAGAGAGGATTTTTTAGGATTCAGCAGCAGTGGGTCGGGCATGTTTATGGTTCACCAGCTGTAGAGGGCAAGGCAGGGGTTCTATCTTTAATACATAAATTTTTCCCATTTACATTACTCTCTCATGTAGCAGATTCAGAGGGGGGGGGGTCTCTAACCTTCAGTGGGAACACAACAGGGAGGTTTTTAGCATTTATAACATCAATGCACCTTACAGGGAAAACTGCTCATTTTTTGGTAATCTATCCAAACAGATTCAGTCTGACAGCTCTCCATGGAAAATCTTAGGGGGTGACTTTAACTCTGTATTAGATCCTCAGGTTGACAGGAACGGAGCTTCTTAGGTTATGCGGACGCCTAGACCCCGTGACTGTGGACTTCCCACTCTGTTAGACCGTCTTCACTTTTGACGCTTGGAGGGTGTCCCACCCCGACAATAGGGAATTTACTCATTTCTCCCATGCTCACCAGTCGTTGTCCCGTATCGATCTTTTTCTTGTTAGCGCGTGATTAGGCGCTCAAGTTCAGGCAATGAGCATTGGAGATTTGGTTATATCGGATCATTCCCCAGTTACCCTCTCCCTCCAACCCACTTGTCCAAGGGGCTCTGATATCTTATGGCACTTCCTGTCCCTCCTGATCAAGGATGAGTTGTTCATTGACCAATTACGGGGGTGGTGGTTGGAATTTGAAAGTGCGAACTCATTGAATTTGTTCAAACCCACTTCTCTACTGAGAAATGGGCAAAGCGGTTATACAGAGTAAACTGATGTCCTCTCTGACCTCCTTTAAACGTGTCTCTCATTCCAATTTTCTTAATACTAGTGCTCGCTTGCATCAGACATACACCCTCTTTCTTCAATCTCCCACTGACTCTAATAGGGAGGCATGGAAGGCGACCGTGGCTCATTTTGAACTATGGGTGGATAGACGGGAATACTTTGAGGTGGACCTTTTCCACCAGGGGAATAAAGCAGGCCGCTTTTTGGCAAATCTGGCAAAGGGTCGACATCAACCAGCCCATGTTACTAAACTTAGAGGTAAAGGGGGGACACTGCATAAAGACCCCCCACTAAATTAATGGATATCTGGCCACCTTCTATGCTAAGCTATACCATGACATCCCCTCTGATACCTCTGTAGGGGCGAACTTTCTAAAGGGTCTTGATCTACCCTGTTTAACTGTGGAACAGAGGGATGTCTTAAACTCCCCAGTGACCGAGGAGGAAATTAAGGCTGCTGTCCATTCTCTTCATAATGGCAAAGCCCCGGGCCCCAATGGCTACTCGGGAGCAGTACTCTGGGATGTTTTCTCTGTCTTTATGACTACGGGAAGGGTATCAAGTAAGGCATTGATGGCCTTTATCAAGGTGCTACCCAAGCCCGGCAAGGACGCTTGCGGCCCTGGCTCCTATGGACCAATATCCTATTGACCAATAAATCAAGACATCAAACTGCTCTCTAAAATTCTAGCAGACAGGTTATCCAGATTTATGCCGACTTTGGTGGGACAGCATCAGGTGGGCTTTATAAGGAATCGCTCGGCCACTATGAACATTAGGATGGGGATGACGGTTCTGGACAGATTACAGCATCAGATCCGACCAGACAATTAACTGGCCCTTGTAACACTTGATGCCGAAAAGGCGTTCGGTGGGACTGGTTGGGGCTGGTGCTGGATCACTTTGGAATCAGAGGGGCCTTTAGAGACTATATCACAGGTGTGTATCAGGAACCGATGGCGAGAGTATGTACTCCGGGGATTCTCTCTGCCCCTTTTTCACTTTGCAAAGGTACTAGGCAGGGGTGCCTACTTTCGCTGCTCCTATTCGTCCTCGCTGTAGAGCCAGCTGCCGTTAATCTCGGGAATTGGAATTAAAATTGCTTCCTCCTTGGTCACTTATCTAGGCATCAGGGTGGGTAAAACATCAGACACACTATAACGATTAAACTATCCCCCTCTCTTTAATAAAATCAAATTGGAACTCAGGAAATGGATGGGTTTACCTCTCTCTTTTATGTGACAATGCCACTTCATCAAAATGGTTAGCTTTTCCCACCTCCTGTATCCCCTAAAAATGCTACCCCTACTTTTACGACATGCTAATGTCCACATGTTAAACTCTGCATTTACCAAATTTATCTGAGCAGTTTAAAGGCCCTGCACTGCACTCCAGAAGCTCATGCTGGGTAAGCAGGAAGGGGGTCTAAATTTTCCTAACCTTAGAGGCTATAACCTGTTTCGTTATAGATTGGGTCCACGGATATTCTTTCCATGCTATTACCGATCTGGGGGAAGTGCTGGCTTCCCTGTGGCACCTGTCCCCATTACTGCATACGCCATATGCGAGGTTGCCACCTTTGTGAAAAACTCAGACTTATTGTGGGACACGATTGTAGCGTGGAAGGAGGTCCAAAAATTGCATCACCTCCCATTCACAATGTCAAAACATTTCCCCCTGAGGACAGCCGATATTTCCCCACTGAATTCCCTTTAGGATGCTGGAAATTTGGGAGGGTAGAGGTGATCTTATGGATCACTTTTCAAAGAGCTGGCTTTCAGTTCTCCTGAACCAGTTCTCCTGAAAATAGATCTTGATAACCTTTTTTCATCTTGGGCCAGCAGGATCCCTGATGGGGACATTTCGGAGTATATTCTACAGGGCTGGCATAAGGTTCGCAAGAATGTTATAAATGGGAGATGGTGTGAAACTTATTTTAAATTGGCCCATACAGCCCTTTATTACTTCAATATACTCCCCACTCCTGCTTTCCCTAATAGGATCATGGCCTGGCCAAAATGCTCTACTCCACTGACTGATACTTGGCATGGGGTGGGGACATGTCCTTCTACAGTAGGTGCATGATTCTGGCTTACATACACGACACGTGGGTCATCACCCTTCCTTTCACACCACGTTCCTTGCTTTTCCACCAATTTTTGTCCCCCGGAGCAAGATTCTCCTACAACCCCCAAGATACCCCAACTAATTCATGTGGTCCTCCTGGTCACTCTACGCTGCCTGTTCACTTCCTGGCTATCCTCAGCCGTACCTACCCAAACTATGCTACTAGCTCAACTCAAATTATTTTGCAATATTGATAGGTTAGATATGGAACGACACAAGATGACACGGACGCAATAGTTTTTTTTTTACCAAATGGGAGGTCTTTATTGCTTCTGCATACACTGATTCTGAAATAGTGAGGCCTTTTAGACATACCGACTGGTATTGTAGGGGTGCCTAGGGGGATACATTAGGGGCTCTCAGTCTTCCTACACAGTGAACACCAGTTGCTTGCATCGTTGTCACCTATACCTACAGTGTGCGCTTATGTAAATCCTATGTTCTTATGTATTACTTCTCTAACAGATTTTCTCTGAAACATACCGTAGGCGATTGTTTTATCCTTATCTGCCTTTGTTTTTTGTTTATTGTCTCATTGTTGAGACTGTGTTTTGTTTTCTCCTTGTTTTTCTACTGAAAAATTTGAATAAAATATGTTTAAAAAAAATGCTGTTGTTACCCCAAATTTTTTATTTTCACAAGGGGTAATTGGAGAAAAAGCCCTCCAAAATTTGTATGGAAATACCCCATATGTGGATGTAAAGTGCTCTGCTGGCGCACTACAGGGCTCAGAAGAGGAGTGCCATTGGGCTTTTGTAGAGAGAATTTGGTTGGAATGGAAATCGGGGGCCATGTTCGTTTACAAAGACCCCATGGTGCCAGAACAGTGGACCCCCCCACCCACATGTCAACCCATTTCAGGAAACTACACCCCCCACGGAATGCAATAAGGGGTGCAGTGAGCACTTACACCTCACTGGCGTTTGACAGACCTTTGGTACAGTGAAATTTTTCATTTTTACAGATGACTGTTCAAAAAATCTGTCAGACACCTGTGGGGTGTAAATGTTCACTGCACCCCTTGTTATGTTCCTTGAGGGGGGTAGTTTCCAAAATGGGGTCACATGTGAGTGTTCTTTTTATTTTTGCGTTTGTCAGAACCGCTGTACCTATTAGCCCCCCCTGTGAAAATCACCAACTTAGGCCTAAAATGTACATCTGCGCTCTTACTCCAGAGCCCTGTTGTGTGCCCGCAGAGCACTTTACGTCCACATATGGGATATTTCTGTACTCGGAAGAAATTGCATTACAAATTTTGGGGGTCTTTTTTTCCTTTTACCTCTTGTGGAAATGAAAAGTATGGGACAACGCCAGCATGTTAAGTGTAAAAAATTTAATTTTTTTATACTAACATGCTGGTGCAGACCCCATCTTTTCCATTTCATTAGGGGTAAAAGGAGAAAAAGCCCCCCAAATTTTTTTAACGCAATTTCTCCCAAGTACAGAAATACCCTATATGTGGCACTAAACTGTTGCCTTGAAATATGACAGGGCTCCGGAGTGAGAGAGTGCCATGCGCATTTGAGGCCTAAATTAGGGATTTGCATAGGGGCAGACCTGGATGCAAGCATTACACTTGCCTCCGCCACCACAAATACTCTACGGCAGTGTTTCCCAAACAGGGTGCCTCCAGCTGTTGCAAAACTCCCAGCATACCTGGACAGTCAGTGGCTGTCCGGCAATGCTGGTAGTTGTTGTTTTGCAACAGCTGGTGGCACCGTTTTGTAAACACCGCCATACGAGACGTTTTTAATTTTTATGGGGGGGGGGGGGGGGTGGCTGTGTAAGGGTATGTGTATATGTAGTGTTTTACTCTTTATTTTGTGTTGTGTAGTGCCATTTTTTTAGCTTACAGTCACATGGGTGGGAGTTCACAGCAAGTTTCCCGCTGGGAGTTTGAGCTGCGGTGGAAAATTTGCAGCAGCTCAAACTTATATGGGATACCTTACTGTAAACCCCACAAAACTCTCCAGCTGTTGCAAACTACAACTCGCAGCATGGATTGACAGACCGTGCATGCTGGGAGTACTAGTTTTGGCACAGCTGGAGGCACACTGGTGAGGAAACACAGAGTTAGATAACAGACAAACTCAGTGCTTCCCCACCAGTGTGCCTCCAGCTGTTGCAAACTACAACTCCCCGGTCTGTCAGTGCATGCTGGGAGTTGTAGTTTTGAAACAGCTGGAGGCACACTGGTGGGGAAACACTCAGTTAGGTTCTGTTACCTAACTGATATCCGAAGGTCATACTGGGAGTTGTAGTTATGCAACAGCTGGAGGCACGCAACTACAACTCCCAGCATGCCGAGACAGCATCTGGAGGGCCACAGTTTAGAGAGCAGTGCACAGTGATCTCCAAACTGTGGCCCTCCAGATGTTGCAAAACTACAAATCCCAGCAAGCCCAGACAGCAAATGGCTGTGTGGGCATGCTGAGAGTTTTAGTTTTGCAAGATCTGAAGGGCCACAGTTTAGCGACCACTGCACAGTCATCTTCAAACTGTAGCCCTCCAGATGTTGCAAAACTACAAATCCCAGCATGCCCAGACAATAAACGACTGTTTGGACATGCTGGGAGTTGTAGTTTTCCAAGATCTCAATGCCACAGTTTAGAGATTCTAAACTGTGATCTGCCAGATCTCCAGGCCACTTACTCATTGCCACAGCTGAATTTCTGTGCCGCCGTCGCCATGACGTCAGCATTGCCACCCCCGGATGACTTCATCATTGCCAACACCGCAGCCTGGATCGGGTAAGCCGCTCTTCCTACCGTTCCCCCGCTCTGCCCGGACACCCATGGGTGGGCAGAGCGGGGGAACTGAACTTTAGCACCCCTGCCACCTCACTCCTATCCCTTCAGGGGGATCCCCTATCCTTTGAGTGAGCATTGTTTCAATGTGGAGGTTTTATTTTTTTTGCAAAAGAATATTCACTTGTATCCAAAATTGATAAAGCAGCACAATTTTTTTTAAGATTCTTCCTTTTTAGTAGATGCTTGGAACATTGGAATGTCACCAAATCACTTATCAGGAAATGTTGTACCAAATTTAGATTCTCTGAAATAATTTTTCACGGCCAAGTAAATTCAAAATGTATCAAATTCCAATGTCTGGTATTCTTAGTTTTGACAAAATGGCTACATGGTAATTTTAGTTAATAAAAAATGAGGTGGTTTAAGAGATGATTATGAAGTGGTAGAATGATCCACATGCTTCCTAAAGTCTACAATAGTAAAACCAGGTTTTACAATATAGTGTATACAGTTCCAAGACTAATAATAATTTGTTTCTCTCACACCTACAAAATTGGCAGCTGACCATACCACATTTAAAATAATTGGTTGACTTTAGTTTCTGCATGGAAATTTACCTGTAGTTAGTGCAGATGTTAACTCCTTAGTGACCAAGATAATTTCCATTTTCCATTATCATCTTTTTCTCCTTGCCTTCTAAGAGTCATAACTTATTTATTTTCATCCTTAGGACCATATAAGGGCTGTTTTTATGCTGGACAAATTATACTTTGTAATAAAATCCTTCATTTTACCATAAAATATATTGGGAAACTGAAAAACTTAATTTGACATGAAACTGACTTGATTCTTCAGGTCAGGTCAATTAGGCTACCTTTAGAGTCCGTTAGGCTCTTTATTTTTATTTTTTTGCTTAACAGACCCTGAATGGGTTGGAGCACATCTGGCACCACCGGGTCCTGACGGATCCCATTGACTATGCATGGCGTCCGTCTGGTGTCCATTATTCTGGAGGAGTAGAGCGGAGAAAAATACCGAATATGTGGTAATTTTTTTCTCCACTCCCTTAATTTTGTAATGGAACACCCTTTAGCGGAGCTCAGCAGCAGTGTGAAAGTAGCCTTACAACAATACCCAATTGATAAAGTTTTTATTGTGTTTTACTACTTTAAAAAAAAGATATGTAACTTTTGTTTTAATTATACTTTGAATTGCTTTATTCTGACCCCTATACCTTTTTTGTCTACAGAGCTGTGTGGAGGTGCATTTTTATGCTGTTATCTTGAGTTTTTATTGGAATCATTTTTGCATAGATGTGACTTTTTAATAACTTTGTGTTCCATTTTTCTGATATGTGATGTGACCAGAAAATCTGCAATTCTTGCATTTCTTTTTTTCTGTTTAACTATTAACCATGTGGGTCAATAACATTATATTATAATATAATAAATAGTAATAGATCTGCTCTGATAAAATAAGAGGGAAAAAATGGAACAATGTGTCCCTTTGGACTCACTTAAAGGGGTACTCCGGTGGAAAACTTTTTTTTTTTTTTTTAAAGAACTGGTGCCAGAAAGTTAAACAGATTTGTAAATTACTTCTATAAAAAAAAAATCTTAATCCTTTTAGTACTTTTTAGCAGCTGTATGCTACAGAGGAAATTCTTTACTTTTTGAATTTCTAATTTCTTTTTTGTGTTGTCCACAGTGCTCTCTGCTGTCACCTCTGTCCGTGTCAGGAACTGTCCAGAGCAGCATAGCTTCGCTATGGAGATTTTCTCCTGCTCTGGACAGTTCCTGATATGGGCATTAGGTATCAGCACAGAGCACTGTGGACAACACAAAAAAGAAATTTAAAAAAATAAAGATTTTCCTCTGTAGCAAAGAGCTGCGAAAAAGTACTGAAAGGATTAAGATTTTTTAATAGAAGTAATTTACAAATCTGTTTAACTTTCTGGCACCAGTTCATAAAAAAAAAAAAAAAAAAAACGTTTTCCAACGGAATATCCCTCTAATTAGTATCTAAAATACATCATATTATCAAGTCATATACTGGGGAAGAGGATAAACAAGCTTTTAATAAGATATAAAAACCATAAAAATATATGTGTGTAAATTCAAATTAATAATTCCGCACCTGCTCATTAAAGACAAAGTTCTGGGTTCCTCTTTACCAACATGATTACCTGTGGTCTACTCATACCTCTACCCAACCTGGGCATTGTCCATAAGAAATCCAACTCGGACTCAGCAACCTGACTTAAAGGGGTATTCCAGGAAAAAACTTTTTTTTATATATATCATCTGGTTCCAGAAAGTTAAACAGATTTGTAAATTACTTCTATTAAAAAATCTTAATCCTTTCAGTACTTATGAGCTTCTGAAGTTAAGGTTGTTCTTTTCTGGCTAAGTAATCTCTGATGACACGTGTCTCGGGAAACGCCCAGTTTAGAAGCAAATTCCCATAGCAAACCTCTTCTAAACTGGGCGGTTCCCGAGACACGTGTCATCAGAGATTACTTAGACAGAAAAGAACAACCTAAACTTCAGAAGCTCATAAGTACTGAAAGGATTAAGATTTTTTAATAGAAGTAATTTACAAATTTGTTTAATTTTCTGGAGCCAGTTGATATATAAAAAAAAGTTTTTTCCTGGATAACCCCTTTAAAATGAATATTTTTCCCCGCTATGGAACATGTACAGATCTACACATTTTCTCCCCACAAAAAAACAGAAAGTGATATCAACATCTAATGGGTTTGAACTGGATATAACAAAATTAACATGCATTAATAAGGGAGTAATTCATGGGATAAAATATGGAAAACAATACATTGTAAGGACAAAGAGACAACTAAAGGTCAGAATCGCGGAACACATATACAACATAAAAAAAGGAAACCTGAAACTTCCCTTGCCATACATTTTACCCTGCACCACAAGTTTCAACTTTACTGCTATACAAAGAATTATACTATACGCTATACAGATGTCTAGAACTGAGAGTAGAAATATTTTTAATTTTAACGTAGAACCTAAAAGCCTAAATGCGGGATGAGAACGGTGCAAGGCTGTGTAACCAGCACCTTTTTTGGCCTTGTGTCATAATCCCTCCTGGGCACATTCCTAGAACCCACTGACTCCCATAAAATAACCTATGCTACCTAGAAAGGTGAAATTTTAGAGAGCCTGGGACATTGTTTGACCATTACATTCTATATGATTTCCCTTACCTACCATTGATTTATTTGCTTTATGTTGACCATTTATACTATAGCCCATGAAAATAGGGTGGGCAACACCTATTACTCCTATTTAGCGCTAAGTAATCTTTTATGCACATTCATTTTTTAAGCATGCTGTTATATTTATTTTTATAATTTTTTTTATCTTATGCATACAATCAATATTATATTGATTTATTCCCATTGGAACTTGATTATTTGTGAATCTCATATACACAGTTTGGAGACAGTTTGGAGACCACTGTTCAGTGGTATCCAAACTGTAGCCCTTCCAGATGTTGCAAAACTACAACTCCCAGCATGCCCAGACAGTCCGGGCATGCTGGGATTTGTAGTTCTGTAACATCTGGCCCTTCAGATGTTGCAGAACTACAACTCCCAGCATGCCTTGACTGTCTGGGCATGCTTGGAGTTGAAGTTTTGCAACATCTGGAGGGCTACAGCTTGGACACCACTGCACAGTGGTCACCAAACTGGGACCCTCCAGATGTTGCAAAACTAACTCCCAACATGTCTTTTGGCTGTCCGTGCATGCTGGGAGTTGCAGTTTTGAAACAGCTGGAGGCACCCTTTTTGGGAAACACTGAGTTAAGTAACAAACTCAGTGTTTTGCAACCAGTGTGCCTCCACCTCTTGCATAACTACAAGTCCCAGCATGCCCTCAGTTGTCACTGCATGCTGAGAGTTGTAGTTTTTGCAACGGCTGAAGGCACACTGGTTGCGAAGTTTGTTACCTAACAGTGTTTCGCAACCAGTGTGCCTCCAGCTGTTGCAAACTACAACTTCCAGCATGCACTGATAGACCGTACATGCAGGGAGTTGTAGTTTTGCAACAGCTGGAGGCACACTGGTTGTGAAAAACTGAGTTAAGTAACAAACTCTGTGTTTTGCAACCAGTGTGCCTCCAGCTGTTGCATACCTTCAACCCCCAGCATGCACGGACAGCCAAAAGGCATGCTGGTAGTGGTAGTTTTGCAACAGTAGTTTGTTACACCTAACACTATGACGTTGGACAAATTTATCATTATGTTTGGAGGTGTTTTTTGTCTATTTTTGGCAAAGTTGTTTGACACAGCAATTTTTTTGCATCAAAAGTTTGCACCTTTTGAAATAGAGATATTTGTAAGGCATTCCACAAGAGGCAGTTTTTTGGATTGATTTTGTGAATCTGGAAGAAAGTAGATCGGTAGCTAGCTGTAAAAGTTCAGCTTTATTTAAGTCCTAAAAAAAGTTTGCCAGTGAACAGATAAATGCAGGGAAACACTGAACATGCATGATGCGTTTTAGGTAGTGACCATTTCTCAAATGCAAACAATTCATGCATGTTCAGTGTTTTGATTTAAATAAAGCTGGAGGCCTTTCACTAATGGCTACTGATCTTCTTTCTTCCATTTCTGCTGGAGTTGTGCTGTGCGTGAGCTGGTGAGCGATCCTCCTTTCCATTGGCTTTCATTTACTATGTGCACTTTTTTAAAAAGTCCCATCATTCTGGCTTAAATAGCCCTCAAAAGGTGAAACCCTAACCCACAGTTAAAAAAAAGTGCCACTGCAGAGCAATTACTGGATGCAGTTTAATCTGCTCCAAATTAACCACATACCTATTTACCAACTAAATATTTGCCACATATCCCCCAAAATCAACACAAGAAAACCAGCTAATAAAAGAGGCATACCACAACCACTTTAAAAACATTCCCCCCATAATATCTACAAGAGACATAAAGACGCAGGGTCATAGTACCCAACACAACTAGCAGAATCAGCACTTGATTTGCATTTATGCTTTCTTCCCCCACAGCGGAACCAGACCTGCGTGGGGAGAACTTCATATAACTATGGATCAGTACTTTCTTATTGCACTATATACAGTAAAATCTCCCTTAGCGGACACCTCCCAATAGGGGAAACCTCCCAATAGCAGACAGTTTTTAATTCCCCGGCAGAGTCCCATAAGAATTAATGTATTTGCATCCTCTGAATAGGGGACATTCCCAATAACGGATGCAGACACACCCAATAGGGGACAAAACACTCCCATTAGGGGACAACCAGGCTTATGTGCCAGCCCTACCTTGTACACAGGGCTGCCATCAGGGGGTACAGCCAATACCCCAGTAAGGGGCCCAAGCCCCTGCTGCACCCCCTACAGAAGCCCCAGCACAGAAGCAGAAGACTGCCGGCCACATCATTCACCCCCTCCTCCCGTGATCCCCCCGTGCCACTTTATTCCCCCTTGTGCCAAATCACCCCCCCTTTATTACCCCCTGTGCTAAATAATTTCCTTTTGATCCCCCCCTGTGCTATTTCATTATTTCCTTCCCTCTGTGAAAATTTATCACCCCCTTCTTTACCACCCACTGTGTCATTTTATTCCCCCTTTATCCCCCTGTGGCACTTCATAAAGAGGGGGGTGGGGGTGATGAATTTACACAGAGGGTAATAAAGGGGGAATGAAATGGCTCAGGGGGGATCAAGGGGAAATTATGTGGTACAGGGGGTAATGGGGGGATAATTTGGCAAAAATCACGGGGGAATAAGGTGGCACAGGGTATAAAGGGGGGATGAAATGATAAGGGGGGAGGATAAGGGAAGATTAAACGACACTGGGAGATTCTACTGTAATATTGCTTTATATTGTGTTTTATAGGTAATTACATTCTGGAGTGAGTACAGTTCTGTCATTTAGGAAGATTTTTTAGCCTTTTTTCCCAAAAAGGGACATCTCAAAATAGCGGACACTTTTCTTCCCACAACATATCACCATTTCCTGATTTATTTATTTATATTTTTTACTTCTATTTATGCATACATCATTTTTTGTCTGTGTGTATAAATTGTTTATTTGCTAGTGGGAAGCCGCAAGGGTCCTGCAGCAAGCCTGACACACACATTCTTCATAGCGTTTTTTAGACACTGATTTAGTGAGATAGAAGGAACACATATTTTCATTTATATCATTTTATTACATCAGAGCAGATCTATCACTCTTTATTTTTTTCACTATTAAATTTATTATAATATTTAGACATTTTACTGTAGGGGACCTTGAAGACTAACTCTTCTCTATACACTGTCGGCACACTGGATATTTGTGCCCGTTAGTTAACCTGCACTATCCCAAATTATTCCAAGTTCTTATATTATAATAGCTTGAGCAATTAAGCATGCAGTGCCAAATATATTTATTTATTTTATATATTTGACAAATGGGAAACTTCTTATTGCCCTCATGGATTAAGTATTTATTCTAATGTTGAGATGCACAATAGAAGTACTTTATTTTATTATTCAAATTTCTTTATACTATACTTCAGAAACAGCAACATTTCTTTTACTGATTAAATGTTTAAATAATGCATCTCCATTATTACTTTTCATTTCTCTCTAGAATACCAAGTAATTCTGTCGTCTTGCCAAAAACTCCAGATACTTGGCAGCTCAGCTTGCAACTTATTACTTAAAGTATGTTCTTTAGCTGTACTACACTCTCCCACACAGTTTCTAAACATGTTCTCTATCTTCTTATTCATTCTCAAGTCATATATGATTTCTCATTCTCCTCTCTCTACTCCCTAATTTACAATAAATTATTACTTCTAGGTATAGCTGCTGGACTTTAATAAGTAAGCTTTTTATCATTTGGTATGCTGTGAGTGTGAATGGACCATGTTGGCTTAAAGGGGTACTCCGGAGGAAAACATATTTTTTTTAAATCAACTGGTGCCAGAAAGTTAAACAGATTTGTAAATTACTTCAATAATTTTTTTTAATCCTTCCAGTACTCATTAGCTGCTGAATAGTACAGAGGAAATTATTTTCTTTTTGGAACACAGAGATCTCTGCTGACATCATGAGCACAGTGCTCTCTGCTGACACCTCTTTCCATTTTAAGAACTGTCCAGAGTAGGAGAAAATCCCCATAGCAAACATATGCTGCTCTGGACAGTTCCTAAAATGGACATAGGTGTCAGGAGAGCACTGTGCTCTTGATGTCATCAGAGAACTCTGTGTTCCAAAAATAAAATAATTTCTACTCTTGTATTCAGCAGCTAATAAGTACTGGAAGGAGTAAGATTTTTTAATAGACGTAATTTACAAATGTGTTTAACTTTCTGGCACCAGTTGTTTTAAAAAAAAGAGTATCCCTTTAAGGATTCAGACCTTTCCAGAAAATATTTACAGGGCCTTTTCATTTTCAGAAATTTACACTTATTTTACTATCTTCAAAGATTCTTCAGCTGCGAGTTATAACATATTCAGAATATTTACATTATAATTAATGATCCTTGTAAGATCTTGTCACATATTATTTTGATGTGTATTTAATACCTAGAGTTTAAATTGGTATTCCAGAGACAAATGTGCAAAAAAAAAGATATCAAGAAAGGGAAAAATAATTTTTCACAACACTATAGAGCGGGCTTACGAGCCAAGCTCTCTTTATATGTGACAGGTGTCAGCTGAATTCTAATCCTACATAAGAAGTTGAGGGCTGTATTCAAAAATACAAAAACAGAGCTTCTTATTGGGCAGTATGTTTTAACTTGGTGAAAGCAATAAGGTGGATATAAGTAATGATCTCACCTTGCAAGGTTGTGTTGGCACACAACAACCTTGTGAATGTCTGGTATATGTGATCCCTTCGGATCCTGTTTGCAGTGCAGCCGTCCGGGTTGCTCGAGATGTGTGGCAGCAAACTCGATGAAGCAAGTTTGCAGAGTCAGGAAAAAATGTTCCCGGGATGTTCGGCGCCAACCGTGGATGGAATGAAGATTCGGTGACTCACCGAATCTTCATTCCATCCACGGTTGGCGCCGAACATCCCGGGAACCTTTTTTCCTGACTCTGCAAACCTACATAAGAAGTGTAAGACGAGAAGAAAGCTGCACTCACCCACTTAGAAGTATTTGCCAAACGATGCTTTATTTCCAGTGTCCATACAGCTGAACGGCAAGTCAGGTTCCTGGTTGTGCGGGAAGCGAGAGCCGAAGCTCTCAGGTGCGGGGGGCTGAGTACTCACGACCAGAAGAAGCGTAATTTCCAACGCAAAACTAGTTGTCTAGGGGTACGCCCCCCGCACCTGAGAGCTTCGGCTCTCGCTCCCCGCACACCCAGCTACCTGACTTGCCGTTCAGCTGTATGGACACTGGAAATAAAGCATCATTTGACAAATACTTCTAAGTGGGTGAGCGCAGCTTTCTTCTCGTCTTACACTTCTTATGTTGGATAATACTGTATTCATAAGCTAGCACCCCCACTGCATCAGCCGGGACTTTCATTCATTCCAGAGTTGCTGGTATATACCTTGCTGCAGTGCCTGATTGCTGTCACCTGCTCAAACTGAATTCTAATCCTGCAAATGCCAGCATCTTTAATCCAATCCCAGTAGTTTAACTCTTGAAGGTGGAATCAGTGGAGTGAACAGACAGGTGCCGCACCTGTTGGGAGTCCGATCAGTACCCCTGCAACATAGTCACGGTGTGCTGATCGATTACTACGAGGGTCTTCTGAAGGTCTCTGTGTGCAGGCTTTAGTAGCAGGGCACAGATTACACTGATCAATGAAATGCCATAGCATTGCATGGATGAGTATAAGCAATGTATTGAAATCTAACGGGTTAGATTTCAGACCACAATTTTTTTTTCTCTTTCGCAGTACATTTTATGTCTTTTAAAAGTGTAATAGGTCCCACAAAAAAGCAAGCCTCATGTGGCTCTGTATGTAGTAAATATAAGAGTTTTTTCATATATATATTTATATTCAGAGGTACAAGCTTTCAAAATGTCAGATATCAATGGTATGCCAAAAAAATCAATTGTGAGTGGATTCCGTCTTTATTCACGGTTGTGATGCTTAAATAATGCCAAATATTATTTCTCCCTACCCTATCTAACCTGACAATCCAAAGCTCTAATTTATGTTTCTGGTGGATTCACGATCTGAACAACTTTTCTTATTTGCGCAAATAATTTTTATAGTTTTATTTTATAAAATAAATAGAAAGGAATGAATGGCCTACAAGCTATTAAGGTCAAGGATTTAAGAAGTACTTCTGATTATTAGCCCTTGATCAGTCATTTTGGTAATTGACCATTATGGTTGCATGTACATAGATAACTGGAGTGAACTGATACCTTTTCACAATTGTCTTCAAGCATACCTTACTAAAGCCTGCACTGAGATATCTGCATTATGTCAGATTCTAGTTTATTTCCCACACTAATTGTAGAATGATATTAGATCATTGTAGAAAATATTACCAAAGGTCTATCTTATGGACTTCATTCAAGGAAATCAAGGTTGGCAAGAAACTGGTGCTATGCGACAGAGCAGCAATACAAGCTAATTAACCCCTTAAGGATGCAGGGTTTTTCCGTTTTTGCATTTTCATTTTTTCCTCATCATTTTCCAAAAATCATAACGTTTTAATTCTTGCACCTAAAATTCCATATTATGGCTTATTTTTGCGCCACCAATTCTACTTTGCAGTGGCATTAGTCATTTTACCAAAATATCCACAGTGAAGTGGAAATAAAATTCATTGTGTGACAAAATTGAAGAAAAAATGCCATTTAGTAAATTTTGGGGGCTTCCGTTTCTACACAGTGCATTTTTCGGTAAAAATTACATCTTATCTTTATTCTGTAGGTCCATACGGTTAAAATGATACCCTACTTATATTGGTTTGATTTTGTATTATTTAAATAAAAAAAAAATCCTAACTACGTGCAGGAAAATTTATACGTTTTAAATTGTTATCTTCTGACCCCTATAACTTTTTTATTTTTCCGCATAGGGGGTGATATGATAGCTAATATTTTGCGCCATGATCTGAAGTTTTTATCGATACCATTTTTATATTGATCAGATTATTTGATCGCTTTTTATTTATTTTTTCATGGTATTTCATGGTATTTTTCACGCTATTTTGGACTTTGGAATTTTTTGGCGCGTATGCCATTGACCGTGCAGTGTAATTAACTATATACTTTTTATACTTCAGACATTTCCACACACGGCGATACCACATATGTTTATTTTTATCTACACAGTTTTTTTTTAAATGGGAAAAGGGGGGTGATTCTTACTTTTATTAGTGAAGGTGTTAAATGATCTTTTTTTAACTTTTTTTACACTTTTTTCTTTTGCAGTGTTATAGCCCCCCCCCCCCCCCCCCAAACCTTATTCTATAAGAAATCCATTCACAACAAATTAGTAACTGTCAGGTTTATTGGATAATATTAAGTCCAGTAGGGCGCCCCTTTTGGTCGGGCCCTGCACCATTTGGGACAGATAATTATCTTAAGTTGTAGCCACAAATCTGTTTATTTTATGAGATTCATAGGTCTCAGTATCCCAGTTTATATTAAGATAGTTAAAGTTCCCTTATAATATATTCCCTATAATAACCACCTGATTGTTATTTGCTACCTTATGTATTTGCATCAATAATAGATACAAATGTAAAGAAAACAGGTCTGAAGCACTCACCAGGTAAACTTGATAGATGAATCTTTATTTCAATGTAGAATCCACAGATAAAAATCTGTAGCAGTGTGGAGCTGAGGCACGCCCGACGCACGCTAATGCCTCCGCTCCACTCTGCTACAGATTTTTATCAAGATTTTTAAGTTTAATGCTCCGGACCTGTTTTCTTTACATTTTCATCTGTCATCTGTTGTTGGGACTGATATTAATTCGCGCAGCTCTACCAGTAAGGACATTTCACCACTAGTGTTGCTCGCGAATATTCGCAATTCGAATATTATTCGTGAATATCGCATATTCGCGAATTCGCGAATTTCGCGAATATAGCGCTATATATTCGTAATTACGAATATTCGTTTTTTTTTGTTTTTTTCTTCACAATACATATCACAGTGATCATCCCTCTCTGCTTCCAGCTTGTGTGATGTAAAGAAGGTTCTAATACTACTGTGTGAGACTGGCGCGCGAAAATTCGCATATGCGAATTTTCGCATATGCGAATTTTCGCGTATGCTAATTTCGCATATGCTAATTTTCACATATGTTAATTTTCGCATACGCGAACTTTCGCGTATGCGAAAATAAAACGAGAATATAACGAATATGCGAATATTCGCGAATATATGACGAATATTCGTCCATATATTCGCGAATATTCGCGAATTCGAATATGGCCTATGCCGCTCAACACTATTCACCACCCACATACACTCCAATTGTTCCGCTAGGACTACATTCACACCAAGAACCAGTGCCAGGAATCTACTTACCTCTTTTTGTACTGCATCAATAATAGGTTCTCTGCTGCTTCCATTACATTTGGCGCTTTATAGCAAACCCCTATCAGCTTTTTATTATTTTTATCTCCATATATTTCTACCCATAATGGCTCCACATCATTTCCCTTACATATATCTGCCTGCAGTGTGGCCTGTAGACTGTGGACTTTACATAAAGACAAACACCTCCCCTTTCCGATTTTTACGATTGTTCCTAAATAAATTGTAACAAAACAAAATGCACCTACAGAAATCTGACTCTAGGGAGTTATTTGCTATTATTCCCTTTTTTATTTTCATAATGATTTTTATTATTGAAAAATTACAGCCTGGAATTGTGCCAAAAACAGGGAGAACTATTTTATTGGTCTCTTGAATTGTGAAAAGTTTGAAAACCATGACCACTTTTTGAGAGAAAAAAAAGAAAAGTAAAAGAATGGACAGAAAAACAGGCAAACATGACAGGATAGACACAGAACGTCACAAAAGCACTCACACAGAAATGTTTTTTGACAAATGGAAGGTCTATTTCTTTCACAGTATACAGCCACTGAGATTGAGGACATTATATGACCATTTTGTTCCACCGAGTGGTACTGCTTGGGAGTCATACGAGACGCGCTGGGTGCCTTGCGACTCCCCTCATAACCCCAGCGACGTTGCTCTTCACCTACAGGGGATATCTTTGAGATGTTGTTTCCTAATTGTATTTTCAGTCCTTATTGATCTGCATTATGTGTGCTTTGTTCCTACCATTCCAGCAGCGCAGGATTTCTTTCTTCAACGGCTGCTATGGATTGACTGCAGGACCTGTTCTGCTCTGATGCCTTGACCCCTCTGATGTATTAATGGCCTTCATATGGTTTTTCGCAGGATGATCCTTACACTAGATTGTACTCTATGCAGCACACCTCTGTTTAGATGGTTTATTGTTTTCGTTTATGATGAACTTGAAATAAAATATGTTTTAAAAAATATATATACAGGCAAACATTGGCGCACGTGCCTGTGATAAATATATTGAAATGCATTTCCCCTGACTTTTTCAGTAAATGAGGGCCCAGATGTTAGAAAAGTAATGGATTTACAATGCTCCCATATTCAAAATATATAGCAATGCTTATAAAGATTCGCTGTACTGGAATAATACAGTACAATACAGCATTGTGGAAATGCTGCAACCATATGACAGTACAGTTTTGGCAGCAGGATCTGTACTGGAATACTGCAAGAAACCCTAAGGCTATGTTCACATGGGCAAAAAATGTGTGAAATGTCGGCACGAAAGTAGACATTCTGCACCTTTGACTATCCGGCAGGCGCAAGAAGCACTAGGAAATAGAATTGACTATTCTTTCTGCAGACACCAGAATTGACTATTCTTTCTGCAGACAGCCAGAACAGTGCCACAGAATCCCATAGAAATCGATGTAACTGCTGCAGTGAAATCTCGCTCTGTCATCTCTCTGTGACTGCCGGCAGCACATCTGCAGCATCAGATATGTTGGGAATGTGCTGTGTGTGACCCTACCCTAATGCAAAGAAAATTTCCATTGCAGGTGTATGGGAAATGTTCACTTGTCATCAACTATGCTCCTGCTTTTTTGAGCTGCAGAATTTCCATCCGCAAATCCAGTTAGTAAATCTATAGCATTTGTTTCCCTTTTAGATGTACCCTTGTAGTATTGTCAAGGATGGGTGAGGATGAGGCCTTAAAATGTGAGTGACTGCTGTTGTATACCGCTGAGTGCCGACACAAGGAATACACACCAGACAGAATGTTGGCATAATATCTCCTTCTCAGCATACTGACTAAAGTGCTGCCCCAAGGAGTTCTGTTTATTACTCGGAAGTACATTGTTTTTACATTTGACAAAAAAAGGAGGTCAGTTATGACATCAAAATCATCATGTTACATTTTGATTGGTTTGTTGAGCTTTATCTCTGTATATATTAGCATATTTTAACATTTATTTATGTCTTGGCCAAAGTTCACTTATGCAGATCTTTCACTCTGAAACTGGAAAAACCCAGATCTTTGTCCTTCCATACAATCTGTATCTTCTTCAAATGTTTTGTCTTCTGATGTCTCATCTTGGGCCTCCTGGCATCATTCCAATGCCTTTATCTTAGTTGCAAGCTGGATATATAGGTTAAGAGTAGGTAACAAATATCTTTTTTCAGCATTAGAAATGGCATATAAATATATAAGTATTAATATATATTGATCCGCAGTCAGAATCATTTTAATCAACTTGTCAGTATCATATATAAGACAATAGATCTCTACATAAATATTGCAGGGGACATGAAGATTTGGACAAAAAGCTGCCAGTGCCCTTAATGCTAAATACTGTCTGTGGCCCTCTGCTGTGCCCTATTCACCTCTATATTTGTCTACCATTGTCTGCTAATGCTTTCCAATAAGAACATTCTGACATTATAAGGTAATCATCATCAGGGACATGAATTTACAGTATGTAATTGATGTCAATCTCCATACAGCTACGTAAAATACTGTATGAATAGAGATATATAAGCAAAGACTTATAAATCTGTAAACATGACTAACAACAAGTCATTGTAATGATAATATGCCCATTGCCCAGACTGTCTTGGCTTTTTTTTTTTAAATGCCTTTATTCCTTTTGATTTGTTTCACATGTACATATGGCAAATACCAGATTTTCTGCATGGATCTGTAGTTTATTACACTGTGAAGATGTATGATGGCTTACGGACAACAATTCTGTGAATGTGAGACTTCTCTTCTTTGCCAGAGCTTATTTGAATCATTATAAATCAATCACTTTCAGACTGATATAGTAAGTGCACTAACAATTGAACTCAAAATAGTGTTCTAAATCTGGCACTTGGAAGGCATTTTCTTGCCTGATACTGTCTGACCAATCATTTCTAGGTTTTATGACTAATCAGACGTCTTTGATTAAGTTTAATAGCTAATAAGTTTGTGACCTGGCAAAGGACTGAAGAGACATATTTTCACTCAGTGGTTTTTGCAGCCTTAATCCTTAGCAAAGTGTTACATTGCCAAAATAAACCTGACATTTCAAGTGAAACTGCTTTTGCATGCATTAAAAGGAACCTGAGATTCAAATGTAACCATGTGGTTTCCTTCTGAAACACAGCTACTGCTCAGTGCTAACATTGGCTGCAATATTGTTCAATTCCTGTTTTAGTTACTTTTTAACAAGAATGGGCAGTACTGTGCCATTACCTCACTAACCCAAGATGCTTAATTTATTTGAAAGGAAAAGTCAAATATATGGAACCGATCATGAACCCATAGTATTTACTCACATTGAGAGAGTGCTCCTAATCTCAGCTCTTTACCTGCATAAAAGTCACCAGGGAGCCACAAATCTATCTGATTGACCAAATACTTATTTCACTGAGTAAAAAGCAAATCAGTTCATAACTTATTTGAAATGTGTTTTTCTGTGTTTTTTTAATTTTTAATTTTTTTATGTTTTGTCTGACCCTTTTCAAATAAACCTACCATTATAGACCGATCATTTCTTTGTCAGTGGGCAAACTACAAAATCAGCAGAAGATCAAATGATTTTTTCATTTCCTGTATGTAGCCAAAAAAGGTGACATTAAAATTATAAATCCATAAATAATTTCACATGAAGAATGAGTTATGATTTTTGGACTCAATCAATGTACAGAACAAAGTTTAGACTGGAATCTAATTGGTTGCTACGGGCAACTGTTTTACTATTCCTCTGCACAAGTTTTGATAAATCTTTCCTTTATGTGTTTGAATGGCATGAAATATATTTTATTCAAAAGAAAAAAATTTTGGAATTGCATTTTTTTCCCTTCCTGTCTTCATGATTCTCATGAAGCTCCTTGATAACCTCATTATCAATGAGGTTATCCATGAGTTATAGGTACCCAAAAATTATAACACTAAAAATTGTCAACAAGAAAATCACAGAATATTTTTTTTAAAACATAACGGCTTCAAGAAGGTAGTCATTAAAAACAATAAATAAAAAATTTCCATCCAGAAGGACAAAATAGGTTACATCCTTGGAGGAGGGGCAGACATGGCTATTTAGTTTAACCATGGAAGGGCAAAGGACAATGATGAAGGAACTTTTCTCTCATTTATCAGTGATAATAATTATTCAGCTTAATGTCATCTTAAGCTGCTTTCACACTATAAAAATACCTCCGTTATAAACGCCCGTCATAAAAATCTTGAAAATCGTTATTTTTTGACGGGCGAATGAACGGAAGAAATAGTGCATGCACTATTTTCTCCCGTTACTATCGCCCATCACAAAATAACGGCCGTTATTAATAATGGGTGATAACGGGTTAAAACGGCTATTAGAAAAATCCCATAGAATATAATAGTGTGAAAGCAGCCTTAGTGTTCCAAATTCTATAATGAAATCTACAGATTTTAGTATTGATTTTGGCGCAGAATTTAGCCCAAAGAAACCCACCAACACTAACAAAGGTATATTTGATATTGTCTACAGCTCATAAACAGATTGCAAATACAATTTGATAAAACAAATAAATCTAGTTTGCTGAATAGCATTTGTAAAATGTGTAACAATTTTATTTGTTGTCTATTAAGAAGTTAAAGGGGTACTTCGGGGAACTAAACCCATAGCTTATCATTTCCCTCTCATCAACCTATTTATTTGTCTACATATCATTCATTAGCTATATAGAGCAGTTTCCCCTCTTTTGGTTGTCACTTACATGCATAAAGTGAGGGAATGACATCATCCAGCCATCCACTCTGTCTCTGTTCAAATCCCTCTTTGAAAGCAGGCCCCATGCTCCTGAGAGACACAGACTGCACCGATGAATGCTCTCTTTATTGCTGAGAGCTGGGAGGTGTGTGTGGCATCAGCCAATCAGACTCTGAATCTCTCTCTGCTACTAAGAGCAGGAGGGTGGGGGCTGGCAGAGCAGAGCTGCAATGATTGCTGGGAAATGTAGGCAAGGGGAGGAAAGGATGGTAAAGAATTTCAAGTATCCAGAGAAGACAACAGGGGACACAGGGGCCATGCATTACAGGCAGGATGGTTTACAGGAACATATCAATGTATTGTGGTGGCTTTGGAGATTTTTATACAGATATATATATATATATATATATATATATATATATATATATATATATACTTCCCTGGAGTGCCCATTTAAATATAGAACAGAAACCCACACAAACACAGGGAGAACATGTCTTAAAAGTATGTTCACAAATTACATAAAAATTACAATGTGGAACCAGTCTGAAAAACCCGAGTGAAATCTGTATAGTTGTTTGCTTGCCCACAGCGATGATGTGTTCTATTTGACAGTAGCAGCCAATAACTTGCTGCAGTGGTAATGTTACCATTGATGTTTGTCATGGCAGTGGCATAGCGAAGGCCCCTGCGGTGCGAGGGGGGCCATCTAAAAAGGGGCCCCCAGCCAGCCTGCTGTTTTTTTTTTTCCCAATTAAGCTTTCACCTACCTGTCGGCCAGCTGGTGCCTCTGCCAGCTGGCAGTAACAGCCTCCTGATGACATTACCGATCCATGCAGAAGGTGGATGCAGGGCCCTTTAAAAGTGCAGGGGCTACTGGGTAACGTGTGCGGTGCAGGCACGTCTGTTACGTCCCCTGAGAGGAGCGCCTCTGCTGCGCAGCTGTATTCAGGACAGTCGGCGACCACTTTGGCAGCCTTCTCTTTGTAGGTAGGACCCTCCCTGTATGTAAGACCGACCCCGGTACATAGGATTTACCAGGGCCACCATCAGGGCAGTACAGGCAGACCACAGACCAGGTGCACTATTTACAGGGCCCGCGGCTGCAGGCTGTCACCCTCCTCTTATACACTACTCAAAAAAATAGTGTGAAGTGAAGTGACTGATTTTATTTCACAGCCATTTTTCTAATTTACACAACTGTCAACCCACTTATGATTTGCACTAGTGTGACAATGAGCCCAGTAGGCCCAAAAACTCCCAACTGTGACATGAACTGACTGGTTTTATTTCACAGCCAATAAAGGTATTTTTATTTTTTATTTGCACTAGTGTCACACCAAATGTGATTTGCACTAGGGTGACACAATTAGTCCTGCTGGCAAAAAAAACTCACAACTGTGACGTGAACTGACTGGTTTTATTTTACAGCCAAAAAAGGTATTTTTATTTTTTATTTGCACAAGTGTCACACCAAATGTGATTTGCACTAGGGTGACACAATTAGCCCTGCTGGCAAAAAAACTCACAACTGTGACGTGAACTGACTGGTTTTATTTCACAGCCCAAATTTTCATTTTTTTTTTTTTTAACAACTGTCACACCAAATGTGATTTGCATTAGGGTGACACAATTAGCCCTGCAGGCAAAAAAAACTCACAACTGTGACGTGAACTGACTGGTTTTATTTCACAGCCAAAAAAGGTATTTTTTTTAACAACTGTCACACCAAATGTGATTTGCACTAGTGTGACAATGAGCAAAAAAGGTTGCCAGCGGAGTTCCCCTTTTAAGTAAAGGTCCCCAACCAGGGTGCCTCCAGCAGTTGCAAGACACACGGACTGAACTTATAGCCCTTTTAATACTGTAGTTAGTTGCTTGAAGGAACTTAAGTTTTACACTTGAGTACCCCTTTTAACCAGCGGTTCCCTCCCAACCAGGGTGCCTCCAGCTGTTGCAAGACACACGGACTGAAATTTGAGCCCTAAAAAGGGCTTTTTTGGGTGCTGTCTTAAAGCAGATGTTAGACCAGTGCTTTAGGAGTAAAGTGGACCCTGAATACACCACCTAGCAGCAACCTAGCTATCGCTTTCCCTATTACAGCAGGAGCAGCTTCTCTGTCCCTCCACTTTCTAAGCCTGCAGCATGCCGAATGAAGGTAAAATGGCGTCCGTGCAGGAGGTAGGAGGGTCTGGAAGGGAGGGACTGCTGCTGATTGGCTGTAATGTATCTGCTGACTCTGACTCACAGGGTCAAAGTTTACCGCAATGTTAAAGTATAGGGGGCGGATCGAACTTTGAACAATTCGCGACATCTCTAGCCCTGGGTTCCTCCTAATACAAGACAATGCTAGACCTCATGTGGCTGTAGTGTGTCAGTAGTCCCTGCAAGAGGAAGGCATTGATGCTATGGACTGGCCCGCCCGTTCCCCAGACCTGAATCCGATTGAGCACATCTGGGACATCATGTCTAGCTCCATCCACCAACGCCACTTTGCACCACAGACTGTCCAGGAGTTAGCGGATGCTTTAGTCCAGGTCTGGGAGGACATGCCCCAGGAGACCATCCACCACCTCCTCAGGAGCATGCTCAGGTGTTGTACAGAGGTCATACGGGCATTTGAAGGCCACACACACAACTGAGCCTCATTTTGACTTGTTTTACGGACATTACATCAAAGTTGGATCAGCCTGTAGTGTGGTTTTCCACTTTGATTTTGAGTGTGACTCCATATCCAGACCTCCATGGGTTGATAAATTAGATTTTCATTGATAATTTTTGTGTGATTTTGTTGTCAGCACATTCAACTATGTAAAGACGAAAGTATTTCATACAATTAGTTCATTTATTCAGATCTAGGAAGTGTTATCTTAGTGTTTCCTTTATTTTTTTTTTGAGCATTGTACTTCACAGATCATCCTGTAACCTCCCCCTGCCCAGCCTGGTGTCTGCAGGGCCTAGCTGCTTGAAAATCTCAGGAGCTTAGCACTTCCCCACACACAAAGGCAGGAAACTGGGCCCCTCTCCTCTCTCCTGGGCCCCTCCCCAGTCACTTAGTAAGATCCCCAGCCTGCTGTATACAGGTCGGCAGTCAGGGAATAGTGGGGGAGGGCTGCAGCCTGCACAGTGCTAGCTGGGAGCAAAATTAGGAGCCTAGACAAGATGTGGTCCCCCTGGAGCTGTCTAATCCTGCCCAAAAAGTAAATGTGTGTGTGTACATATGTCATGTACCACCTAATTGTGTGTGTATGTCTGTAAGTATTAAAGTTTTATACATGTAAAGTGCATGTGTCTGTATTTGTGCAATGTGTATTTGGATGTATCAGTGTATTCACTGTGTGGGGCACTATATGGGTGCTCTCTTCAGGAGACTGGGAAAGCTGGGTGACAGTGCACTGCTCACACTACTTCCCAAGCTTTATTTGTACTGTCACCCAGCTTTTCTAGTCTTCTGAAGGGAATATTTGTCTAGTAAATAGGGTTGCCACCTTTCTTGCAAAAAGATACCAGCCATGCTAATTTGTGTGACATCACAGCCCATCACATCCCGTCACGTACAAGCCCAGTGACGGCAAATTAAAGAACCAGGGGATTGAAAAATGTATCCCCTATCCTAAGGATAGGGAATAAGTTTCAGATCGCGGGGGGGTCCGACCGCTGGGGCCGGCTCTCTGGTTAGAGAGGGCATGTTGAACACCGCACGAAGCAGCGGCCGACACGCCCCCTCCATACACCACTATGGGAGAGCCGGAAATTGCCAAAGGCAGCGCTTTGGCTCTCCCATAGCAGTAAATGGAGGGTGCGTGTCAGCCGCCGCCTCGTGCAGTGGTCGACACACGCTCTCTATGCAGAGAGCCGCGGCCCCGTACGGGAGATCGTGGGGGACCCCAGTGGTCGGACCCCCCCCCCCCCCCGCAACTGAAACGTATTCCCTATCCTTAGGATAGGGGATAACATTTTCAATCCCGTAGTTCTCCTTTAACCCCACGGCCTGACACAGGGGGATCGGGGGGGGGGGGTGGGCGTTCAATTTAATAGTACCAGCCACAGTGCCCTATAGCAATGCCAGCCTATAGCATTGCTATGGCACTGGCATTGCTTTTGGGCACCTTGGTTGGCATTGCTATAAAGCACCGTGACTGGCATTGCAATAGGGCACTGTGGCTAGGATTGTTAAAGGGCACTGTGGCTACCACTGCTTTAGGGCATTGTAGCCGACACTGCCATGGGACACTGTGGCTGGCATTGGTATAGGTCACTGTGGCTGGCATTGCTAAAGGACACTGTGGCTGGCACTGCTATAGGGCACTGTGGTTGGCACTGCTATAGGGCACTGTGGCTGGCACTGCTATTAGGCACTGTAGCTGGCACTGCTATGGGACACCGTGGCTGGCATTGCTATAGGGCACTGTGGCTGGCATTGCTATAAAGCACTATGACTGTCATTGCATTAGGGCATTTTGGCTGGCATTGTTAAAGGGCACTGTGGCTGACACTGCAATGGACACCGGCTGGCATTGGTATAGGGCACTGTGGCTGGCACTGCTATAGAGCACTGTGGCTGGCACTGCTAGGCACTGTGGCTGGCACTGCTATTGGGCACCGTGGCTGGCACTGCTATAGGGCATTGTGGCTGGCATTGCTATAAAGCACTATGACTGTCATTGCAATGGTCACCGGCTGGCATTGGTATCGGGCAGTGTGGCTGGCACTGCTATACAACACTGTGGCTGGGATCGGGGGGGGGGGGGGTTCAATTTAATAGTACCAGCCACAGTGCCCTATACCAATGCCAGCCTATAGCATTGCTATGGTACTGGCATTGCTTTTGGGCACCTTGGTTGGCATTGCTATAAAGCACCGTGGCTGACACTGCCATGGGACACTGTGGCTGGCATTGCTAAAGGACACTGTGGCTGGCACTGCTATAGGGCACTGTGGTTGGCACTGCTATAGGGCACTGTGGCTGGCACTGCTATTGGGCACTGTAGCTGGCACTGCTATGGGATACCGTGGCTGGCATTGCTATAGGGCACTGTGGCTGGCATTGCTATAAAGCACTATGACTGTCATTGCATTAGGGCACTTTGGCTGGCATTGTTAAAGGGCACTGTGGCTGACACTGCAATGGACACCGGCTGGCATTGGTATAGGGCACTGTGGCTGGCACTGCTATAGAGCACTGTGGCTGGCACTGCTAGGCACTGTGGCTGGCACTGCTATAGGGCACCGTGGCTGGCATTGCTATAAAGCACTATGACTGTCATTGCAATGGTCACCGGCTGGCATTGGTATAGGGCACTGTGGCTGGCACTGCTATACAACACTGTGGCTGGCAGTTAGCTAGGAAAACCTTTCAGCTTTATGCCCTTCCATGCCTGACAGCCCCATCTTCTGTATACATATTCTCCAGTCCAGGGATTTTTATCCGCACCTCCCCACATGTCTTCCTGATTCTGCAGCACTGAGCACCGTCCACTTAGCGCGTCCTTTGTTGCTGGGGTAACACCCGGTAAACTCAATGCAGCCACCAGTATTCGGAGCCATGGAGCCTGGCGTGGTCACCATGTTGCCGCCCCTGCTCATGCACTAGGTAACGCAAGAGCTGTCTGCATGTCCTCCCTGCTCTGTACTGGACAGGGTATAGCTAGCTTTTGCAAAACTACAACTCCCAGCATGCCTAGACAGGATTTTGCTGTCTGGACATGCTGGGAGTTGTAATTTTGCAAAAGCTAGCTATACATTGTTTGGAAGCGGCACATGCGCAGTGGAGTCCAGTACAGAGCGGGGAGGAGGGGGAGAGTCGGAGGGAGGGTATGAATATTCATAAGCCGGACGGTGTGGCGGACGTCAGAGTGCCCGAAGGTGTGCCAGTTAGCATATTTTCAAAAATAAAGATAACAGGCGAACTGCGGGATGGATCCGGGCATGGTAAATGGAGAAAATTAATCAGCATCCCCCGCACTACCAGCCAGTACCTCTGAGTTTTCTTCTAATGTAAAATACCGGCAGCAGAGTAGAAATACCAGCTGTGCCGGTAAATTACCAGCTGGGTGGCAACCCTACTAGTGAAGCAGCCACATTGGAGAGAAGACATGTAGTGAAGTACCAGTGTCACACCAGTACTCTTAGTGCGTGACTTACAGTATTTCCCCAGCTTTAGAGGACTTATAGGCAGAATACTAGTGTGACATCTGTTACTTCATATCTCCAATATGGCTGCTTCACCATACAGACATTCCCTTCCGGAGACTGGGAAAGCTAGGTGACAGGCAGTACATAAAGCTGGGGAAGTACTGTGAGCCCTGCACTGTGTACTGCCAGTCACCAAGCTTTCCCAGGCTCTTGAAACCCCAGAAAGATGGGCTGCTTGTCCTCCATTTGTCACTGAGTATTATGGCAGCTGAGCTGTCTCCCTGCTTCTGCTCTAATCGCCCTTCGCACTAACTCTATGACACCACCCTGCCCCTTCTTCCTCCGTTTCCCTGGCAGGTCTTGAAAAAGGTATCAGGGACATTTGCACTAGTACAAGTACTCATTCAAATGTTCAGTAATGGCCATGATACTAATATCGGAACATAACTACTGTCACGATGCCGGCTGGCAGGTAGTGGACCCTCTGTGCCAGAGAGGGATTGGCGTGGACCGTGCTAGTGGACCGGTTCTAAGCCACTACTGGTTTTCACCAGAGCCCGCCGCAAAGCGGGATGGTCTTGCTGCGGCGGTAGTGACCAGGTCGTATCCACTAGCAACGGCTCACCTCTCTGGCTGCTGAAGATAGGCGCGGTACAAGGGAGTAGGCAGAAGCAAGGTCGGACGTAGCAGAAGGTCGGGGCAGGCAGCAAGGATCGTAGTCAGGGGCAACGGCAGAAGGTCTGGAAACACAGGCAAGGAACACACAAGGAACGCTTTCACTGGCACTAAGGCAACAAGATCCGGCAAGGGAGTGCAAGGGAAGTGAGGTAATATAGGGAAGTGCACAGGTGAAAACCCTAATTGGAACCACTGCGCCAATCAGCGGCGCAGTGGCCCTTTAAATCGCAGAGACCCGGCGCGCGCGCGCCCTAGGGAGCGGGGCCGCGCGCGCCGGGACAGAACAGACGGGGAGCGAGTCAGGTAGGGGAGCCGGGGTGCGCATCGCGAGCGGGCGCTACCCGCATCGCGAATCGCATCCCGGCTGGCAGCAGGATCGCAGCGCCCCGGGTCAGAGGACGTGACCGGAGCGCTGCAGCGGAGGGAGTGAAGCGAGCGCTCCGGGGAGGAGCGGGGACCCGGAGCGCTCGGCGTAACAGTACCCCCCCCCTTGGGTCTCCCCCTCTTCTTGGAGCCTGAGAACCTGAGGAGCAGACTTTTGTCAAGGATGTTGTCCTCAGGTTCCCAGGATCTCTCTTCAGGACCACAACCCTCCCAGTCTACTAAAAAAAAATTTTTCCCTCTGACCTTTTTGGCAGCCAAAATTTCCTTGACCGAGAAGACGTCCGAGGAGCCGGAAACAGGAGTGGGAGGAACAGATTTGGGAGAAAAACGGTTGAGGATGAGTGGTTTGAGAAGAGAGACGTGAAAGGCATTAGGGATACGAAGAGAAGGAGGAAGAAGAAGTTTATAAGAGACAGGATTAATTTGACACAAAATTTTGAAAGGACCAAGATAGCGTGGTCCCAACTTGTAGCTAGGGACACGGAAGCGGACATATTTAGCGGAGAGCCATACCTTGTCTCCAGGGGAAAAAACGGGGGGAGCTCTTCTTTTCTTATCCGCGAACCTCTTCATGCGTGAAGAAGCCTGTAAGAGAGAATTTTGGGTCTCTCTCCATATAATGGAAAGGTCACGAGAAATTTCATCCACAGCGGGCAGACCAGAGGGCAAGGGGGTAGGGAGGGGGGGAAGAGGGTGACGGCCGTACACCACGAAAAATGGGGATTTGGAGGAAGATTCAGAGACCCTGAAGTTATACGAAAATTCGGCCCATGGAAGGAGATCTGCCCAGTCATCCTGGCGGGAGGAAACAAAATGTCGCAAATAATCACCCAGGATCTGGTTAATTCTTTCTACTTGTCCATTGGACTGGGGATGATATGCAGAGGAAAAATTTAATTTAATCTTGAGTTGTTTACAGAGAGCCCTCCAGAATTTAGACACGAATTGGACCCCTCTATCCGAGACAATCTGCGTAGGCAACCCGTGAAGACGAAAAATGTGTACAAAAAATTGTTTAGCCAACTGAGGCGCAGAAGGAAGACCAGGAAGAGGGATGAAATGTGCCATTTTGGAGAATCGATCAACGACCACCCAAATAACGGTGTTGCCACGGGAAGGGGGTAAATCAGTAATAAAATCCATACCAATCAGAGACCAAGGCTGTTCGGGGACAGGCAGAGGATGAAGAAAACCAGCGGGCTTCTGGCGAGGAGTCTTATCCCGGGCACAGATAGTGCAGGCTCGCACAAAGTCCCCAACATCCGTCTCCAGAGTCGGCCACCAATAGAAGCGGGAGATGAGTTGCACAGATTTCTTGATGCCCGCATGACCTGCGAGATGGGAGGAGTGACCCCATTTGAGGATTCCGAGGCGTTGGCGTGGAGAAACAAAGGTCTTTCCTGGAGGAGTCTGCCTGATGGAGGCAGGAGAAGTGGAGATCAGGCAGTCAGGTGGAATGATGTGTTGCGGAGGGAGATCAACTTCTGAGGCATCCGAGGAACGAGAGAGAGCATCGGCCCTAATGTTCTTATCGGCAGGACGAAAGTGAATCTCAAAATTAAATCGGGCAAAGAACAGAGACCACCGGGCCTGGCGAGGATTCAGCCGTTGGGCCGACTGGAGGTAGGAGAGGTTCTTGTGGTCGGTGTAGATAATAACAGGAAATCTTGATCCCTCCAGCAGATGCCTCCATTCCTCAAGTGCTAATTTAATGGCTAGAAGCTCTCGATCCCCGATGGAGTAGTTCCTCTCCGCTGGAGAGAAGGTCCTAGAGAAAAAACCACAAGTGACAGCATGCCCGGAAGGATTTTTTTGTAGAAGAACAGCTCCAGCTCCTACTGAGGAGGCATCAACCTCCAATAGGAAGGGTTTGGAAGGGTCAGGTCTGGAGAGCACGGGAGCCGAAGAAAAGGCAGACTTGAGTCGTTTAAAGGAGTCTTCTGCTTGAGGAGGCCAGGACTTGGGATCAGCATTTTTCTTGGTTAAAGCCACGATAGGAGCCACAATGGTAGAAAAATGTGGAATAAATTGCCTGTAATAATTGGCGAACCCCAAAAAGCGTTGGATAGCACGGAGTCCGGAGGGGCGTGGCCAATTTAAGACGGCAGAGAGTTTGTCTGGATCCATCTGTAGTCCCTGGCCAGAGACCAAATATCCTAGAAAAGGAAGAGATTGGCATTCAAACAGACATTTCTCAATTTTGGCATAGAGTTGGTTGTCACGAAGTCTCTGAAGAACCATACGGACATGCTGGCGGTGTTCTTCTAGATTGGCAGAAAAAATTAGGATATCGTCCAGATATACCACAACACAGGAGTATAACAGATCACGAAAAATTTCATTGACAAAGTCTTGGAAGACGGCAGGGGCATTGCACAGTCCAAAGGGCATGACCAGATACTCAAAGTGTCCATCTCTGGTGTTAAATGCCGTTTTCCACTCGTCCCCCTCTCTGATGCGGATGAGGTTATAGGCGCCTCTTAAGTCCAATTTAGTGAAGATGTGGGCACCTTGGAGGCGATCAAAGAGTTCAGAGATGAGGGGTAAGGGGTAGCGGTTCTTAACCGTGATTTTATTAAGACCGCGGTAGTCAATGCAAGGACGTAGGGAGCCATCTTTTTTGGACACAAAGAAAAATCCGGCTCCGGCAGGAGAGGAGGATTTACGGATAAAGCCCTTTTTTAGATTCTCCTGGACGTATTCGGACATGGCAAGAGTCTCTGGGGCAGAGAGAGGATAAATTCTGCCCCGGGGTGGAGTAGTACCCGGGAGGAGGTCGATAGGGCAATCATAAGGCCTGTGAGGAGGTAGAGTCTCAGCTTGTTTTTTGCAGAAAACATCCGCGAAGTCCATATAGGCCTTAGGGAGACCGGTTACTGGAGGAACCACAGAGTTACGGCAAGGGTTACTGGGAACCGGTTTTAGACAGTTCTTGGAACAAGAGGACCCCCAACTCTTGATCTCCCCAGTGGACCAATCCAGGGTTGGGGAATGAAGTTGAAGCCAGGGAAGTCCAAGGAGAATCTCCGAGGTGCAATTGGGGAGGACCAAAAGTTCAATCCTCTCATGATGAGATCCGATGCTCATAAGAAGGGGCTCCGTGCGGAAACGTATGGTACAGTCCAATCTTTCATTATTTACACAATTGATGTAGAGGGGTCTGGCGAGACTGGTCACTGGGATGTTGAACCTGTTGACGAGAGAGGCCAAAATAAAATTTCCTGCAGATCCAGAGTCCAAGAAGGCCACTGTAGAGAAGGAGAAGGCAGAGGCAGACATCCGCACAGGCACAGTAAGACGTGGAGAAGCAGAGTAGACATCAAGGACTGTCTCACCTTTGTGCGGAGTCAGCGTACGTCTTTCCAGGCGGGGAGGACGGATAGGACAATCCCTCAGGAAGTGTTCGGTACTAGCACAGTACAGGCAGAGGTTCTCCATACGGCGTCGTGTCCTCTCTTGAGGTGTCAGGCGAGACCGGTCGACCTGCATAGCCTCCACGGCGGGAGGCACAGGAACAGATTGCAGGGGACCAGAGGAGAGAGGAGCCGAGGAGACGAAACGCCTCGTGCGAACAGAGTCCATATCTTGGCGGAGTTCCTGACGCCTTTCAGAAAAACGCATGTCAATGCGAGTGGCTAGGTGAATAAGTTCATGTAGATTAGCAGGAATTTCTCGTGCGGCCAGAACATCTTTAATGTTGCTGGATAGGCCTTTTTTGAAGGTCGCGCAGAGGGCCTCATTATTCCAGGACAATTCTGAAGCAAGTGTACGGAATTGTACGGCATACTCGCCAACGGAAGAATTACCCTGGACCAGGTTCAACAGGGCAGTCTCAGCAGAAGAGGCTCGGGCAGGTTCCTCAAAGACACTTCGGATTTCCGAGAAGAAGGAGTGTACAGAGGCAGTGACGGGGTCATTGCGGTCCCAGAGCGGTGTGGCCCATGACAGGGCTTTTCCGGACAGAAGACTGACTACGAAAGCCACCTTAGACCTTTCAGTGGGAAACAGGTCCGACATCATCTCCAGATGCAGGGAACATTGGGAAAGAAAGCCACGGCAAAACTTAGAGTCCCCATCAAATTTATCCGGCAAGGATAAACGTATCCCAGGAGCGGCCACTCGCTGCGGAGGAGGTGCAGGAGCTGGCGGAGGAGATGACTGCTGAAGCTGTGGTAGCAACTGTTGTAGCATAACGGTCAGTTGAGACAGCTGTTGGCCTTGTTGCGCTATCTGTTGTGACTGCTGGGCGACCACCGTGGTGAGGTCAGCGACAACTGGCAGAGGAACTTCAGCGGGATCCATGGCCGGATCTACTGTCACGATGCCGGCTGGCAGGTAGTGGACCCTCTGTGCCAGAGAGGGATTGGCGTGGACCGTGCTAGTGGACCGGTTCTAAGCCACTACTGGTTTTCACCAGAGCCCGCCGCAAAGCGGGATGGTCTTGCTGCGGCGGTAGTGACCAGGTCGTATCCACTAGCAACGGCTCACCTCTCTGGCTGCTGAAGATAGGCGCGGTACAAGGGAGTAGGCAGAAGCAAGGTCGGACGTAGCAGAAGGTCGGGGCAGGCAGCAAGGATCGTAGTCAGGGGCAACGGCAGAAGGTCTGGAAACACAGGCAAGGAACACACAAGGAACGCTTTCACTGGCACTAAGGCAACAAGATCCGGCAAGGGAGTGCAAGGGAAGTGAGGTAATATAGGGAAGTGCACAGGTGAAAACCCTAATTGGAACCACTGCGCCAATCAGCGGCGCAGTGGCCCTTTAAATCGCAGAGACCCGGCGCGCGCGCGCCCTAGGGAGCGGGGCCGCGCGCGCCGGGACAGAACAGACGGGGAGCGAGTCAGGTAGGGGAGCCGGGGTGCGCATCGCGAGCGGGCGCTACCCGCATCGCGAATCGCATCCCGGCTGGCAGCAGGATCGCAGCGCCCCGGGTCAGAGGACGTGACCGGAGCGCTGCAGCGGAGGGAGTGAAGCGAGCGCTCCGGGGAGGAGCGGGGACCCGGAGCGCTCGGCGTAACAACTACTACCTACTGTGAGGAGCACTATATTGGGATCTAGACAAAGAATAAGTCAGCCAGCACTTTAGTTGATACCAAACTATTATATGGACCTGGCCTGCAGGTGCACGCTACTAGGCAAAATATACAGCAACAGAAGAATGCCGCAGCACACTGCCAGCACAAGGATATAGGTGAAACATGAACATGCAGATAAAACATGGAGAGCTATACAGCTATGGTGTAATAGATGCAAATGTGAAACTATGAGATAGTGAGGCACTTAGCTTGCAAATTTGTCTCCGCCGGCGGTCAAATAGCTTGGACCGTCCCACCGCGATAAGGTGGCCTCATTGGGACGGACCCTACACTGTGAATATGCCTCTGTGTGAACAGTTCAGTAAGCATGGCAGGATCTGGAACATCCAATACATCTTATATACACACCTGATAGAGGTGGGTGGGGTGCAAGGCCAACATGGAGGTAGCCACTCCCCCGTATGTGTAATACAGACAAAGAATAAGTCAGCCAGCACCTTAGTTGATACCAAACTATTATATGGACCTGACCTGCAGGTGCACGCTACTAGGCTAAATATACAGCAACAGAAGAATGCCGCAGCACACTGCCAGCACAAGGATATAGGTGAAACATGAACATGCAGATAAAACATGGAGAGCTATACAGCTATGGTGTAATAGATGCAAATGTGAAACTATGAGATAGTGAGGCACTTAGCTTGCAAATTTGTCTCCGCCGGCGGTCAAATAGCTTGGACCGTCCCACCGCGATAAGGTGGCCTCATTGGGACGGACCCTACACTGTGAATATGCCTCTGTGTGAACAGTTCAGTAAGCATGGCAGGATCTGGAACATCCAATACATCTTATATACACACCTGATAGAGGTGGGTGGGGTGCAAGGCCAACATGGAGGTAGCCACTCCCCCGTATGTGTAATACAGACAAAGAATAAGTCAGCCAGCACCTTAGTTGATACCAAACTATTATATGGACCTGACCTGCAGGTGCACGCTACTAGGCTAAATATACAGCAACAGAAGAATGCAGCAGCACACTGCCAGCACAAGGATATAGGTGAAACATGAACATGCAGATAAAACATGGAGAGCTATACAGCTATGGTGTAATAGATGCAAATGTGAAACTATGAGATAGTGAGGCACTTAGCTCGCAAATTTGTCTCCGCCGGCGGTCAAATAGCTTGGACCGTCCCACTGCGATAAGGTGGCCTCATTGGGACGGACCCTACACTGTGAATATGCCTCTGTGTGAACAGTTCAGTAAGCATGGCAGGATCTGGAACATCCAATACATCTTATATACACACCTGATAGAGGTGGGTGGGGTGCAAGGCCAACATGGAGGTAGCCACTCCCCCGTATGTGTAATACAGACAAAGAATAAGTCAGCCAGCACCTTAGTTGATACCAAACTATTATATGGACCTGACCTGCAGGTGCACGCTACTAGGCTAAATATACAGCAACAGAAGAATGCAGCAGCACACTGCCAGCACAAGGATATAGGTGAAACATGAACATGCAGATAAACATGGAGAGCTATACAGCTATGATGTAATAGATGCAAATGTGAAACTATGAGATAGTGAGGCACTTAGCTCGCAAATTTGTCTCCGCCGGCGGTCAAATAGCTTGGACCGTCCCACCACGATAAGGTGGCCTCATTGGGACGGACCCTACACTGTGAATATGCCTCTGTGTGAACAGTTCAGTAAGCATGGCAGGATCTGGAACATCCAATACATCTTATATACACACCTGATAGAGGTGGGTGGGGTGCAAGGCCAACATGGAGGTAGCCACTCCCCCGTATATGTAATACAGACAAAGAATAAGTCAGCCAGCACCTTAGTTGATACCAAACTATTATATGGACCTGGCCTGCAGGTGCACGCTACTAGGCTAAATATACAGCAATAGAAGAATGCAGCAGCACACTGCCAGCACAAGGATATAGGTGAAACATGAACATGCAGATAAAACATGGAGAGCTATACAGCTATGGTGTAATAGATGCAAATGTGAAACTATGAGATAGTGAGGCACTTAGCTTGCAAATTTGTCTCCGCCGGCGGTCAAATAGCTTGGACCGTCCCACCGCGATAAGGTGGCCTCATTGGGATGGACCCTACACTGTGAATATGCCTCTGTGTGAACAGTTCAGTAAGCATGGCAGGATCTGGAACATCCAAGACTAGTAGCGTGCACCTGCATATAATAGTTTGGTATCAACTAAAGTGCTGGCTGACTTATTCTTTGTCTGTATTACACATACGGGGGAGTGGCTACCTCCATGTTGGCCTTGCACACCACCAACCTCTATCAGGTGTGTATATAAGGTGTCTTGGATGTTCCAGATCCTGCCATGCTTACTGAACTGTTCACACAGAGGCATATTCACAGTGTAGGGTCCGTCCCAATGAGGCCACCTTATCGCGGTGGGACGGTCCAAGCTATTTGACCGCCGGCGGAGACAAATTTGCGAGCTAAGTGCCTCACTATCTCATAGTTTCACATTTGCATCTATTACACCATAGCTGTATAGCTCTCCATGTTTTATCTGCATGTTCATGTTTCACCTATATCCTTGTCCTGGCAGTGTGCTGCTGCATTCTTCTGTTGCTGTATATTGGGATCTAACTACTGTGGGGACTATTAGGGGTCACTACTGTGTTGGGGCATTATTAGGGGGTCACTACTGTGTTGGGGCATTATTAGGGGGTCACTACTGTGTCAGAGCACTATTATGGAGGAAACAAGCAGAGCCTAAAATGTTTATTTGACAGATTCTGCGGAAACAAGCTGGATGAATATGGTGGCATTATTCGGTCACTGTCTGGTGGTACTGTATAATAATAAAATGAGGTGGCAGTATTATTTGTCCTTTGTGTAGGGGTATTATTTTTTATGTTGTTATTAGTATACTGGGTTTGCTTGTTATGATGTGGGGTTGGGGAGTCCAAGTTTTGTGAACAGACCGGTCTATAGTTGTTAACCCGCTACTGTATGTATATAATCTATATTTAAATGTGCATGTATATATATATATATATATATATATATCAATGTGCATATGTCACGATTCGGCTTACGGGTTGTGGATCCGCTGTGTCAGCGAGGGATTGGCGTGGACCGTGCTAGTGGACCGGTTCTAAGAGGCTACTGGTTTTCACCAGAGCCCGCCGCAAAGCGGGATGGTCTTGCTGCGGCAGTAGCAACCAGGTCGTATCCACTAGCAATGGCTCAACCTCGCTGACTGCTGAGAAGGCGTGGGACAGAAGGACTAGGCAGAGGCAAGGTCAGACGTAGCAGAAGGTCGGGGGCAGGCGGCAAGGTTCGTAGTCAGGATGGATAGCAGAAGTTCAGGTACACAGGCTTTGGACACACTAAACGCTTTCACTGGCACAAGGCAACAAGATCCGGCAAGGGAGTGCAAGGGAGGAGATCAGATATAGCCAGGGAGCAGATGGAAGCCAATTAAGCTAATTGGGCCAGGCACCAATCATTGGTGCACTGGCCCTTTAAGTCTCAGAGAGCTGGCGCGCGCGCGCCCTAGAGAGCGGAGCCGCGCGCGCCAGCACAAGACAGCAGGTGACCGGGACGGGTAAGTGACCTGGGATGCGATTCGCGAGCGGGCGCGTCCCGCTGTGCGAATCGCATCCCCGACGGCCATGACAGTGCAGCGCTCCCGGTCAGCGGGACTGACCGGGGCGCTGCAGGGAGAAAGACGCCGTGAGCGCTCCGGGGAGGAGCGGGGACCCGGAGCGCTAGGCGTAACAGCATAGAAGATAAGCTGAAAAACAAAATACCCGAACTCACCATTAGGTTAGCGACAGCCGGCTCCTAGAAATATATGATGGTTAGACCAACGGAACAGGGACCATGCTGTAACGGACGCTCAGGTGTGAGGCGATAACCGGTTATTTTGCGCTATATGGGCTTCATCTGGCCTCTAACTACCATCTGTTACGCCGAGCGCTCCGGGTCCCCGCTCCTCCCCGGAGCGCTCACAGTGTTCTCTTATTCACAGCGCCCCGGTCAGACCTGCCGACCGGGTGCGCTGCGATATTGCTCCCAGCCGGGATGCGATTCGCGATGCGGGACGTGCCCGCTCGCGATGCGCATCTCGATTCCCTTACCAGACCCGTTCCCCGTCTGTGCTGTCCCGGCGCGCGCGGCCCCGCTCCTTAGGGTGCGCGCGCGCCGGGTCTTTGCGATTTAAAGGGCCGGTGCGCCACTGATTGGCGCAGCAGGTTTTAATCAGTACCTTCACCTGTGCACTCCCTACTTATACCTCACTTCCCCTGCACTCCCTCGCCGGATCTTGTTGCCATTGTGCCAGTGAAAGCGTTTCCTTGTGTGTTCCTAGCCTGTGTTCCAGACCTCCTGTCGTTGCCCCTGACTACGATCCTTGCTGCCTGCCCTGACCTTCTGCTACGTCCGACCTTGCTCTTGTCTACTCCCTTGTACCACGCTTATCTCAGCAGTCAGAGAGGTTGAGCCGTTGCCGGTGGATACGACCTGGTTGCTACCGCCGCTGCAAGACCATCCCGCTTTGCGGCGGGCTCTGGTGAATACCAGTAGCAACTTAGAACCGGTCCACCGACACGGTCCATGCCAATCCCTCTCTGGCACAGAGGATCCACCTCCAGTCAGCCGAATCGTGACAGTAGATCCGGCCATGGATCCCGCTGAGGTCCCGCTGCCAGTTGTCGCCGACCTCACCACGGTGGTCGCCCAGCAGTCGCAATAGATAGCGCAACAAGGCCACCAGCTGTCTCAACTGACCGTGATGCTACAGCAGCTACTACCACAGCTTCAACAATCATCTCCTCCGCCAGCTCCTGCACCTCCTCCGCAGCGAGTGGTCGCTTCCAGCCTCCGATTATCTTTGCCGGATAAATTTGATGGGGACTCTGAATTTTTGGTCCTCTCTAACTGCACTTCAGAAATTCTTCTTGGATTACCGTGGCTTCAACACCATTCCCCAACCCTTGATTGGACCACCGGGGAAATCAAGAACTGGGGTACTTCTTGCCACAAGGACTGTCTTAAACCGGCTCCCTGTACTCTCAGTCAAGACCCTGTGGTTCCCCCGGTATCTGGTCTTCCCAAGGCCTATCTGGATTATGCTGATGTTTTTTTGCAAAAAACAAGCAGAGACTTTGCCTCCTCACAGGCCTTATGACTGTCCTATTGACCTCCTCCCTGGTACTACTCCACCCCGGGGCAGAATCTATCCTCTGTCTGCTCCGGAAACTCAAGCCAGAGTACATCCAAGAGAACTTAAAAAAGGGGTTTATCCGCAAGTCCTCCTCCCCTGCCGGAGCTGGATTTTTTTTTGTTTCCAAAAAAGACGGCTCCCTACGCCCTTGCATTGATTACCGAGGACTTAATAAAATCACTGTAAAAAAACGCTACCCCCTACCTCTTATCTCGGAACTCTTTGACCGCCTACGAGGCGCCCACATCTTTACCAAGCTGAACTTAAGAGGTGCTTATAATCTCATCCGCATCAGGGAGGGGGACGAATGGAAGACTGCATTTAACACCAGAGATGGACACTTTGAATATCTGGTTATGCCCTTTGGCCTTTGCGACTCCCCTGCCGTCTTCCAAGACTTTGTAAATGAAATTTTTTGTGATCTTCTATATACCCGTGTTGTGGTTTACCTAGACAATATTCTGATTTTTTCTGCTAACCTAGAAGAACACCGCCAGCATGTCCGCATGGTTCTTCAGAGACTTCGGGACAATCAATGATATGCCAAAATGGAAAAATGTCTCTTTGAATGTAAGTCTCTTCCCTTCCTAGGATACTTAGTCTCTGGCCAGGGACTACAAATGGACCCAGATAAACTATCTGCCGTATTGGATTGGCCACGCCCCTCCGGACTCCGTGCTATCCAACGTTTTTTGGGGTTCGCCAATTATTACAGACAATTTATCCCACACTTTTCCTCCTATCGTGGCTCTAACCAAGAAAAACGCCAATCCTAAGTCCTGGCCTCCTCAAGCGGAAGACGCATTCAAACATCTCAAGACTGCCTTTTCTTCTGCTCCCGTACTCACCAGACCTGACCCATCTAAACCCTTCTCATTGGAGGTAGATGCCTCCTCGGTGGGAGCTGGAGCAGTTCTCCTACAAAAAAATTCTTCCGGGCATGCTGTTACTTGTGGGTTTTTTTCTAGGACCTTCTCTCCGGCGGAGAAAAACTACTCCATTGGTGATCGAGAACTACTGGCCATAAAATTGTCGCTTGAGGAATGGAGGCACCTGCTGGAGGGATCCAAATATCCAGTTATTATATACACTGACCACAAGAATCTCTCTTATCTCCAGTCTGCCCAACGGCTGAACCCTCGCCAGGCTAGGTGGTCGTTGTTCTTTGCCCGTTTTAACTTTGAAATTCATTTTCGCCCTGCTGACAAGAACATTAGGGCCGATGCCCTCTCTCGTTCATCAGATGCCTCTGAAGTGGAAGCTTCCACGCAACACATTATTCCTCCGGACTGTCTGATCTCCACTTCTCCAGCTTCCATCAGACAAACTCCTCCAGGGAAGACCTTCGTCTCTCCACGCCAGCGCCTCAGGATTCTCAAGTGGGGACACTCCTCTCACCTCGCAGGCCATGCTGGCATCAAAAATCCATCCAACTCATCTCTCGATTTTATTGGTGGCCTACCCTGGAGACTGATGTTGTTGATTTCGTGCGGGCTTGTACAGTCTGTGCCCGGGACAAGACCCCTCGCCAGAAGCCTGCTGGTCTCCTCCATCCTCTGCCTGTTCCTGAACGACCTTGGTCTCAGATTGGTATGGACTTTATTACTGACTTACCTTTATCCCATGGCAACACAGTTGTTTGGGTGGTCGTTGATCGATTCTCCAAGATGGCACATTTTATCCCTCTTCCAGGTCTTCCTTCGGCGCCTCAGTTGGCGAAGCAATTTTTTATACACATTTTTCGCCTTCACGGGTTGCCCACGCATATCGTCTCGGATAGAGGCGTTCAATTTGTGTCTAAATTCTGGAGGGCCCTCTGTAATCAGCTCAAAATCAAATTAAACTTCTCTTCTTCTTATCATCCCCAATCCAATGGGCAAGTAGAAAGAATTAATCAGGTCCTGAGTGACTATTTGCGACATTTTGTTTCCTCCCGCCAGGATGACTGGGCAGATCTTCTACCATGGGCCGAATTCTCGTACAATTTCAGAGTCTCCGAATCCTCTGCTAAATCCCCATTCTTCGTGGTGTACGGCCGTCACCCTCTTCCCCCCCTCCCCACTCCCATGCCCTCTGGTTTGCCCGCTGTTGATGAAGTGACTCGAGACCTCTCCACCATATGGAAAGAAACTCAAGATTCTCTTTTACAGGCTTCATCCCGGATGAAAAAATATGCTGATAAGAAAAGAAGAATTCCCCCCATTTTTTCTCCCGGAGACAAGGTATGTCTCTCCGCCAAGTATGTCCGCTTTCGTGTCCCCAGTTATAAACTGGGACCACGTTATCTTGGTCCTTTCAAAGTCAAGTGCCAGATCAACCCTGTCTCTTACAAACTCCTTCTTCCTCCTTCTCTCCGTATTCCCAATGCTTTCCATGTCTCTATCCTTAAACCACTCATCCTTAACCGCTTCTCTCCCAAAGTTGTTTCTCCCACTCCAGTTTCCGGGTCCTCTGACGTCTTTTCGGTGAAGGAAATTCTAGCATCCAAGACGGTCAGAGGTAAAAAATTATTTTTGGTTGACTGGGAGAATTGCGGCCCAGAGGAGAGATCTTGGGATCCTGAGGACAACATCCTGGACAAGAGTCTTATCCTCAGGTTCTCAGGCTCCAAGAAGAGGGGGAGACCCAAGGGGGGGTACTGTTACGCCGAGCGCTCCGGGTCCCCGCTCCTCCCCGGAGCGCTCACAGCGTTCTCTTATTCACAGCGCCCCGGTCAGACCTGCCGACCGGGTGCGCTGCGATATTGCTCCCAGCCGGAATGCGATGCGGGACGCGCCCGCTCGCGATGCGCATCTCGATTCCCTTACCAGACCCGTTCCCCGTCTGTGCTGTCCCGGCGCGCGCGGCCCCGCTCCTTAGGGCGCGCCACGCCGGGTCTTTGCGATTTAAAGGGCCGGTGCACCACTGATTGGCGCAGCAGGTTTTAATCAGTACCTTCACCTGTGCACTCCCTACTTATACCTCGCTTCCCCTGCACTCCCTCGCCGGATCTTGTTGCCATTGTGCCAGTGAAAGCGTTTCCTTGTGTGTTCCTAGCCTGTGTTCCAGACCTTCTGCCGTTGCCCCTGACTACGATCCTTGCTGCCTGCCCTGACCTTCTGCTACGTCCGACCTTGCTCTTGTCTACTCCCTTGTACCGCGCTTATCTCAGCAGTCAGAGAGGTTGAGCCGTTGCCGGGGGATACGACCTGGTTGCTACCGCCGCTGCAAGACCATCCCACTTTGCGGCGGGCTCTGGTGAATACCAGTAGCAACTTAGAACCGGTCCACCAACACGGTCCACGCCAATCCCTCTCTGGCACAGAGGATCCACCTCCAGTCAGCCGAATCGTGACAGCATCATTGCGCTCGGCTTTTTATTTTGCAGGTGAGTGTGCAATGAACATGTGACTTATCCACCAGAACTTACGTGGTAATAATAAAGATAAAAAGCGGAGAGATATTAAAGCATAGTTATCACCAAAAACATGTAATCTATACTAAAACAATGAAATATATTAGAGATATAGTCCTATTTTGGACAGAAGGGATAATAATTAAAGGAGCAGATTTATTCTAAGAAAGGGGCCATATCTACTCGGTCATTAAAGCCGAGCGGGCCTTGCGCTTCCAAACGCATAATCCAATGCGATTTCCAAGATTTTTTTATGTGAAGCTCTATTATTTATTTTAGAGCACAACACCTTCTTGTTTGAAGATCAATGGTATAAACAAATTTCTGGCAATGCTATGGGCAGTGCCACCTCATGCTCATATGCTAATCTTTTTTTGTCTATGTTTGAGAAAAATTTAATTTTTTGTCTTGATAATCCATTTCTTAAATACATCAAAGCACTCTGGAGATATGTTGACGATATACTAATTATATGGAATAGCGATGAATAAACTTTCAATAAGTTCATCGCTTATCTTAATAATACTAATAGTGTTAATATGTATCTCACCAGTAAATATGGAGGCTCTCAAATAGACTTTTTGGACCTGATTATATACGCAGATGAAGGCAAATTAAAAACCAAGGGATATCGAAAATCTATTTAAAAAAACACAATTTTACATTATTTCTAGTTCTCATCCAACTTAAGTTAAAGATGCTATACCATACGGACAATGGCTTCGTCTTAAAAGGAATAACAGCGATCCGTTAATTTATGAACAACAAGCTAAAGAACTTACCTAAAGATTGTCCAGAAGGGGATACCCTAATCATGTCTTGACAGCTGCGCATAAAAGAGCTAAAAATATTAAAAGAAAAGATTTGATTCTCCCACAAGATAGTCAAGTGCACAGTGAAGATAATAAAAGATTCTACGTTGCTTTCAACAATCGTGCAATGAATTCTACTATTAAATGGGCCATCAACAAAAATTGGCACATTTTAGAAGGTGACACTGACTTACATGAAGTAGCAATGAGAAGACCTGTTATTACATATAGGAGAAATACTACGTTGGGTGAGAAATTGAATAAAAATAACAAACAACGGAAAATAACTTTACAAAAAAATGAACCGTGGCTGACTAATTTTGCTCCTAAAGGCAACAAAAAATGTGGCAATTGCCCACAATGTAAATATAATGTAAATAGTAATATAGTAACTTTGGGAGGCAATACTTACAACATCACTGATTTAAATCACATGTAGATCCACATATGTAGTATATTTTGTAACATGTAGTTGTAATTTTTACTACATAGGTAAAACTAATCGGCAACTAAGGATTAGATTTAGGGAGCACACCTATTCATTACGAACAGGGTTAGGTGCCCCGAGATTTATTCAACATATGAAAGAAGTGCATGCTAACAGTCCTGAATGCCTCATATTCGGAGGCTTGGAAGTTATTCGGCACACTGATTCCCCCCTAGATAGGAATCTTAGATTACTGAGAGCAGAATCGCATTGGATTATGCGTTTGGAAGCACAAGGCCCGCTCTGCTTTAATGACCGAGTAGATATGGCCCCTTTCTTAGAATAAATCTGCTCCTTTAATTATCCCTTCTGTCCAAAATAGGGCTATATCTCTAATATATTTCATTGTTTTAGTATAGATTACATGTTTTTAGTGATATCTATGTTTTAATATCTCTCCGCTTTTTATCTTTATTATTACCACGTAAGTTCCGGTGGATAAGTCACATGATCATTGCACACTCACCTGCAAAATAAAAAGCCGAACGCAATGATGCTAGTTAGAGGCCGGATGAAGCGCATATAGCGCGAAATAACCGGTTATCGCCTCACATCTGTGCGTCCGTTACAGCATGGTCCCTGTTCCGTTGGTCTAACCATCATATATTCCTAGGAGCCGGCTGTCGCTAACCTAATGGTGAGTGCGGGAATTTAGTTTTGAGCTTATCTTCAATGCACATTGATTTTCTCCTATGTTCGGATCTTCCCAGCACCACCATAGCTGACGGCCTTTTCGGACCCGCCTCCGTGTGAGCTGTTCGTTTGGAGTTTAACCCTATCACTTCTGTATTAATCACAAGTAGTGCTATTCCTTCCTTCCTTACTCACCCTTTTATATATATATATATATATATATATATATATACACACATATATATATATATATATATATACATACACCGTATATACTCGAGTATAAGCCGAGTTTTTCAGCACGATTTCTCGTGCTGAAAACGCCCCCCTCGGCTTATGCTCGAGTGAGCTCTCCGCCTGTCAATCCCTTCTCAGTGGTCTTCAACCTGCCGACCTCCAGATGTTGCAAAACTACAACTCCCAGCATGCCCGGACAGACATTGGCTGTCCGGGCATGCTGGCAGTTGTAGTTTTGAAACATCTGGAGGTCCGCAGGTTGAAGACCACTGCGGCCTTCGTCACCATCCAGTCCCCCCTTTAGTTTTCTTCTCACCTCCCCTCGGTGGGAAGGAAGGGTGAGCTGGTCCGAGCCATCTATGCTGCAGGGACCATCCGGTGGGGAGGGTTAATCATTCCGGGCTGTCCATCTTCCCCGGGATGCCCTCTTCTTCGCTCTGGGACGTCCGTGCGCAGCAGACGTCCATGAAGTCCCTGCGCATGAACGTCCCTGTGCGTCATCATCAAGGCAACGTCACTAGTCCAGGGCCGGGCCGGAGCGGAGAAGAGGGCCTCCCGGTGAAGATGGACAGCCTGGAACGACTAACCCTCCCCACCGGACAGTCCCTGCAGCATAGATGGCCCAGACCAGCTCACCCTTCCTTCCCAACGAGGGGAGGTGAGTAGAAAACTAAAGGGGGGTCTGGATGATGACGAAGGCCGCAGTGGTCTTCAATCTGCGGACCTCCAGATGTTTCAAAACTGCAACTCCCAGCATGCCCGGACAGCCGATGGCTGTCCGGGCATACTGGGAGTTGTAGTTTTGCAACATCTTTCGGGTCCGCAGGTTGGAGACCACTGACAAAGGGATTGACAGGCGGTGATGATGAAGGGGGGGATGATGATGACGAAGGGGATGATGACAGGGTGATGATGACGGGGGTGTAAATGACGGGGGTCTGGATGATGACGGGGGGGGGGATGATGTATTTCCCACCATAGGCTTATAGTCGAGTCAATAACTTCCTGGGTTTTTGGGGTGAAATTAGGGGCCTTGGCTTATATCCGGGTCGGCTTCTACTCGAGTATATACGGTATATGATTTCTTAGGGAAATGTTCAGCAGCTTTATTGTAGTTCCAAAGTGCAAGACACCATTGCTGTCAAATATCATACCACAGTATTTGATATGCAAAAGAAGAAGAATGTCCAGCGCACACACGTATAAAACTGAGCTGCTTTATTGCATAGTTGCCATGGGAAACATCGGACACTCAGGTAACGTGACGCGTTTCGGCCAGCAAGGCCTTAGTCATACACATGTTACAAGCACTTAGATCGTTTATATATGCAGGGTGGAAGTGTCCCGGGCGGGGCTAAGCCCCAAATCATGTGACATCCCACCTGCACATATAATTACAAACAATGTTAAAACGTATGTATCAAATCTTTATTTCAGCACATCTATAACAAAATTCATTGTATAAAAGAATTAAGACATTGTTAAAATAAATCTTATGCACCAGTTGTGTATGTTTGGTTCAAAACCTAGAGAACCAGACTCCATCCTTTTAAGCATATATCAGTTGGTGATACACAACTAGCACTAGGACCCAAATGATTATAGTGTTGAACTGAGAGAACGGTTATTTAACAGAGCAAGAGATGCAGTTTGTTAAATCTCATGACAGAAACGGATATAAAGAAAGGGGGGGTGTTATTTCAATCATCATCTTTTGTACCCATGCAAACATGAGAAAAGAGGGGGGGAGAGAGAGAGATACTGAACAGGCGACTGGAAAACGCGAGGCAACTAAGACATATATAGTAGTATTCGAATTATAATAATGCCACGGTCATAACAACCCCATAAAGACCCCTGTCCAGTAATCCCACAGCCCAATTCAAAAATCACCTTATGTCTCTTGTGCGCCTTGGGGTCGAGAGTGGGTGTATGACTGAAAAGATTGCAGATTACCTTATTATTCAGGATCCGGTCATACCTATATTCCACTCCCTCCCCAAGGTGCACAAGGACACTTTTCCTCCCCCACTGAGGCCCATTGTGGCAGGCATCTCGTCATTGAACGAAAGATTATGTGAATGGGCTGATTCTCTGTTACAGCCCCTTATACCCATGATACCTGGCCACATCAAGGATACTAAGCATCTCTTAAGTATGATGAATTCTATACAGTGGCGACCTGAGTGCAGGTGGATCACAGCTGATGTGAGCTCCCTGTACTCGGTCATTCCACATAGATTAGCCATTAGGGCACTTACATGGTTTCTAAACACTTATTCACAATATCCAGCCAACTTACGTGAATTCATAATTTTGGCCGTTGAATATCTCCTTGGTCACAATTTTTTTATGTTTGATTCTAAGTTCTATCTGCAGGTGACAGGAGCGTCTATGGGGGCGAAGTTCTCCCCCTCTCTCGCTAACATTTACATGTGTTGGTGGGAGAGGGGGATTCTCTTCGCCCCCACTAACCCCTTCTCCCCTGGTCTGTTGTGGTATGGCCGCTATATCGATGACCTCCTGTTTATTTGGGGGTCCGATATGGCGGTCATACAGGGGTTTGAAGAGTTCATGAACTCAAATGAGCTTAACCTCCATTTTACTATCGGCCTGGGGAGTAATGTGGTTATTTTTTGGATCTTACTTTGCGGGGTGACAGTGATACCGGCAATATCATTACATGCACATTTAGAAAATCTACTGCAGTAAATTCCATTCTGCATGCCGGTTCCTGTCACCCCTCACATGTAATCGAGAACTTACCCACAGGAGAAATGATCAGGGCACGCCGCAATTGCTCGCTCGATGAGGATTTTTCGAACGAAGTGGTTGCTATTAGCAACAGACTCAAGCAACGCGGCTACCCTGAATGGACTATCAAAAAGGCGCACAACATTGCTATTAAAAAGGGTCATTGTGATCTAATAAAAGATAATACCCATAGCAAGAAAATCCATAGCCTTAGTTCACCTGTGGTTTTTTCTACTCAATACAGTACTGAGTTCAAAATAATCAGCAACATCATTAAAAAGAATATGCCGATTATACACACAGATCCTGAGTTTCGGACGGCATTGAAGGGGGGCATTAGGTGTGTATCCAGGAGAGCCCCAACTTTGGGCCAGACTTTATCCCCCAGCCTCTTCTCTACCTCTCCGAAAAAAGCCTCTACTTGGCTCAATTGCCAAGGTACATACAAATGTGGATCTAGAAAGTGTATTTGTTGTAATTACATGAACAATTCAGTGTCATTTACATCCACTAGCAACAATAAGACATTTAACATCAGACAATACATCAATTGCAACACAGCTGGTGTTGTATATCTGTTTACGTGCCGCGCCTGCAATGTGCAATATGTGGGTTGTACCATTAACCCACTCAAAATTAGAGTACGTAAACATCTATCAGATATTGCACATTTTCAGGCACGACACGTATCAATGGTCAGTAAGCATTGTGCTGAGGTACATGGTGGAAATACCTCTAGTCTGGTGGTACAAGGTATTGAGAGGGTGGACAAACCACTGAGAGGTGGCAACCTGAGACAGAAGGTGTTGGATCGTGAAATATACTGGATTCTCACCCTTGAGACTAGGATACCGCTAGGTCTGAACAGGAGACTGGATACGATCTTGCACTATTAAATAAGTGGGTTGTCATGACCGTGGCATTATTATAATTCGAATACTACTATATATGTCTTAGTTGCCTCGCGTTTTCCAGTCGCCTGTTCAGTATCTCTCTCTCTCCCCCCCTCTTTTCTCATGTTTGCATGGGTACAAAAGATGATGATTGAAATAACACCCCCCCTTTCTTTATATCCGTTTCTGTCATGAGATTTAACAAACTGCATCTCTTGCTCTGTTAAATAACCGTTCTCTCAGTTCAACACTATAATCCTTTGGGTCCTAGTGCTAGTTGTGTATCACCAACTGATATATGCTTAAAAGGATGGAGTCTGGTTCTCTAGGTTTTGAACCAAACATACACAACTGGTGCATAAGATTTATTTTAACAATGTCTTAATTCTTTTATACAATGAATTTTGTTATAGATGTGCTGAAATAAAGATTTGATACATACGTTTTAACATTGTTTGTAATTATATGTGCAGGTGGGATGTCACATGATTTGGGGCTTAGCCCCGCCCGGGACACTTCCACCCTGCATATATAAACGATCTAAGTGCTTGTAACATGTGTAGGACTAAGGCCTTGCTGGCCGAAACGCGTCACGTTACCTGAGTGTCCGATGTTTCCCATGGCAACTATGCAATAAAGCAGCTCAGTTTTATACGTGTGTGCGCTGGACATTCTTCTTCTTTTGCATTTCTCTGGATCCAGTCCTGGTCCTGTCCGTGCGCTGAAGCCCGGGGTAGAGCCGGTTCGACTTGCTTGTACCTTCCACAGTATTTGATAGCATTGGCTTGACTTTTTCCTTAGAAGCTATGTTTGCACACAGTATGTCGGCTGTAAACTCCTTTATTCTAATGATTAGTGGGGTCTCAGCAGCCAGATCCAAACTGTCAAAGTTTGAAAAAAGTTGATGTATAGTCCTTTTTTTTTTTTTTTTGCCCATTTACATGCCAATATCTGTCCATAGTGTTGCACGCATTTTTCTGCTTTAAACAACCATAAATATGACAAAGTTTTTTGGGATTATTGCTTTTGGTAAGGGGGGGGACGCAAGACGCTATGGCTGTATGGGGCTCCGAAATTCCTGATGGTGGCTCTGCCAACACTGCACCCTGTTTTTGGCCCCTCTCTTTGTAAAAATGTAGCTCCGGTTCCCCCAGCTACTGTGTGCTGGATTGAGGATGTTTCTGTCCATAAGATGGCATCCTGTGTCCATAAGATTGCGTCCTGTTGAGGAGCAGGTGAAAATACACTCCATTCATCTGCTTCCTCCATAGCATTACACTCTGCTCAAGCAAGGAGCAGTGGACGTGGCAGAGTGAAATGTATGGTCACATGCTTCTCCACAGGACGCCACCTTACAGACAGGTAAGTTGTCAAGCCAGCACACCGGGATGGGAGAATTGGGGAGTGGAGCTATATTTTTACAACAAACATAGCCGCAGGCTACCATAACAGTGAGAAGGTACTGCGGCGCACCAGTTGAAAGACGCAGTCCTAGTCTGTGGCCAGTGGCGTAGCCAGCCATCTAGGTAGGGGCCCCCAGCCCGCCTGCTGCTTTTTTTTTCTTTTTCTTTTTTTTTTCCGCCTTCTAAAAATCATTATTCTTTTATATTCACATCCACAGACCCATATGAAGGCTTGTTTTTTGCATGACCAATTTTCTTTGTAATGACTGCACTCATTTAACCATAAAATGTACGGCGCAATCAGAAAAATATTGTATTGGGAAAGTGAAAAGAAATCCACAATTTTGCAAGTTTTGGAAGGTTTTGTTTTTACGCTGTACACTTTACGGTTAAAAGGACATGTTTTCTTTGTTCTGTGGGTCGATACAATTAAAATGATACCCATGGTTACACACTTTCCTATTATTGTACTGCTTAAAAAAAGATCTCAAACTTTAAAAAAATTTGTATGTCTAAAATCCCTCTATTTTGACAACCTATAACGTTCAAATTTTTCCATATAAGGGGATGTATGAGGCTCATTTATTGCACCGTGATCTGTAGTTTTTATTGGTACTACTTATGTGTATATGTAATGTTTTAATTGCTTGTTATTATTTTTTTTTGTAATGTAATATGACAAAAAAGCTGCAATTTTGGACTTAAAAAAAAAGTTGACATAGTTCCCCACATGGGATATTTAATGTTATATTTTTCTAGTTCAAACATTTACGCACGCAGCGGTATCAAATTAAAATTTTTTACACTTTTTGGATAAAATGGGAAAAAGGGTCGATTTACATTTTTATTGGGGAGGGTCTTTTTCAAATTTTTTTACTGTTTTTTACTGTTACAATCAGTCCTACCTAAGCAATTTTCAGTTTTCACTTTGCAATGGTCGGGAATTTATCAAGTGCAAAAGTCGCAAGTTGCAAGTAAGCAAAAAAAAATTTACAAACCCCCTTCAAAAAGTCACAAGTGTAAGCTATCACCCCCCTGCTAGGTATTGCAGAACTACAACTCCCAGAATGCCCTAATAGTGAGGACATGCTGGGAGTTATAGTTACAACAGCTTGCAGGCGGTTGGTAGATACAGGCGGGTGGCCAGGGAGCGGAGCCGGCCAACAGAAATGTGAAATAACAGCACTGTAATTTCATATTTCCCGGGAAGACCTGTGATTGGTCTAGACCTCCTGGCCAATCACAGCTGCCAGCAGGAAATAACTGTTAATGCTGTAACTTCATTTTCCCTGCTGGGAAGCTAGGGAGCGGAGCACAGTGAGGACATGCTGGGAGTGTTAGTGGTGCAGGGTGGGCGGAAGATGGCCCCCGCTGCATGACTAAGCGGCGGGGCCAGGTGACAAGCTTGTTTATTTGCTTAGGGTATAAAGCATAGATAATTGTAGTTTTTTTTTATCTATTATATATACTGTACATTACACTGATATTTTAAGTACTAAAGATTCTCTTCATACGTTCATAGAAAATGCCTATGGGCAGTGCATATCAGTATGTGCAGAGCAATTTGGTATGGGTGGGGAATACTGGCATGGGTGGGGCATACCTTGTTGGGGGGAGGAGCTTAGGGGCCTCCTCATTGAGTCCCCAAATTTATTTGTTACCCTACTGCCTGTGGCCATGGAAACAAATGCCAATGATGACATTAGAACTGTCATTTTGGGAGGAGCAAGGGATTGAAAAAGGACGGTTATTGTCAATATTTCGACCATACAATAACATATTGATACAGAAATATTTAGTGTATTAGCTTATTATTGCTGTGTCTTATGCATAGTACTGCCAGTTCTCTTCATGAAGACTGACCTTCCCATTCTGAAGTGTGTAAACCAGAGCAACCAAATTACTTATTTGTTGCCAAAGTTCATGTTTATTGCTTGCCTTTTGTAACATAGTCATTATTGCACCATATATGAAGAGAAGGCAATAACATTTTACATTTATGTCTGATTTCTTAAATTATATAGCCCAGCAAACGTGTGGGATAAAGCCACTCAACCATAATGCCTGTAGGTGATAGACCCTTGGCCAAATAAATACATAAAATATTTGCTAAAAGCCAAACAGAAACAAGCGGATGGGTTTGGCTGGAATACTTGGGAGAAAATTTGTTGGTCATTTACTGAGATGCAGACCCCTCAAAGGGACCTTTTCTTTCCTTAGTTATTCCTCCTGGAAATGTATGAGTAAAACTGACATATGAGAAATAATGCTAGGACATTGTTGAATATGCATGCCGTTTCTGTGGCATGTTGGTGCTCTTTAGTAGAGATGAGCAAAGTTACAGTGATTTCATTCGTCACGAACCTCGCAGCTCAGCAGTTGCTGACTTTAGCCTGCATAAATTAGTTCAGCTTTCAGGTGCTCTGGTGGGCTGGAGACTCTCTCCTAGGACTGTATCCACCTTTTCTAGCCCACCGGAGCACCTGAAAGCTGAACTAATTTATGCAGGCTAAAGTCAGCAACTGCCGAGCTGAGAAGTTCGTGATGAATCGAATCACTGTAACTTCGCTCATCTCTACTCTTTAGCACTTATTTAGCGGTTTGTTAAATTCAAATGTATTGGTGCTGCTTGATTAAAAAACAAAACAAAAACTTTTAAGAGATATTACACAAATAATGTATAAAGGAATCTTATATTTTACAATGATAACATATGACTTATTCCCTTTCCAATGTCTGACACATATTAAGATGTTCCATTAGGAAGTATGGAGTAGACTCAGGAGATGAGCCATTTAACCCCTAGTGACAACAGCATGTAGATGATTACTCAGAGTGGGGGCCCGCAAGGAGGCAATTATGGCGTGTTAAGTGGTTAAAGTATTACTGTCATTTGAGTAAACTTTTGACCAGACCAGAGACCAGTTCTGAGACCCCTAGGATCTTAATTTCTTTATTCCCTAACTTGCTGCTCGATCTGACTTATTCCAAGAGATCGGCTCCATTACAATTTCTGAGGAGCCATCTTATACAACTGGGTGAGCCAGCTTTATCTGGTTATATCTAACAATTGGAAGTTTCTTAGGGGTCTCTGTATGACATGTTAAAAGTTTATTTCATTTACATTAATGCTTTAAGATGGCAACCAAGGGCCTAGTGAAGTCCCCTAGGCCTGCCATCTTTGTACTTCTAGTAAAATCTACCAAAAGTGGAGTGTTGTAGGGCATCTGTTACGGTGCAATGCACTGCCATATGGTAGTAGTGCTATGTAATTGTACAGGCCATTAAGTGGTTGCTTTTTCTAGGACTCAAGAAAAAGTAAAACAAAACAAAATATTTTTAAAATTTTTGTAAAGGTTCTTTTCCCATGTATTTTATGAAAAAAAAAAATGAAACTTTAAAATATATTACTGAATATATTACGGAATTACTGGCTGTTCGGGGCCGTCTCTGACGGCCCCGAACAGCCAGAGCCTGCAAGGGTGAGGTGGCACTGGTGCCACCTCACGATCGCCCTGATTCGTCGGCTGGATTACCGGCCGACCAATCAGGGCGCCTGCTGCGGGTGTCACTCCCGCACCCGCTCCGCCCCTCTTCCGGAGGGCGTGAGCGGGTGCGGGAAGACGACCCCGGGTGCTGGGGACCCCGATCCCCGGCGTCAATGTTGGGATCGGGGCCCCAGGAGCGACGGCGGCGGCGAGGGACAGTCCTGTGATGAAGCAGCAGCAGGAGGTGAGTTACAGCCTCCTGCTGTTGCTTAGCAACAGCTCCCAGCATGCAAAAAGGGCATGCTGGGAGCTGTAGTTATGCAACAGCAGGAGGCAGACCACCACAACTCCCAGCATTCCCTTATGGGCATGCTGGGACTTATGGTTTTGCAACAGCTGGAGGCACATTTTTTCTATGGAAAAGTGTACCTTCAGCTGTTGTATAACTACAACTCCCAGCTTGCACAAACAGCTAAAGTGCATGCTGGGAGTTGTAGTGGTGCATCTGCTAGTTGCATAACTACAACTCCCAGCATGCCCGTTGGCTGTCGGTGACTGCTGAGAGTTGTAGTTTTGCAACAGCTGAAGGCACACTGGTTGTGAAACTTAGAGTTTTTTTTTACCTAACTCAGTGTTTCACGACCGGTGTGCCTCCAGCTGTTGCAAACTACAACTCCCAGCAGTCACCTTACACCATGCACCGTACATGCTGGGAGTTGTAGTTTTGCAACAGCTGGAGGCACACTGGTTTTGAAACACTGAGTAAGGTCACAAATTCCGTGATACATAACCAGTGTGCCTACAGCTGTTGCAAAACTAAAACTCTCAGCATGTACAGTCTGTCAGCGCATGCTGGGAGTTGTAGTTTTGCAACAGCTGGATGTCCCCCCCCAATGTGAATGTACAGGGTACACTCACATGGGCGGAGGCTTACAGTAAGTATCGGGCTGCAAGTTTGAGCTGCAGCAAATTTTCTGCAACAGCTCAAACTGCCAGCGAGAAATTACTGTGAACCCCCGCCCGTGCGACTGTACCCTAAAAACACTACACTACACTAACACAAAAAATAAAATAAAAAGTAAAAAAACACTACGTATACACATACCCCTATACAACCCCCCTCCCCTCCCCAATAAAAATGAAAAACGTCTGGTACGCCACGGTTTCCAAAACGGAGCCTCCAGCTGTTGCAAAACAACAACTTCCAGTATTGTCGGACAGCCGTTGACTGTCCAGGCATGCTGGGAGTTTTGCAACAGCTGGAGGCACCCTGTTTGGGAATCACTGGCATAGAATACCCCTATGTCCACCCCTATGCAATCCCTAATTTAGGCCTCAAATGCGCATGGCGCTCTCACTTTGGAGCCCTGTCGTATCTCAAGGCAACAGTTAAGGGTCACATATGGGGTATCGCCGTACTTGGGAGAAATTGGGCTTCAAATTTTGGGGGGTATTTTCTGCTTTTACCCTTTTTAAAAATGTAAAGTTTTTGGGAAAAGAAGCATTTTAGGTAAATTTTTTTTATTTTTTTTACATATGCAATAGTCGTGAAACGCCTGTGGGGTATTAAGGTTCACTTAACCCCTTGTTACATTCCCCGAGGGCTCTAGTTTCCAAAATGGTATGCCATGTGGGCTTTTTTTGCGGTCCTGGCACCATAGGGGCTTCCTAAATGCGGCATGCCCCCAGAGCAAAATTTCCTTCAAAAAAGCCAAATGTGACTCCTTCTCTTCTGAGACCTGTAGTGCGCCAGCAGAGCACTTTTCACCCCCATATGGGGTGTTTTCTGAATCGGGAGAAATTGGGCTTCAAATTTTGGGGGGTATTTTCTGCTTTAACCCTTTGTATAAATGTAAATTTTTTGGGAAACCAAGCATTTTAGGTAAATTTTTTTATTTTTTTTTACATATGCAAAAGTCGTGAAACACCTGTAGGGTATTAAGGTTCACTTTACCCCTTGTTACATTCCCTGAGGAGTCTAGTTTCCAAAATGGTATGCCATGTGTTTTTTTTTGCTGTCCTGGCATCATAGGGGCTTCCTAAATGCGGCATGCCCCCAGAGCAAAATTTCCTTCAAAAAAGCCAAATGTGACTCCTTCTCTTCTGAGACCTGTAGTGCGCCAGCAGAGCATTTTTCACCCCCATATGGGGTGTTTTCTGAATCGTGAGAAATTGGGCTTCAAATTTTGGGGGGTATTTTCTGCTATTACCCTTTTTAAAAATGTAAAACTTTAGGGAAACCAAGCATTTTAAGTAAAAAAATTTTTTTTTTTTTTTTACATATGCAAAAGTCGTGAATTACCTGTGGGGTATTAAGGTTCACATTACCCCTTGTTACGTTCCCCGAGGGGTCTAGTTTCCAAAATGGTATGCCATGTGGGGGTTTTTGCTGTTCTGGCACCATAGGGGCTTCCTAAAGGTGACATGCCCCCAAAAACCATTTGACGCTCCTTCCCTTCTGAGCCCTCTACTGCGCCCGCCGAACCCTTTACATAGACATATGAGGTATGTCCTTACTCGAGAAAAATTGGATTTCAAATACAAGTAAAAATTTTCTCCTTTTTACCCCTTGTAAATATTCAAAAATTGGGTCTACAAGAACATGCGAGTGTAAAAAATGAAGAATGTGAATTTTCTCCTTCACTTTGCTGCTATTCCTGTGAAACCCGTAAAGGGTTAAAATGCTTACTGAATGTCATTTTGAATACTTTCGGGGGTGCAGTTTTTATAATGGGGTCATTTATGGGGTATTTCTAATATGAAGACCCTTCAAATCCACTTCAAACCTGAACTGGTCCCTGAAAAAAAGAGAGTTTCAAAATTTTGTGAAAAATTGGAAAATTGCTGCGGAACTTTGAAGCCCTCTGTTGTCTTCCAAAAGTAAAAACTCATCAATTTTATGATGCAAATATAAAGTAGACATATTGTATATGTGAATTAAAAAAAAATTATTTGGAATATCCATTTTCCTTACAAGCAGAGAGCTTCAAAGTTAGAAAAATGCAAAATTTTCAAATTTTTCATCAAATTTTGGGATTTTTCACCAAGAAAGGATGCAAGTTACCAAAAAATTTTACCACTACGTTAAAGTAGAATATGTCACGAAAAAACAATCTCGGAATCAGAATGCATTCCAGAGTTATTAATGTTTAAAGTGACAGTGGTCAGATTTGCAAAAAATGGCCGAGTCCTTAAGGTGAAAAAGGGCTCAGTCCTTAACGCCTTAAGGACTCAGGGTTTTTCCGTTTTTGCTCTTTCGTTTATTCCTCCTTACCTTTTAAAAATCATAACCCTTTCAATTTTCCACCAAAAAATCCATATTATGGCTTTTTTTTTTGCATCACCAATTCTACTTTCCAGTGACATTAGTCATTTTACCCAAAAATGCACGGCGAAACGGAAAAAAAAATCATTGTGCGACAAAATCGAAAAAAAAACGCCATTTTGTAACTTTTGGGGGCTTCCGTTTCTACGCAGTGCATATTTCGGTAAAAATTACACCTTATCATTATTCTGTAGGTTCATACGGTTAAAATGATACCCTACTTATATAGGTTTGATTTTGTCGCACTTCTGGAAAAAATCACAACTACATGCAGGAAAATTTATACGTTTAAAAATGTCATCTTCTGACCCCTATAACTTTTTTATTTTTCCACGTACGGGGCGGTATGAGGACTCATTTTTTGCGCCGTGATCTGAAGTTTTTATTGGTATGATTTTTGTTTTGATCTGACTTTTTGATCACTTTTTATTCATTTTTTAATGTTATAAAAAGTTACCAAAATACGCTTTTTTGGACTTTGGAATTTTTTGGCGCGTACGCCATTGACCGTACGGCTTAATTAATGATCTCTTTTTATAGTTCGGACATTTACGCACGTGGCGATACCACATATGTTTATTTTTATTTTTTTTTACACTGTTTTATTTTTTTATGGGAAAAGGGGGGTGATTCAAACTTTTATTAGGGAAGGGGTTAAATGACCTTTATTAACACTTTTTTTTTACTTTTTTTTGCAGTGTTATAGGTCCCATAGGGACCTATAACACTGCACACACTGATCTCCTATGCTGATCACTGGCGTGTATTAACACGCCTGTGATCAGCATTATCGGCGCTTGACTGCTCCTGCCTGGATCTCAGGCACGGAGCAGTCATTCGTCGATCGGACACCGAGGAGGCAGGTAAGAGCCCTCCCGGTGTCCGATCAGCTGTTCGGGACGCCGCGATTTCACCGCGGCGGTCCCGAACAGCCCGACTGAGCAGCCGGGATACTTTCAGTTTCACTTTAGAAGCGGCGGTCAGCTTTGACCGCCGCTTCTAAAGGGTTAATACCGCACATCGCCGCGATCGGCGATGTGTGGTATTAGCCGCGGGTCCCGGCCGTTGATTAGCGCTGGGACCCACGCGATATGATGCGGGATCGCGGCGCGATCCCGCTTCATATCGCGGGAGACGGCGCAGGACGTAAATATACGTCCTGCGTCGTTAAGGGGTTAAAGGGGTACTCCGGTGAAAACCTTTTTTTCTTTTAAATCAACTGGTGACAGAAAGTAAAACATATTTGTAAATTACTTCAATTAAAAAATCTTAATCCTTCCTGTACTTATTAGCTGCTGAATACTACAGAGGAAATTCTTTTCTTTTTGGAATGCTCTCTGATGACATCACGACCACAGTTCTGTCTGCTGACGTTATTATAATAATAATAACGCTTTATTTATTGTTGTCCTTAGTGGGATTTGAACCCAAGTCCCCAGCACTGTAAGGCCGAAGTGCTAACCGTGCTATGCATGGTTGCTAAAATGGACAGAGATGTCAGCAGAGAGCACTGTGTTGGTGATGTCATCTGTGTTCCAAAAAGAAACGAATTTCCTCTGTAGCATTCAGCAGCTAATAAGTACTGGAAGGATTAAGATTTTTTAATAGCAGTAATTTACAAATATGTTTAATTTTCTGCCATCAGTTGATTTAAAAGAAAGAAAAGGTTTTCACCGGAGTACCCCTTTAAGATGCACTCCACTTTTCTGCCTGGATCTGAATCCGCTAACTGGCTGCAAGCCTACTACCCACACATAGACCAGCTTCACCTCTGCTGATCTTTCTGGTGCCTCACAATGGGGCTGTGTGGCCTGCTTAGCCAGCTACTGCCCATGCCAGCTACTTGATACCCTTAAGCAGCAATAGTCCAGCTACCACATCCTGGAGCTGGATAAAGGGCCCTGGGTAGCACAGCAAGTCCACACCCTTTGAGGGATAGCAGGGAGATTTTAGTATTATAGTGTCTGTCATTGTTGCTAAGAATCCCAGCTGTAAATTGCTAGAACCACAAACAGGTGTCCCTCTCCTGCACCCGTAAAAAAATGCTATGATCAAATGTGGTAATGCTGTGTCAAAAAGTACAGCAGTCTTCATAATCCAAATAAATAGGTTTGCGCTATCAAGCTTTATATTTATAGAACATTTATTAATTTTAAATTCTAATGGACCACTAGCCAAAATAATTAAAATAAGAAAAATGCTGGTTATAAAGGGGTACTCCGTTGGAAAACAACATTTTTTAATCAACTGGTGCCATAAAGTAAAACAGTGTAAATTACTTCTATTTAAAAATCTTAATCCTTCCAGTACTTATCTTAGCTGCTGTATGCTCCAGAGCAAGTTCTTTTCTTTTTGAATTTCTTTTCTGTCTGACCACAGTGCTCCCTGCTG